>NC_046293.1:89554047-89863780 GCF_004115265.2 Rhinolophus ferrumequinum
GTTGATGCCATCATCGCTGATGTGGCAGGAGCAGAGGGAGAGAGACTTGAGGCCGTCCAGCCCCTGCGCTATGTAAGCCAGACTCTGGTCCCCCACCTTGTCACAGAACGACACATCCAGCCCGGAGAGGCGCAGGCTACCCATGGCCAGATGCATGATGCCCGTGTCACTGATGTTGTCGCAGGAGCGCAGGTTAAGGCTGCGGAGGCTGCCCATGTGCGACAGGTGCAGGAGGCCCGCGTCCGAGATGCCTCCGCAGAAGCTGAGGTTGAGGAGCCTCAGGCCCGTCAGCCCCCGGGAGATGTGCTTTAGAGAAAGATCGGTGAGCTTCTGACAGTCCTGCAGCGTGAGCTGTTCCAGGCCCAGGCAGCCCTCGGCCGCGCTGCGCGTCATGCCGGCCAGGTGCCCAATGCCCACATCCGAGAGGTGTCGGCAGCTGCGGAGATTAAGGCTCTTGAGGCGCTGCAGGCCCCAGGCGATGAGCAGGAGGCCGGTGTTGGTGATGTTGCTGCAGCCCCCCAGCTCCAGAACCTCCAGGCCCTTGAGGTACTGCGCTATGCGGCCCAGGCTGCTGTCGGTGATCTGCTTGCAGAGGCTCAGGTTGAGGGCGCGCAGCGAACTGATCTCCTGCACAAACGCGTGGCCCAGTCCGTTGTCGGTGAGGTTGTAGCAGCCGCTCAGGTTGAGGCTCTCGATGTTGGCCATGCCCTGGATCACGTAGCTGAGGCTGCGGCGTAGGCTCAGGATCTGCACCCGGCGGATGCCCCGGGCCTGCAGGCTGGGGAACAGCGACGGGTTGGCCCGGCGCAGGTGCAGCTTGGCCTCCACCCCCCGCCACACCGACTTGTGGTAGGCGGCGTCCCGCCAAGCCGTGCACACCTGCGCCGCGCGCCCCTTGTCCCGGACGTCCAGGTAGCCGAAGATCATGGCCAGCAGCTCGGGGAACAAGCATGAGATGTGGGTCTCCATCTTCCTCCTCCCCCCTCCGCGGCGCCGGGGGGAGGAGGCGACGAGAGCGGTTCGCCCTGGCCGCCGCCGCCTCGGGCCCAACGGACGGCCCCTCCCCGCCTTCCGGCTCCGGCTGCCGCCGCCGCTCCTCCTCCTGGTCCGTCCGTCCTTCCTTCCTTCCTGCCGGCTTCGCCTCCCTTCCCTTCCCTCCCCCCCGCCCCGGGCTCCGCTCGGTCCTCACATCCCGGGCGGGGAAGGCGCCCCTCACTCACTCCCCAGACGGCCGGGCCGCCGCCGCCGCGCCGCCGCCTGGGGTCTAACCACGCCGCGTTCGGGCCGCGCCGCTCCGCCCGCGCCGCCGCCGCTCCCACGCCCCCTGCCGCATCCTCCGCCTCCTGCCACTGCCACTGCCAGTGCCGCCGCCGCCGCTGCTCCGGGCCGGCGGGCCGCGAGGGGCCCAGAGGGCTGCGCGCACGGGCTCCGGGCGCCGAGGAGGCTTCCTGCTGCCTTTGTCTCTCGTCCGCTTTTCAAACCTCCCAGCCCGGGCCGCCCGCACTCCGCCGCCCAGGCGGGGGGACCAGGAGGCCACTCTGGGCCACCGGGCGCACGCTTCCTCGCCCTTGCCGTCCGCTGGCAGTTGGGAGCTGCCGGCCCGGCACGGAGGACGCGGCGGCCGGGCGGCCGGAGCGCGGCTCGGCGCGGACCCCGGGGCGAGCAGGCGGGCGGCGCCGTTGGTAGCGTCCGGGACGTACCCCTCAGCTCGACTGCTCCTTCGCGCGGCCCTCCTCCCTTCGTGCTCCCCCCGCGCGCTCGGCGCAATGGTACGAGCCTGCGCTGCCGGAACTGTCGGAGCCGTTACCCTGGAAACCGTGTTCGGCCTCTCCCCTTCCTTGGGTTTTAACCCTGTAGGTGCCATTTGAGAGCGGCTGTCAGCCAAGCTCTTCCCCACCCTTCTCCTTTTCACCCCGTAGCCCGCTATTGAGCCATTCCCTTTCTGGGCCACGCCCCAACCTTGCTGCTCCTCTTTTTCTTTGCTACTGACGTCTGCACAGATTTTTCCCATAGCTTACCCGACAGTTCCTGACCCTTACTTTACACCCGTCTCCCTTTTATTATCCCTGCAAGACCCTCCTCCCAGTAGTAGTACTTAATAATCATCCCCTAGTCTCCTTCCCTTTTTTTTTTTTAACTGTCCCTAAGGCTCCTTAGCACTTATCTGTTCTCACACCATCAGTTCTCCCCAGGGGGTTGTTTCCTACGATTCCTTTCTCTCCAGTCCTTACCCTAAATTACGGAGAAACTCAGCTGTATTCATTCATACCTTAGCTTAACACTGACCCTCTCCAGTCCTTGTTCTAGATTTATCCCTTACTACTTCCTTCTAGCATGTGCTGGGTGTTTCCAGACACCGCTGTGAGTGTGTTTCCCTCAGTGCTTTATATACCCAAACTTCCCTCCACTTCCGCACTTTGCCGCTGAACTGGAAACTGTCTGAGCGCTCCAGATGCCCAGGCACCTATTCAGCCCGCTTTGCACTTAGAAGGCAGCAGCCTTTCCCTTAGCCTTGTTTTATGATCTTTTTCTTTCTTACCAGTCTCTTGGACTATATATACTCTGTATGGCCCAATTATGCTGATAGTCAATTTATTTGTGTGTGACAATACAGATTTACTTCTTTATAAACTAGAATGACTATTGGACTTGGTTTAAGGTGCTCCAGCAAATGTCTGTTTGTTTATAAACTTGTTTTATGGAACCGGGCTGTATGCTCTTCTAAAATGTGGTTCCTGGGTCTTAAATGCCCACAGACAGGATAGGATATCAGAGACTCCTGTTAACCACCCCCAAACCAAGAATTTTTGAATCAGAGAAAATGACCCTCTATATTTTTAATGAATTTGTGGATCCATACAACAAAATACAAGACAACCTGATTTAGCTATCAAAAAGGAAAATGGTTTCATTGCTTCTTTGAGGACCTGAACAAGATTTTGAATGGGCTCCATTTTCAGCATAGGAGATTATTATTTTTTGGCCGCTTCTCTTTTGCCCAAGAGACCAGTACTAGACCAAGTACATACAGATTCACTAATACGCATAATATATTTTAGACCCCCACCTACCCACCTCTCCTGTTCCTAAATCAGGAAATACAGAAGCAAAAATTCTTCCAAGTTTGCTACCTCACCCACATTACACATGGTGTGAGGCCCATAGATGTTTTATAACCATCCGGAAATAATAGACTATACTGTTAGTCATCCAGAGGATTCTAGATGTGCTGTGGCAATAAGTGTCACAATCCTGGGGCATACCTGGGCTAATACTCTTCCTAGAGTGTATCTAGACTCGTTATTGTCTCAAGTCACTTCTGCCTAAACTTTTCCCTTGAACTCTGTGAAAGTCACTGTTGTTTCGATGTAGATGTGTTTGTATTTATGTCAGGGTCTTAATCCAAAACACTTTAATCCTCCTTAACACAAAACAAAGTGCTAGACCACACTAGGGAGAGGGGGAGGGGGAATTTCTAGACTAAGGGCCTGACCTAAAGAGAAGGAGGAGCCTAGGGGATTTTTCTCCTCTAGACAGGCCATTATTCTCAAGTCTGAAGAATCATTCAGAGGTGATGGAAGCACTTTCTCTAAAAGTTGGCCACCTGGTCCTAGATCTAGCAAAACTTTTCTTAAGTTGAACTCTAGAGTTTTATTAATATAGAACCTTTCATTTAAGACATTCAAACAAATATTACAAGGATTTCCAGCAACGTGATTATTTTCATGTTCAATAAATATGAAAGTAAATATCAAGAGGCCTCTAAGAAAATGAACATTAGTGGGGAAAAAGAAGTGTGGCATTGAATGAGCCCTGTGCCGTCTGGAGACCTGGTGACTTTATGGCATTGAGGAAATGACTCCCTTTCTGGGACTCAGTTTCCTCTAGCTTAGTCCTGCTATCTCTTTAGCCCTGGGAGTATACAATGTCCCTAATGCAGGCCAGAGATTAAGAATATTTTCACGTGCAGTGGCTTCTTGGGGGTTTTGGTCTAGGCTCAGATTTGGAACACAAAAATAGAGGGTATTATGGACCAGAGACTCTGATGGTCTGGAAAAGATGTATACCAAAGTAGAAAATCGTGGATAGCTGTATGTACTGTAAGGACAGGTTGAGATTTTTGTATACAATTCAACAAGTTGAAACCAGAATGAATTTTTTTCCGAATGAGCTATGAACTTCTGCTTAGAAGCAGAAATGATAGCCTTGTGGAAGGAGTCTCTCCAAAACTTTACCAAGAATCTTAAAGAAACTAGATTTTCAGATAGGGTGTTTTTTTCACCTGGGAGGAGCCTGGGGAAATTGAGAAGCCCAACCTAAATGTCAAGTTTACTTAAGGATGTATGCTTCCTCATTCAGATAGGGACCATCTGGCAGAAAAGATCAGAAGAAATCTGTAGCTTTTTAAACTCTTCGTTCAAAAATATAAATAGTTGGCCCTTGAACAACATGGTGTGAACTGTGCAGGTCCACTACAACTCGGATTTTTTGCGATAAATACACAGTTGGCCCTCCGAATCCCCAGGTTTTGCGTCTGAAGAGTCAATCAACCATGGATCGAAAACAGTATTTTCCATCTACAGATGGAAATCCACGATGCAGAGAGCTCATTGTGTGCTGCATTGTTCTGCACCATTTTATATAAGGGACTTGAGCATCCATGGATTTTAGTTAGTATCCCTGGGTGTCCTGGGACCAGTTACCTCCTGCGGATAGGATACCAAGGGACAGTAGTTAAGGTTTGGGGGAGTCAGAAATTATACACGGATTTTCCACTACATGGAAGTCAGTTCCCCTAACCCCATGTTGTTTAAGGGTCTACTGTACACCCACAAATAGTGACCCAGAGTCTAGCTGATGGGTGTTGAATCAAAGGAGTTAAGATATTTTTTGGGTTTTGTATTAACTCTAACATATCCATGTCACAATGCCTGCTATATGGTAGGCACTCTGTAAATGTTGTGAACTGAAATGAATGAGAACAATAATAACAAAACTATCTTTATGAAAGGCTTCAAACATATCACAACTTCTCCAAGTGTTCTGGACCACCAATAGCAATGGATAAGTGAGGTTTATAAAATGGTGCCTTTTTAACTACTTTCCAACTTCAAGATTTCTCGAGAGCAAATTCTCTATATTCTGAATATTTCTAAACAGGAGAGTCTCTTGGGGCATCTCTTGGTTAGAATATTAAAAATAAGAGAGGAGGAGGACTTGATTCACTGACTGCAAATAGAAGATTTAAGCAGCAACAAGAAACCCAAATAACCTGTTTTGAAAATGGGCAAAGGCTGATCACTGCGCTGTGCACCTGAAGCTGAATGATAATGAATGCCAACTATGATTATATATATATATATATGTATATATATATATATGTATGTATATACTTACAAGAAGCGAGTACAGCATTAGGAATAGAGACAGTGGAAATGTAATGGCTGTGTATGATGTCAGGGGGATGGTGGATGGGGGGCAGGGGGTTCACACAGTGTGAGGGATATAAATGATAAACGTTTAAGTATTACTTTGTCTTGTGCACCTGAAACTAATTTAAAAAATAAAATAAATAATTTAAATTCAAAACTTAAAAAAAAATGGGTAAAGGACTTGAATAGACATTTCTCCAAAGAATATATATACAAATGTCCAACAAGCAAATGAAGATGCTTAATGATTTGCATTCGTTAGTGAAATGCAAACCAAAACCACAGGAAGAGATCACCTCACGCTCATTAGGATGGCTACTATTAATAAACTAAGTGTTGGTGAGGATGTAGAGAAATTGGATACACTGTTAGTGGGAATGTGCAGTGGTACAGCTGCTGTGGAAAACAGTGTGGCAGTTCCTTAAAAACTTAACAGTAGAACTACGTACCTGTGACCCAGCAGTCCCACTTCCAAGTATACTCGTGTATCCGCAGGAAACGAAAGCAGAGTCTTGGAGAGATATTCATACACCATGTTCATAGAAACATTATTCACAGCAGCCAAAAGGTGGAAGCAACCCAAGTGTCCATCGATGGATGAACGAATAAAGAAATGTGGTGTGTACATATAATGGTATATTATTCAGCCTTGAAAAGGAAGGAACTCCTATCACATGCTATAGTGTGAATGAACCTTGAGGACATTATGCTAAGTGAAATCAGCCAATCACAAGAAGACAAATACTGTGTGATTCCACTTATAAGAGGTGCCTAGAGCAGTCAAACTCATAGAAACAGAAAGTGGAATAGTAGCCTCCTAGGGGCTAGGGAGAGGGGGAAATGAGGAGCTGTTGTTTATTGGGTGTAGAGTTTCAGTTTTGCAAGATGAAAAAGTTCTGGAGATTTGTTGCACAATGTGAATACATTTAACACTACTGAACTGTACACTTACAAATGGGTAAGATGGTAAATTTTGTTATATGCATTTTACGAAAAGATTTAAACAGAACAAATATATTGAAATAAAGATGCAAGTGAAAAGGAAAAATAGGTGAACTTGTTCTCATGTCAACAAATTGCCAGAAACACTATCAGATATTTGTTTAATCTTTCCAAATTATTAGTTTGCTATATCCTGTAAACATGGCCTTTACCACAATAAAAATAAGTAGTTAGAGCCCTCTGCGGAGGACTATACACGCTGTTGTCCAAACGGGAAAAACTCAGGAGACTGAAAGGAGGTACTACTATTAACCATGTCCAGATGAATGGCCACTCCCTCCTTCCACTCTGGAAGTGAGAAACTTGTAATTTGCCACTTTTGAGTGTTAACTTTAATATGTTTTTTCATATTTTCAGGCTCCAGATGAAAGGATTAGAAATACTTTGACAGAATAATCCCAAATATCAGCTATTATTGGTTAATATTAACAAGCACCATAGGTACTTGTTACAAAACAGGTAGCTATGATAACCCTAAAAAAAAAAAAAAGAGGCTGTGCTGTAAATGTAGCCTTCTCTACAGCACTGAAGATTTTAATTTTTTTTTTTTAAATTGGGGAATATTGGGGAACAGTATGTTTTTCCAGGGCCCATCTGCTCAAAGTCAAGTTACTTTCAATCTAGTTGTGAAGCGCGCTGCTCACTGGCCCATGTGGGAATCGAACCTGCGACCTGGGTGTTATGAGCACTGCACTCTAACCAACTGAGCTAACCGGTCTCCCTGAACATTTTAATAGGTGGGTTTTCAATCATTCAATCATTTGGAAAATAGTAATACAATTTTTGTGCATGCTGTGCTATAAAGTAGACAAAGATGTTGAAGTGATGTGTCTGCCTTTAAGGGTTTAGGACCAGCAATAAGCCAACAAACACCGCTGGCAGTGACCGTATTTATTAGTGTTACGGTGCCAACAGAGTGATCGAAATAAAATGTTTCCGTTTAGAGGATCACCATGGGGACGCCTGGAATTTGAATAGGTGTTGATGGGAGGAAGGGCATTGCAGAGCATGGAAAGTTATTAAGAGAACAGGATGAAGTTTTTCCTTTCTTGTTTAGAAAAAAATAACGCTGTGACAGCAACCATACTTTGTCACACAGTATTATGGTTCTTCCATACTGAGGCATCAGTTAGGTTAATTTTAAGAATCACCTTTTCAAAGAATTCTTAGCTTGCGTTTTTTGTTTGTTTTCAAGAATAAGGAAGCTTTAACGCTTCGTTATCTGGAGTTGGAATTCAGTAACTGAAGTCAGAACTTTTTAGTTCATGGTTTGGACTTTGCTGCTGTTTTTACAACCAAGATTCCCTTGAAAAAAAAAATACAGTTTTTAATTGGCTATCTCATTTGTCCAGTTCACCCCTTTCTGACGAGAGCTTGGTGTTACACCTCCAGGCAGGGATGGAGAAAGGTTTCCATTCAAGGTTTTGCCTGGCTCCTGGGAAGGTCCTGGTGCAAGGGTGGCTTCCGTGCTGTCTCTCTTGACTGCCTGTGACATGAGGGCCTCTTAACACACCTCGGTTTCTAAGGCAGCCTGTGAGCTAAATGCACACCAGACTTGGAGTCTGAAGTTGTGCATCAGAACCCTAGATTTCCCATTACAGTTGCATGACCTATGGCAAAGTGACTTAAATTCTTTGAGCTTCAATTTTCTCATCTATAAAAATCAAAGTAATTTTTGTTCATAGAGCTATTATGAGAACTCATAGAGAAAAAAAATCCATGAGAGAAAGGAGAAGCCTGGTGTAGAACCTGGCACACAGTAGGGACCTAATAAATGCTGTTTCTTTCTTTCTTTTTTTTTTAAATGAATGCATTGTGGGGGGAAAGAACCCACCCAGGTGATCCCTCAAATTGTACAGATACACGTTTGCTGACAGTTAAACATTTTTTAAACGTTTCCTGTTTTTAAGAAATATGCAGGTTAAAGGAGTGGAAACAGCAATAAGTGCAAGAGCATAATAAAATGATCTTTCACTTAGAGCAAACCATGTACCCCTTTGCACCTCATTTTCTCCTCTGTAAGTCAAGAAGAGTAGCGTGTTCCATTAAGTCACCAGGAAATAGTCCCAAACTCCTCTTCTTCCAGGAAGATATCCATTCTGCTGTCCTTGACCTATCTTTCCACTACCAACTCTCACACTTTCTTTTGTTTAGAGCAGTGGTTCTCAAACTTGAATATGCATCAAAATAACTTTAAAGGCTTCTGAGTCAGAAGGTCTGGGGTGGGGCCTGAGAATTTGCATTCCTAGCAAGTGATGCTATGTTGCTGACCTCTGCCCACAGCACTGAGCACCTCCTACTACCCCCTTTTCTTACTTTAAAACTTTTGTTAAATTATATGCAAAGTCTCTCCCTTTTTAGTAAAATAAAAGTAACGTAGAAAAGAAACTATGAGGTGTGATCAAACAATATGGTGAATGTTTAAATAAAAAAATTTATTATATTGGCCGGCCTGGTGGCTCAGGCGGTTAGAGCTCCATGCTCCTAACTCCGAAGGCTGCCAGTTCGATTCCCACATGGGCCAGTGGGCTCTCAACCACAAGGATGCCGGTTCAACTCCTCGAGTCCCGCAAGGGATGGTGGGCTGCGCCCCCTGCAACTAGCAACGGCAACTGGCCCTGGAGCTGAGCTGCGCCCTCCACAACTAAGACTGAAAGGACAACAACTTGACTTGGAAAAAAGTCCTGGAAGTACACACTGTTCCCCAATAAAGTCCTGTTCCCCTTCCCCAGTAAAATCTTTAAAAAAAAAAAAAACACAAAACAACATATGAGGTGCAATAAAAAAATAAGTGAATGTTTAAATTTTTAAAAAATTTATTACAGTAAAAGATATATTGCCATTAATCCCCCTCAAAATATGCCCCCTCACTTTGAACACCCTTTTCCCATTGTTCTTGCCACTTTCTGAAGCAGTTCTGTAAGTCTTCTTTCATGTCTTTAGTCTCGCTGCCTCGATGTCCTAAATCAATTCAAAACGTTTACCTTTTTTTTTTAAAACATTTTATTGGGGAAGGGGGACAGGACTTTATTGGGGAACAGTGTGTACTTCCAGGACTTTTATTTTCTAAGTCAAGTTGTTGTCCTTTCAATCTTAGTTGTGGAGGGTGCCGTTCAGCTTCAAGTTGTTGTCCTTTCAGTCTTACTTGTGGAGGGTGCAGCTCAGCTCCAGGTCCAGTTGCTGTTGCTAGTTGCAGGGGGCGGAGCCCACCATCCCTTGCGGGAGTCGAACTGGCAACCTTGTGGTTGAGAGGATGCGCTCCAACCAACTGAGCCATCCGGGAGCTCAGCGGCAGCTCAGCTCAAGGTGCCGTGTTCAATCTTAGTTGCAGGGGGTGCTGCCCACCATCCCTTGCGGGACTCGAGGAATTGAACTGGCAACCTTGTGGATGAGAGAGCCCACTGGCCCATGTGGGAATCGAACTGGCAGCCTTTGGTGTTAGGGAGCATGGAGCTCTGACAGCCTGAGCCACTGGGCCGGCCCCCGCGTATGTTGTTTTTTTACCCCCATTTTTTGTCTTTTAGATCATAAGCTCCTCTGATATGAAGACTAAATTTTTTCCCCAGTGATGTATTAAAAAGAACCTAGGTTTAGTAGCCAGATAGGTTCTGAGTTAAAATCTTCTTGACTGTGTCACTTTTTAGCTCTGTGTCTTTGAATGAGTTATTTAACCAGTTGGAGCCTTGGTTTTCTTGTCTGTGAAATGGGACTAGTGCTTTACATATCTTGGGAGTTTTGAGAGGATTAAATGGGATAACCTCCCAGTGCACTTCTTGATCATAATGAAAATAGTTCATATTTATTGAGCATTTATTGTGTGTTATACATTATTTTAAGGTCTTCACATATATGAACTTATCTATTCTTCACAATATCTAATCTTCATACTGTGAAGACGTTTCCATTATTATCTCCATTTTACAGAAAATAAAACTGTGGCATAGAGAGAGAACTTGAGCTCAAGATCAAGCATCTGACTGAAGTGAAATTTGATGTCTGTAGTCTACAACTATTAATAGAAACCCCATTCTAAACCATTGTGTTTTGCTGATTTAACAGTGTAAGTTTAGCATCCCACCTTACTAGGATGCAGTTACTATGTGGCACCAAATCAAGAAGGGTCCATGAAAGTAATGGTTAACAGTGAATGAGAGGACTTCCAGTCAAGGTGGAAAAGTAAGAAAATGCTATGCTCACCTCCTCCCATGACCACATCAAATTACAACGAAATTACAGAACAGCCACCCTTGAGAACCACCTGAAGACTAGCTGAACAGAACTCCTATAACTATGGATATAAAGAAAAAGCCACATCAAGACTGGTAGGAGGGGTACAGACACAAAACGGGCTGGTTCCACACCGATGTGTGGTGTTAAGAATCAGCAGGGAAAGACAGTCTACTGACTTGGAGAAGATATTTGCCGATAATACATCTGATAAGGAATTAGTATCCAAAATTTAGAAATAACTCATACAACTCAACACCAAAAAAACCAATCCAATTAAAGAAATGGGCAGAGGCTATGTAGATGGCAAATACACATATGAAAAGATGCTCAGCATCACTAATCATCAGAGAAATGGAAATAAAAACCACAATGAGATAACACTTTACTTGTGTCAGAATGGCTATCATCAATAAATCAACAAACGACAAGTGTTGGCGAGGATGTAGAGAAAAAGACCCCTTGTGCACTGTTAATGGTATTATAAATTGGTGCAGCCACTATGGAAAACAGTATAGAGGTTCCTCAAAAACTTAACAATAGAACTACCTTATGACCCAACAATTCCTTTCCTGGGTATTTATCCAAAGAAATCCAAAACACTAATTCAAAACAATATATGCACCCCTATGTTTACTGCAGCGTTATTCCAATAGCCAAGATACGGAAACAACCAAAATGCCCATCAAGGGCATCGGATGAAGAAATTGTGGTACATTTATACAGTGGAGTATTAGTCTGCCATAAAGAAAGAATGAAATCATACCATTTGCAACAACGTGGATGGATCTAGAGGATATTATGCTAAGTGAAATAAGGTAGATTGAGAAAGACATATACCATGTGATCTCACTTATGTGTGGAATCTAAAGAACAGAATAAACAAACAAAACAGAAATAGACTTATAGATAGAAAGAACAAACTGATGGTTGCTAGACGGGAGGAGGGTTGGGGGATGGGTGAGAAAGATGACGGGATTAGGAAGTACAAATTGGCAGTCACAAAATAGTCATGGGTGTGTGGCCCATTGGCTCAGGTGGTTGGAACACTGTGCTCCTAACGCGGACTTTGCCAGTTACATACAGTATGGGGAATATAGTCAGTAATGTAAAAACTATGTATGGTGTCAGATGGGTACTAGACTTATTGGGGGGAATCACTTCATAAGTTATGGAAATGCCTAACCACTGCTGTACACTTGAAACTAATAAAATAATATTGAGGGGGCTGGCCCGGTGGCTCAGGTGGTTGGAGCACCGGGCTGCTAATGCTGAGGTTGCCGGTTCAATTCCCACATGGGCCAGTGAACTGCGCCCTCTACAGCTAAGATTGTGAACTACGGCTCTCCCTGGAGCTGGGCTGCCATGAGCAATGGGAGGTTGACATGAGCTGCCGAGGGCTGCTGTGTGCTGCCATAGGCTGCTGTGTACTGCCATGAGTGGCCGGTGGCCATTGTGAGTGGCCAGCAGCCAGCGTGAGTGGCTGGCAGCTGGCGAAAGCTGCCATGAGCTGCTGTGAGTGGCCAACCAACACCCGCCGACCGACTGCCCCAGCTGGGTGGAGTGCAAGGCTCATAATACCAGCATGGGCCAGGGAGCTATGCCCTAACACAACTAGACTGAGAAACAATGGCTTGAACCGGAGTGGGGGTGAGGGAGAGGCAGAAGAAGAGGAAAAAAAATTGAATATCAACTATAATTTCATAATACGAGGTCAGAAAATTAAGTTCACGAACTCATCCTAGAAAAAGTGCTACACACCTCATTGCTGAATGTCATTACGGTCACCTTCAAAGTTCTCCCCTTGGGAGGCTATGCGCTGATGCCAGATGCCAGTTTCAAAGCAGTTTTGGAACTCTTTCTGGAATGGCCATCAGAGCTGTTGTCATAGTCCCCTTGATGTCCTGAATGTCATCAAAATGTCTTCCTTTCAATATTTCCTTTATCTTTGGGTAAAGGAAGGAGTTATTGGGGGCCAGATCAGATGAGTAGGGAGGGTGTTCCAGTACAGTTATTTGTTTATTGGCTAAAAACTCCCTCACAGACAGTGCTGTGTAAGCTGGTGCATTGTTGTGATGCAAGAGCCATGAATTGTTGACGAAAAGTTCAGGTCGTCTAACTTTTTCACACAGCCTTTTCAGCATTTCCAAATAGTAAACTTGGTTAACTGTCCAGTTGGTACAAATTCATAATGAATAATCCCTCTGATATCAAAAAAGGTTAGCAACATTGTTGCAACAAGTTTGCTAACATAATTGTCGGACCTTGTATATATTCATTCATGGGATGTAAAGTACAGGATAGGGAATATAGTCAATGGTATTGTAATAGGCACAGGATAGTAAACTTGGTGGGGTTATCATTTTGTGAGTGGTATAAATGTCTCGTCATTATGTTGTTTTATACACCTAAAACTAATAATTAAAAAAAAAAATCAAGAGGGATATCTCAGCTGTGGAGGTCCCCCTGAGGAGTGAGGGGTCCTAAACATGCCCAGGAGTCCAATGCCAGGAAGAGGATTTCCCACAATATCTGGCTGTGAGAATCAGCGGGGATTCAGTCTAGGTGAGACAGAAGGCTGCTGTACACACAGGCATCCTCTTAAAGGGCCTGAAATCAATGATACCTTCAGACAAATGAAAATTAAAATACAATGACCCCAAATGTATGGGACACAGCCAAAGCAGTTCTAAGAGAGAAATTTATAGCAATGCAGTCCTACCTCAAAAAACAAGAAAGAAATCTCAAATAAACAATCTAACCTTAAACCTAAAGGAACTAGAAAAAGATGAGCAACAACAACAAAAAGCCTTAAGTGAGTAGAAGAAGGAAATAATAAAGATCAGAGCAGAAACAAATGAAATGGAGTCTGAAAAACAAAAAGGAAAATATCAATGAAACCAATAGCTGGTTCTTTGAAAAGATAAACAAAATTGATAAACCTTTAAGCAAACTCATCAAGAAAAAAGAGGACCCACATAAAATAAAAATGAGAAAGGAGAAGTGACAACTGACATCACAGAAACACAAAGGATTGTAAGAAAATACTACAAACAATTATATGCCAACAAATTGGACAACCTGGAAGAAATGGGTAAATTCCTAGAAACATACAATCTTTTAAGACTGAATCAAGAAGAAATAGGAAATCTGAACTGACTGATTACTACTAACAAAATCAAACCAGTAATTTCCAACAAACTGAGGTCCTAGCTCAGATGGCTTCCCAGGTGAATTTTACCAAACTTTCAAAGAAGAATTAACACCTATACTTCTCAAACTATTAGAAAAAATTGAAGATGAGGGGAGGCTCCCAAGCTCATTTTATGAGGCCAGCATTACCCTGATTCCAAAACCAGACAAAGACTTTACAAACAAACAAATTATAGGCCAATATCCCTGATGAACATAGAGGCAAAAGTCCTCAGCAAAATATTAGCAAACCAAATTTAGCAATATGTTAAATAGGTCATCCACTACGATCAAGTGGAATTTTTTTCCTGGGATTCAAGGTTGGTTCAGTATCTGCAAATCAATTAATAAGATATGCCACATACACAAAATGAAGGATAAAAATCATATGATCATATCAATAGATGCAGAAAAAGTGACAAAGTCCATTATCCATTTTTGGTAAAAACTCTCATCAAAGTGGGAATAGAGGAGCCATACCTCATCATAATGAAGGCCGTATACAACAATCCACAGCTAACCTCATACTCAGTGGGGAAAAGCTAAAAGTGTTCTCCTTAAGATAGGAACAAGACAAGGACGCCCACTTTCACTCTTTTATTCAATATAGTATTGGAAGTCCTAGCCACAGCAATCAGACAAGAAAAAGAAAGGCACCCAAAGTGGAAAGGAAGAAGTTAAACTGTCGTTATTTGCAGATGCCATAGAGAGAACCCTAAAGATTGCACCAAATTACTGCTAGAGCTAATAAATTAATTTAGTAAAGTAGCAGGATACAAAATTAATATTCAGAAATCGGTTGCATTTTTATATACCAATGACAAACTATCAGAAGGAAAAATTAAGAAAACAATCCCATTTACAACTGCATCAAAAAAAAAAAAGGGGGTGCCGGCCCGGTGGCGCTCAGGTGGTTGTGGGAACGCAGTGCTCCTAACGCCGAGGTCGCCGGTTTGATTTCCACACGGGCCAGTGAGCCTCACGCTCTACAGCTAAAATTGTGAACAATGCCTCTTCCCTGAAGCTGGGCTGCCAGTGAGCAGTGGGAGGTCGGTGTGAGCTGCTGTGGGCTGCTGAGTGTGCTGCTGCAGGCTACTGTGTGCTGCCATGAGTGGCGGTGGCCAGCATGAGTGGCCGGCAGCTGCCGAGAGCTGCCGAGAGCTGCTCTGAGCAGCCCACAACCGACTGCCTCAGCCGGGGGGAGCACAAGACTCGTAATACCAGGATGGATCAGGGAGCTGTGTCCTCCACAACTAGACTGAGAAACAACGGCTTGAAACTAGAGTGGGGGTTGAGGAGGCATAAGAAGGGAGAAAAAAACAACAAAAAACCTAGGAACAGATTTAACCAAGGGGGTGAAAGACCTGAAAATTATAAGACATTGAAGAAAGAACTTGAAGAAGATATAAATGAATGGACTCATATACCGTGCTCATGGATAGGAGGAATTAACATCGTTAAAATGTCCACACTACCCAAAGCAATCCATTGATTTAATGCAATCCCTATCAAAATACCAATGGCATTTTCCAGAGAACTAGAACAACTAATTCTAAAATTTATATGGAACCACAAAAGACCAAAAGCCAAAGCAATCTTGAGAAAGAAGAACAAAGTTGGAGGTATCATGCTATCTGATATCAAACTATACTATAAGTCCACAGTAATAAAAACAGCATGGTACTGGCATAAAAACAGACACATAGATCAATGGAATAAAATAGAAAGCCCAGAAATAAACACACGCCTATATGGTCAAGTAATTTATGATACATAAGGTGAGAATATACAATGGAGTAAAGACAGTCTCTTCAATAAATAGTGTTGGGAAAATTGAACAGATGTATGCAAAAAGAAAAAAAAAAGACCACTTTCTTAACACCATATAAAAAAATACACTCAAAATATATTAAAGACTTAAACGTAAGACCCCAAACCATAAAACTCCTAGAAGAACACATAGGCAGTAAACTCTGTGACATCTCTCTTAGTAATATTTTTTTCTGTTATGTCTCCTTGGGCAAGAGAAACAATAGAAAAAATAAACAAATGGGACTACATTGAACTAAAAGTTGTTGCACAGCAAAAGAAACCAACAAAACGAAAAGACAACCTACTAAATGGGAGAAGATATTCACCAATGATACATCTAATAAGGGGTTAACATCCAAAATTTATGAAGAACTCATACAACTTAACACCAAAAAAAAGCAATCCAATTAAAAAATGGCAGAGGACCTGAATAGACATTTCTTCAGAGGACATACAAATGGCCAATAGACATATTAAAAGATGCTTCATATAATCAGAGAAATGCAAATTAAAACCACAATGAGATATCACCTCACACCTGTCAGAATAGCTGTCATCAATAAATCAACAAACGACAAGTGTGGGTGAGATGTGGAGAAAAGGGAACCCTCGTGCACTGTTGGTGGGATTGCAAATTGATGCAGCCACTATGGAAAACAGTATGGAGGTTCCTCAGAAAACGTAAAAATAGAACTACCTTATGACCCAGCAATTCCACTTCTGAGTGTTTATCTGTAGAAATCCGAACACTGATTCAGAAGATATATGCACCCTAGGATCATTGCAACATTATTTATGATAGCCAAGATATGAAAACAACGTAAGTGTCCACCGATAAACGATGGGATGAAGAAGACGTGGTACATATACAATGGAATATTACTCAACAATAAAAAAGAATAAATCTTACCATTTGCGACAACATGGATGAACCTAGAGTGTATTATGTTACATGAAATAAGTCAGACTGAGAAAGAGAAATACCAAATAATCTCACTTATGTGGGGAATCGAAAAACAAAATAAAACAGAAGCAGACTCTGATACAGAGAACAAAGTGATGGTTGCCAGATGGGACGTGGGGTGGGGGGCTGGGTGAAAAGGATGAAGGGATTAAGAAGTACAAATTATAATTTAAAATGTGGAGGGATAAACATTATTTTAATGCATGGACATACTTAGTGCCTGTAGGGCTTCCTCAAGAATTGCTTTGAGTTGACATTTTTTTTTTAAATGATAAAATTATCTGTCATTTTAAATTATTTTAGGGGCATATTTCACAGAGAATAAAACAAAATGTTGTACTGCTATTATTCAGCTGATATTTTTATCCTTTTCTGCCTAAAACTTCATGGATTAATGAGGCTATGCTTTTTGTTGTTGTCTTTTATTTTTTTCCCAATGTCTATTACCATTTTATTCAACTTTACATCTAGAAACACCCTTATTTGAGAGTTTCATTATTTTATATGGTTTTATGTTATTTAATTTCTCTAACAAACATATACTCATTAAACATGCTATGCTAGTCACTGTTTTAGATGTTTGGAAACAGCAGTAAGTAAAACAACCAAAAAAAAAAAAGAAGTACAAATTAGCAGATTCAAAATAGTCACAGGGATGGAAAATACAGCAGGTGGAATATAGTCAATAATATTGTAATAACTATGATGTCAAACAGGTACCAGAATTATTGTTGGGGATCCCTTCATAAGTTATATAAATGTGTAATCACTGTGTTATACTCCTGAAACTAATACAGTATTGAATGCCAACTGTAATTGAAAAATGAAACAAATGAAATAAAAGATAAAAATAAAAAAAGAGATAACCTCCCCTTTCAAAAACTGTATTAAAAAAAAAGCCAAAAAACACCGAATGAGATTGACTATAATATCAGCAGTACTGGGCCGTGGTGAGGTGTGGCTTTCAAGCAAAACACTTAAAAGGCCCTGGTCGATTTGCCAAAGTAGGTCAGTGAGAGGGGTGAGTGTGGGGAGAGCCGCCTGCCGGCGTGAGTGCACGTCCTGTGGGTAGATGTGCTGCTGATCCACTCTATGCCTCCAGGCCCACAGCTTGGGTGCCTGGCAGGCTCCGGCCTGGTAGGGTCCCAAAGGAATGCGTTTGTGTGTAATTATGTCACCCTCTAGTGGTTACTTCCCTATTAGCCCTTTCTCCAGGAAAGAGCCCACTCTTGGTGTCAGTTACCTCTTTAAATGAGATTCAGTGAGCAGCATCTCAGGGAAGTTTTTGGCACAGAGGGGCAGTGCGGAGAGAGGAGGCGTACGGCGGAAGGCAAGAAGAGAGTGCCAGGATCCGAGGAGAGGGAAAAGTGCTCCCAGAGTCACGTATTAGTCTACTCCTGGCAGAGAAGAAGGAAGCAGAAAAGGCGGGACATTTGGAGAGGAGAGGAAGGAAGATGTGTCAAGTGAAGCTCCTGCATGTCAGTGTTTATGAAATGCCGTTTCATATTTGTGGGGCAGGACAGTTACCGCATTAGAGCTCCTCCCAGAGCTTGAGTACTGAGGGCCCAGGCGGGAGTGGGAAGGGCTGTTTGTAAGTCGTTTCCGTTCTCTTCTCCCAGGGCAGTAGGCACAGACTGTGTGACTAACAAAGGCTGACTAAATTCCAACCTTTCATGACCTTGGAGTGCACAGCTAACTTGACTGCATCTCCACAGCCTGAGGCTGTGTTCTCTCTGCTGATGAAGGTCATTTTTATCAGGATCCTAGCAGATTTGTCAGATCTTGATAAATATTTCCAAAGGCAAGGATGGGATCCAGATCGTTCTCACTGAGAACTGGTTTGTAAGTCCACATCGGGCCTGGGACTCTGCTGTCTAAAGCCTTGCTGGGCTGGAGTTTGAAGGTTATTCCCTCTCTGAGGAGGTGCTGGCGCGGAGCCAGGCTTTGCTGGAAAGTCCTATTTGGATGAACCGAGCATTTACATTTCTTACATAATGCCAGACCCAGAGGAGTTTTAGGGATTGGCCCTGTTGCCAGAGTTCACAGCCAGGTCCCCCTTTCTGCCAAGAAGATAGGGTTAAAAGTTTAAAAAAATAGCCAGAATCTCAAGGGGTGAAAAAGTGAAGTTCCAGCCTTGCTAGTGTTAACTCTTCACACCCAAGAAAAGATGGTTAAGAGATAAAAAAAATTAACCTTGATAGCATGTGATCCGGCTACTTTTCCTGAATACCGGTTATTCCCAAAGATGTCCACAACACATACTACACTCTGGCTTCCCTCCCGCCAGGGAGGGACATGAAAACAGCACAAAAACCTTGTCCACATTTTTTTCCCAAGTTGGAACAACTTGTCTCAGTCTTGAGACCTAGAATTCAGTGAGGTTCTTTGTTTGTTGTTTATTTTTTATTTTTAAACTTCACTCCCCATTTAAGGCCAGAAGTTTCAAATAACTTAAGTAATCATGCCTGCTGTTGTAACCATCAAGAGTCCTTGATTTAGCTGCTTAAGGGAACCTAAACCGAAGTTGTCAACATTGTGGGCATAATAAAAAAAAAACTTAGTAACTAGGTGACACCTTCTCTTTAAAACTTTGAGAGCTTGATGTAGACATTTAATGACAGAGCTTGTTTTTGTATGTTTTGTTTTTTGGGGGGCTGGTGGTTTAGTTTTTACAAGTAGAGAAAAGAAGGCATAGAATGAAGAAGTGACTTTCTCAGGGTCAGTGGAACAGTGAGGTTATGTCCACCTCACTGTTCCTCACTGTTTCCTGTGAGCTGCAGAGCACCTCTGAATCCCCTCCCTCAGATGCATGAGGAGCGCTTTGTGCTCCATGTTTCAATAAAACTCATGCAGTTGGAAAATCATCAGACACTGGCAGAAGTACACAGAAATGTGATCACTTATGCCACTAAGTGATTAGGATTGCTAATTGACAGAACTGCAATGGGGAAGAAAAAGTAGACATTTTCAATAGTGCAATTATGTGTGTCACTCAGGCGTGTTAGTGACTGCTAAAGTGCTGTGGGAAAATGGAAAACACAAGCTTTGAGGTCCATTTCAAAATGGGATCTTAGTTCTCTGTTTTCCTGATTTTTATGCCTATGCATTTGAAAAGGTTGGCATATTTTGAGAAATAATACATAAACTAAGAAATCATCACAGCTGGTTGAGCTAAAATTAGAGCTAAAACTGCATGTGATTTCATCAGCAGCATGTCGTAGTCTGTAATGCCTCACTGTAGGAATCGCGTATTTGCCTCCTTACGCTACACTTAGATCCCAACCACCACAATTTTCAATATAAACATAGCATTTTTTAAAAACACCCTATATGGTGTCATAAATTGATAGAAAGGTGTGACTACTACATGAGATAATATGCTAACTAATATTTTTCTGTGTTCAGTGGTATAAAAACGTTAAGTGCTTAAAATCTGAGTGTTTAAATCCTTGACCAACATAAAGCATCACGCGGTTAATATTAGATCATTTTAAATTATCCGTGGCTGTGGGACAGAGCTGGTTGTTCAATTTTAATACATGTATCATGTTCCACACTGAGAGGTTTGTTTTGTTTTTCTTTAAAAGAAAATCAAGCTTAATTTGTTTTATCCTGTTCATTTAAATTCTAAGACAAAGCTGGAAAAGGGAGACTTGGAGACTGAAAAATAACATTGTCTACCACTGTTCTACCATGGGAAAAGAAATTGTTCACAACGAAAAAAAAACAGAAGAAATTAAGTTTGTAGCGTTATGCAAGACAAAGTACCCAGGTTACATATAAAAGTTAAACTGCTTTACACCCTGTTTCTAAACATAAAGAAGGATGCAAATATATGGCAACAATAGGTTGAAGCCTGAATGTTTTCTTAAATATTCCTTAAATGTTAGGGATCCTGAAAGATCCCTAAACAAGTAGGAAATTCTGCCCTGAATGAGTGAATGTGTGCCTGCTAGGAGAATGTTTCCTAGATCCTGTCTGAGTGGACCTCCACCCCCCAAAAAGTAGATTACCTCTAAACAGCAAAATAAAATCACCAACAGCAATAAAACAGCTTTTGAAAGGCATGTTAGAGTTCCAAGGCAATTAGAGATTCTCTTCCAGCCTCTCTCTGCAAGCTGATCAGTTTGGCTTGCCTCGTGGTTAGATGGTCCTTGGTCAGGGTGGTGGCTTCATGGGAATATGCATGTGTAGAAAGTCATCAAGCTGTATATTGAATGTGTATTTGACTCTGGTTTTTTCAATAAAAAAGTTGTTTGTTTGTCAGAAGGGGCTTAATGGGTCAAAGCAAGTTTACCTCTGTGCATACAAATGATCACAAGTTCTGTTTGTTCGACAGGCTAAGCAAACAGGTAGAGGTCCTGGGGAAGCTGCTGCCCAGAATTGAACAGGGATAGGAACTAGGCCCTGCTCTTCAGCCTGGACACCCTCTTGCCTGATGGCCACTCCCTCCCTGGACCTCTCCGGCCTGGCTGCCCTCACTGCTGAACGACGGCAGGGCGAGGACTTTGTCTCTCCTTGTTACTCTCCTGCTGGCCTGTGCTCAGCCCCATCCTTCAGTACGGTGTATGCAGTCAGCACTCAATAAATACTGACTTTAATTCTGATCATTTTTTCTTTGGTTAATATGTGTTGGGGGTGGGGAGCAGAGTGGGAGAGAAAGGGAGGAAGGAAGTTGTTTTTATTTTTAAAGACTAGATCAGTGAAACTCATGGGGGATGGGCGCAACCTGGGACTGGGCAGGAGCTGAGATAGAAAACACACAGATATTTCTGTGTTGCCTCAGTCTTTGAGAATGTTTTCTTAACGCAGCAAAAATGCAGTAATTTGTCATTTGCTGCACACTATTCCATGCTGTTCCCTACTGAGCCAAATCAGGTCACATTATACTTGCCGTGTTATGCCGTACTGTTTTCCATTGACTTTTTGGTTGTTGGTATTGGCTTTTAGGGTAGGGTGTGTGGTTTCGACACAAACATGAATGCATTTTACCACTGAAATTTGCCTGGGAGTTCAGTCATTTTGAGCTGGAAATTGTCATCGGGATGTGTTTTTACATTCCTGTCCTTGCTTTCATTTGTGGGTGCCACCCATAGCGGCTTTCTGCGGTGCAGTGGGTGTGCTGCATATGAGTAGGAAAAATATGCAGCTTCTCTTACGCAGCCAAGAAGACAAGGAAACCGTCATGCCGTGTGCCTTCAGCGCACTTTGTTTGTGGTACGTCAGAGCCTCAGATCCAGCTGTCTTTGCCTGTTCCTGCCACCCCAGACAGTGACAGCCACAAGGATAAGGACCTTTTGCCAAAAAGTGCTCCTCCCTTCTTCTTGCTCCAGTGGCTGAGAGCCGACAGCACTCCTGCTAGTATTTCCTGGATCTGACCTCGGGGACGCTGGTGACTGGGCATTTTTGTAGAGGCTCCTCATTAAAATTTTCCTGTCAGTTTTGTTAATCTATTTTTCAAAGGAAATTCTAAATGCTTTTGAAACCAACTGTTGTTTTATTTTGCTGAGAGAACCCAGATGGCAGGAGAGAATTGTTTTTTCTATCCCTTGAATCACTGCACTTGCACTGTCACCTAGACACAGAAGGGTGAGGTGGGGACAGTGCTGTGGTCACAGAGCAGGGTTAGGTTTCAAAAACCAGCAGAGCCAAAAAATGCCTTCTGATTCATCACTTCCGCTCTCTGTGTGACCTCAGCGCAGATCTAGTTACAGGGTTTCTTTGGCAAAAACACATTTTTGTTCTGGAGTTTACCAGGGAGAGCCAGTATCTCCCAGGCCAGCTGCATGTGAGGACCTCTCTCTCTCATACATCACTAGTAACTTTGTTTGTTTAGGACCCTTCTGTGGAATCTTTATTCATGGAAACGTAGAAAGAGGTTCAAACAGCCCAGCTGGGTTTCCTCGTCCTAGGTAAAATTTGTACCCCTTTGACTTCTCAACTTAGAAAATTGGATGTGGCTGTCACAGAAAGAGGATAAATATGGAACCCCACAAAGTGATGCTTGCAGCCACCTTTATTCCATTGAATTGAATGCATAGTGAAAGGCAGGCAGAGTTGGGAGGCACAGAGCTGAACCAGTGGCAGGAGTCCTATAGCCTGTCTGTTGAGCTGGGGACAGTTCTGGGCAAGATACTTTCTCCCTCCGTTAGTTGGCCACTGGCTGAAAGATGCAATAATATCCCTTCTGTGATCCTACTGCAAGTTTTCGAATCGTAAGACCTAAATGATCTATGAAAGAGGAAATACAAATAGCTAATAAACATCTAAAAGTGTATGCCCTCACTAGTAATCAAAGAAATACAGTCTAAAATGAAATAGCATTTTTTTATCTGTGAGAAAAGATTTTTTAAATGATACTATCCAAACATCTTAATTAACTTTTCTCATGTAAAAAAACCCTAAAACCTACCTTAGTGTTTTATTAGCCTTTACTTTCATTAAAGGTTGGAAACTTAAAAAATAATTTATTTTGAAAGAGTCATAAATTGCCCAATAAATTTAATGAGCCAGTTTAACTGGATTGCTTGACTAATCAATAGATCCCAGCGATGGTAGGACTGGAAAAGACTTCAGGGACTTGTATGGGTCAGCCTTCCTTCATTAATGGAGAAATTGGGGACCAGGAACAGGTACGTGACTTGTCTAGGGTCACAGTTGGGAGGAGCTGCAGCTGCATCAGTAGAATGTGACGCGGTTTTGTTTAGATCTTGCTGTAGGTAAATAGCTTCATGTAGGACTGAACTTGTTTTCTTTTTTAATACCTCAAGGCAGTTGTGCTTTACCATCTTCCCAGACAGACAAAATTTCATAGACCGCAAACAACAGGCTTCAGGCGTTGTTTCCCCATTCATTCTCTGTCCTCGTATGACTGAGTGGCTGTTCACCTCTCCATATATTATTAATGAGGATAACAGTTCACCCACAGTTGGAAGTCCCTTTGATAGCCTTAGTTAGGAACCACTTGAGCAACCACAAACAAAAATAAGGTGTTTACAGTTTAACAGGTTTTGTTTTAAGTATATAGATGAGCTGTATACAAAGTAAAATGAGGATGATAAGAGTTTATATTAGTTAAGGTAATGAACAGAAGCCCAGATGTAAATTGGTTCTACAACCATAGAAGTTTGTTAATAGCCCATGTGAAAACCAAAATGTGCGTCCCTTATTGGCAGGCAGTTCTCCAGAAGTGGTAATTTTGGGACTTGGGCTCCTTCTGTCCTGTGACTCTACCTTTCGCCATCACTTGGAAAGCCGCTGGATCCACCTGCATCAAGCTGAAAGGAGGAGCGAGGGACTTGCTTGGTGGAGGTTTTTATGGGCCAGGCCCGGAAGCTGCAGACATCACTTCTCCTAACATTCCATTAGAAAGAACTCAGTCATAGGACCACGTCTAGTGCAATGGAGGCTGGAAAATGTAGTCAAGCTGTGTGCAGTTTTAGAGACTATCGAGTGAGCTCTCCCACAAATAGCTTTGAGGGTCGAAAGTGGGAAGACATCAGATGAGGGTGAAGTACTTCTTGGACAAATACATGTATACCCAGGAATGCAGAAGTTATTAATAAGTATTGCTACTATTAACTATATATTTTTGTTAATTTTAATAAAGGTATTTTCTGCTGACTCTTCCTAGGTGCTGTTTGTTTTTTCAGTAGTGGTGACCCTTTCTGATCAATGGCATGTGTTTGCAAGATGGCCATATCCCATGAAGATCAAACCACCTGCTCCAACCACCTATTGCAGCCTTGGAGATGAGCACAGAAGTAACGGGCTCTCCCCAAGGACACATGCAGACATACCATCGTCTGTATTTTTATGTCAACTCAGTAGTGACCAAGGCACGTGGTCCCAGGGCCTGTACCGGTGGTTGGTTTCCACTGCTAACATTTGTCATTCCTGTGGCTGCATCATGCACAGACCACACCTCTTCCCTCCTTTCCATTCAGGCTGACAGTGCTCTCATTCTACCCCGTATCGTGTTTCTGCGGGATTAGCTCTCCCAGCTGCGATCCCAACCTCTTGACTCACTTTCTACACTGTCAATCATCATTGCCAGCACACTATCTCCAGTTTTCCTAACTGTGGGTCTGATGGTGTCTCCTTCTGTTTAAATGCTTTGCATGGTCCCTGCACATTTCGGAATGAAGCCCAACTTCTCAGCAGGGCCTCCAGGTCTTTCCTGAGGGGGTCCCATATGAAGTCCTACTTCACCCAGAATTAATGACTTCTGTTTTTCTTTGGATTTTGGCTTTGGTTCTCTCTTTCTTTCTGTCTCTGTTTTTTATAGTTGAATTTTGGACATGATATTGTTATATGAGATTCCTGTCATCCTCAAAATGTGTCGTGTGTTTTCAGGCCTCTGCAGCTTTCCCCACTAGAAGGGCCTCACTCTCCCGTCTCCCACTGTGGGAATCCTGCCTGTCGTCTTAGGGATGAGTTCAAATACCTCCTTCATCATGAAGCAGCCCCTCCTTTGGAATTAATTAGTCTTTCTTAGGACTAATTGGATAGCACTTGGTACCTCCATTATAACCTATCACTCTGCTGAATATTGTAATCTCATACATGTTTGCCTCACCCCTACAAGATTATAAGAATTTCTCTTGTCTTTGAGTAAGACCAAGTAGGTGCTCGATAATATTTATTGAGTTGGAGTCACAGAAAGAATTCCATTTAAATTACTTTTCGGCATGGGTCTTAATTTCCTTTACTCTGAATAGCCAATACAAAATGGTTACCCATTTAGTTCTTTCTGATAATGGGAAATTCCTCCTAACTTTATTACACAGCCTGCTTTTCCTGATGATTAACTATAAAGATGAGAAGTCGAGGTTGTCATTGGAATAGAAAAAGTTTATTTCCCTGGCCCGTAGCTGGGGTGTTGATAGTGGGGCGAGGCTTCGACTTCGTTTCTTTCCCCCCAGTGCCCGTGGTATTTTGCATGTTACCTTTCTTATAACCCGCATTACACTTAACAGTAGATTCCAAATGGTGTTTTTGGTTTTGTATCAATGACAATTCGTTTTGTTGCCTGGTTTCCCCTATAGACCAGCACCATCCCTAAACTCTGTGGTGATGGAAATGTTCTGTAATCTCTGTCCAAAGCAATAGCCACCAGACACATGTGGTTATTCAGCATTTGAAACGTGGTTACTGCCACTGAGCAACTGAATATTTAATTTTAATTCATTTTAAACTTATGTGCCCTGTGGCTACCATATTGGACAGTGTAGAGACACTGAGTTCCAAGGAGAGTAACATCTTATTAATTGATTATAATCTCCTATAAAGTGCTAGGTGCTTAGTAGGCCCACAGTAAATATTTGTAAAATGAAGACTATTCAACATTCATCGAGTGGGTGCGGAATGTGAGGGGCTTGCCGGGGGCCGGCTGGTGTCACCGTCATTTTCCGCGCAGCCCCTTGTTGAGGCAGCGCAGATCGCAGGGCTTGGCCTTCCTCATCCCCTCCAGCCTTCGCCTGGAAAGCTGGCAGCCGTGGGAGCAATTTAGCAAGAGGTTTGAGAGACCTGGCAGAACCATAAAAGAAACAAAAGAACCTCAGCGGTGAACCAAATGCGTCTTTAACCTGCCCGGGCCTGAATGTGTGATCATGCTTTTTCCTGAGGCAGCCACAGAAGTTATTTCCTTCCCAAGATCAGAACGTGTGAGATGCGCAAGCCTGGTCTGAAGACCGCTGGCAGTGACTCTAGTTGTGGTAAAGAATGGTGAGTGTCTTAGCACTGACACAGGGAGCTGAGAAGAGGTAGCCACGCTGCCCTGGCTGTTCTCATCTGGCGAGGAAGGAAGTGGGCTTGTGCCTGAGAGGACCAGACTCTTTCTGCCATGTTTTCGTTAGAAAGCTGCTTGGCATTCCCTCCCTCTGAAGACAAAGGAACTGTTCCACAGCAGTGTAAGGATCAGTTTGAAACAGGGCAACAGCCTGGGAAAGCAACAGGAAGACCCATATAACTTAGTTACTGGTACCCTGGGGTGGAAAGCCAGGTGTCATGTCTGCATGAGAAGTACATTACAGATAGCAGTGACTTGCAGTCTCTCCTCTTCCACTGTGCCATTGGAGCCCATCGGGACACAGTCATTCCTCTGCCATTAACCTGGCTGATGAAGGCTGAAGGACAGTCTCTGGCACTCAGCATGTAAGGCCTTTGGGCCCGGAGCTGCTGCTTCTGCTCTTCTTTCCGCTGCAACATGCACCTCCCGTTTATTTATAAAAATGAAATAAATATCCTGTTTTTCCTAATAGAAATTGCCAATTTTTGGAGGAGAAGGTTGGCAGCTTCAGTAGATCTCAAGAGAGCAAGAAGACTAGAATAAGGTGAAGTAATAACTTCTCATCCAAACCTAGCTTCTGGGATGGAATTACAGAATTGTTTAGGAAAAAGGAGACTTGGTAGCACTGCTTTCATAAAACCCCATATGTGCAAATCCAGATATGCCAGATATGTAAATAATTCAGTGGTTATTCATACAGTAAAATGACTATTATATATGTAATATAATTATAAAATACAACACATATATTAAGATTCTTTAAATAGCAGAGTGCCATACTTAAAAGCCTTTGAGCATGAGCCAAGCAAAATGAATGCATTGGGCAGCCAGGATAAATGCAATTGAGAGCAGTGGGGATTTTGGAAAGTTAGGGAGCCCCTCTTCACCCACCCATTAAAGCATTCATATTCCAAAACTTTCAAAACATTGTGTTAGCCAGTGAGATTTGGTTGTCTGCCAGTTGGTGATCCCTGCTTTGTTAAAGAGTAAGATTTCCCCAGGCCCCTTAAAAATATGCTGCCATTTGCAAAAACAGGAACACATTTACTTGGTAACACAAGATACATTTTTATTCTAATTAGCCCATGGCATAGAGAGAGGTCATCAACCTGCCTGTGATGGGGATCCAGAATTCCATTGATTTGCGTCATTCACTCTGTCCAAACCAGGGGACTTGTGGATGTGGGTGGCAATTGCCCAGGGTAATGTTTTCCTCACACCACACCAGACCCAGTAGATACTTGGAGAAAGGTGAGAGCATCCAGACAGCTTTCCCTCAACTCTCCAACTCCCTTGAAAACAAAGTCCACCCCGTCGCTGTCATGCTTCTAAAATAATTTTCTAGGTCCACACTCATTTGTGGCCATATACTTCTGCTTTTGTTTGCTAGAGCATCTTTTGAAATTATTTTAATTCATCAGGATCCAGGAGGAGGAAGAATCCCTCCATATTCGGCACAGAATAAGACTTCTTGTGCCAGCCCGGTGGCTCAGGTGGTTGGAGCGCCATGCTCCTAACACTGAGGTGGCTGGTTCGATTCCCACATGGGCCAGTGAGCTGCGCCCTCTACAGCTAAGATTGTGAACAACGGCTCTCCCTGGAGCTGGGCTGCTGTGTACCGCTGTGTGCTGCGGTGTGCCACCAGGAGCGGCTGGTGGCCAGCAAGAGGGCCGGCAGCCAGTGTGAGCGGCCAGCTGCCATGAGCTGACTACCTCAGCTGGGGGTAAGCGCAAGCCTCCTAATACCAGCATGGGCCAGGGAGCTGTGTTCTACACAACTAGACTGAGAAACAACGGCTTGAACCAGGGGGGTGGGGGCGGAAGAAGGGGGAAGAAAAGGACTTCTGATGGAGTTTGGCTAGGTGCCCAGGGAGAGAACTGCTTTTTCAAACAAGATGAGTGAACTGGGGTCTGCCACTTCTGGGAACCACACACGGACCTGGTATCTTGGGGATTTGGTCCACCTGCTCTGTGGGGTTTGTTCAGCAGGATGTGAATTGGCCATTTCTTGAGGAACTGGCAGCTGGAGACTTGGGAATCACTTTTCTCTGAAACATCAAGAACTAGATTTTAGTGTGGAGGTCTCAGGATCTATTTCTGTGTCCCTGTCACCCTGCAGTGTGATTGGGTCCATCTTACTCTATACTTCCCAAATCGTGGGAAATTTGTCACTGTGAATAACAAACACATTTCTGAGGAAGGGCAATTTTGCATCTTTCTTGAGGGCCAGAATTAAAATCTCATCATTTCTACCCACCCTCTATCTCTGCTTCATCCCTCACGCCAAGGCATTGTTCCTCCTGCAAGCTAGAGAAACAACGAGAAAAGACACAGGCTGTTTGGGAGATAAAGGCTGCTGCAAAGTGACGGGGTGGAAGTTGGGATACCACCTCCAAAAAAACCCCACGTTTTTATTTTCATCTCCACCAACTGTCAGAAAGTAGATCACACAAAGGAGTGCTATGCCTTCGGGCTAAGAGGATTCAATGAGCAAAGCTTGGGAGGAGGAACTGGAGAGACCAGAGAAATCCTTGGGAGAAATAATTAAGGCTGGCAGGGAAAGGCTACGTTAATTGAGCTGAGAAGAAAGATCGGGGGATTCTTTTAAGAAGTTATGGAATTTTCTGATAGAGTCTTGGGGACATCATTGCGTTAACCTTTGATCACTACTTAAAAATTCAGTTTTAAGGGAGAAAAGTATCTATGAAAAAATTTATATAAGAGAAACGGGACACAATAGTAATAATTGACCAAAAAAAGGGAGAGAGAAGATGGTTTTACCAGATTCTTGTTTCCTGGTTTCCTAGTGTGAGAAGAGAAGAAACAAAATGCCAAGCCGCGTCCGGGCTGGGCCCCAGCAGCCGCTGCTTCGCGTGCAGTTGATCCAGGCCTCGCCCTCACTCCGTGTAAAGTACCTGTGTGTCTTGTACTGACCCCCTCCCTCCCCACCAGCCCCACCTGCTCTCCAATAGTTTCCCGTGTGGCTGTCTCTGTACCTAAATTTTCCAACATGCGTTTAAGGCAGAGGTTTCTTTTTTGGTATGAAGACCATTTTTAAGCCCCCTGCAACAGGTCATGTGCCCCATGAGAGTACAGTTGTACTTCCCATTGAGGAAATACATAAAGATCCCCTCAAACTGTTAGGTATTGATAAGACTTTTTCTCATTTTAAAATGTTTTTTCTTGTGTAATGTAACATATACAGAAAACGGCACAGACCATGTATTGTAAATTAGACCATTAGTAAATTGTTACAAAGTGAACCGCCCACGTATGTACCTATTACTCAGGTTAAGAAACAAAACATTTGCGGGCACTCCAGAAATTCCCTTATGTCCCCTCCTCCTCATAATCCTCTTTTCCACCCTTGAGGAAACCACTCTCCTGACGTTTACAATAATCATTTCCTTGCTATTCTTTATAGCTTGACCACCTACATACGGATCACTACACAATATAGTTTTGCTATAAAAGGAATCATAGTTTATATATTCTTTTGTGACTTGCTTCTTCTCAACATTATGTTTGTAAGATTCATACATGTTGTTGCCTGCAGCTGTAGTTCCTTCGTTTTCATTACTGCCTGAGAGTTCATTGTACGTATTAATGTATAACAGTGAGTTGGTCCATCCGTGGTTGATGGATACGCATATGTGTGGTGTTTCCAGTCAAGCTGTTGACAGCACTACTGTTGTCGACAGGTGTCCTGGTGTACATGTGGGCAGATGCTCCAGAAAAGTGGAATTGCTGCATCAGGAACACTTTTTTAAAATGCAACAGCTTTATTGAGATACAATTCACCTGCTTAAAGTGTACAATTTAATGATTGGTAATGTATTCCTAAAGTTGTGCAACCATCACCCCGATCATCAGTAGCACTTTTAAATGAATTAGTATTTTATTCATTACGAGGGACGATGTACAAGTAGACCATCAGAGTAACAGTAGGCGGACGTATTACCTATGTATTCATTCGAGAGGTGACGTTCAGTTTCCATATGTTGTGTGGTTCTACGGCCCCCGGGAGTCTTTAGCCCCCAGGTAAGGAACCACTGGCTTAAGGCTTCGATATGTAGAAATTTTCCATTAAAATTCATACATGTTACTTGAAAGATTTAGTGCTTTATTTCATTACATACTCTGTGGGTGGCTTTATGACAGTGGTTCTCAAAGTTTGTGGGCATCAGAAGCACCCGGAGGGCTGGTCCAAACAAATGCCAAGCCCAGCCTCAGAGTTTCAGATGCGGTAAGTCTGGGTGGAGCTTGGTCATTTGTGTATCTAATCAGTTTCCAAGTGATACTGATACTGTTAGCTTGGGGACCATACCTTGAGAAACCTGGCAGCTGGCCGTTACCTTGGAAATTAGAGGACTTGAGTGTGGAAGGAATTCATTCAATCATTCAGTAGATAAGAATGGGACAAAAGACACAATTTGTTGGAGGCAAAAGAAGCAATTAGCAGGCTCTTGTAGCAGCTCAGAGTATGGCAGTAGGAATGGCGGGTTGGGAATAGATTTTTAAAACATTATGGAGACGCAGTCAAGACGCCTTGACAATTGATTTGACATGGAGGGTCAAGGAGAGGAAGGAGTCAGAAAGGACACTAAGATTTTAGGTCTGGATCAGGAAGAGAACTGGAGGACAGAGAGGAAACTGAGAAGAAAGAGTGTAATCAGCATCTTAACTTCTATGCTTCTTGGCTCTCTAGGAAGATTTACTCAACCATCATTTCGTGGTCATAAGGTGACTGATCCCCTAGGCCTGTGGCCCTATTCCTACAGTGATGTCTCCAGAAACCAGAAGCATATGCTCATGGGAGTTTTCCTGGGCGATTGATATTGAATGCTCAGTGGGAATTCAATACCGGATTTCAGAGGGGCTACATAAAATTAATGAGAAGAGTGATCCTGAGAACACTAGAAATTACCCAAGTCCTCCTTTATGTGTTGTAATATCTCTCCTACCCTTCCAAAAGCACCTTGACATTTTCTCTCTGGGACCAAACCACATCTTTAAGTGAAATCCTTGCTCTTTTCCTCCTATTTGAAGCGTATGTCCTTCAAGGCTCTGCTCCAGTCCCACACCTTGACTGCGATCGCTGCCTTGGATGCTTCGTGTGTCCTGCATTTCAGAATAGGTTTTTCATTGCTCCAGCTAGACTAAAGCACCTCAGGGATCAACATCTCAGACACTGTCATGTTATTGTATAATAAGCAGCATTAGACGTCGAATGGTATTCTTCTTGTCTTTGAGGAAAATGTAGAGACAAAACTGGGACCTGGAATCTCCAGAATCTCAATTAGCAGCTGACAGTAGATTCCCCAGTTATGGGAAACACCAGTAGAAGCAGCTTTTCCGCTGGTCAGTGGGCTGGGCTGTATGGAAGCCAAAACGACTTCTTTGTTTCCATGAGGGGCTGGCTTCAGTGGCCTGTCTACTAGGTACCCTTGGGCACCATCCTAACCACTGAGAGAAAATGGTGAACGAGACCATTTGCAGAGCTTATGAGGAAAAAAAAACACAAACAGATTAGCATGCCACATTATACCACATTATGATATATTAAGTGCTGTGACAAAACTATGCAAGAAGCTAGAAAGAGAAAGATGGAAATAGAGGATGGAAGGGAGGGGTCTTCTTTGGATTGGATGGTCAGGGAAGGCTTCTTTGAAGGTGTTACCTCAAGGACAAAAGAGCTTGATCTGCACACATTGGGGGGAAAGCATTCCTAGAAGTTAGTAAGGCACAAAGGGGACAAACGGTATGAGGGGTGGAGAAGGAAGTATATACAGGCAGTGTGGGGTGTTTGGAGCACAAACTGAAAACCAAAACAGGATGGAAAGGTTGACAGAGTTAGGTTTTGAAAGGCCTTGTATCATGTGGTTTGGGGGTTTGACTTCATCCTGTAGGAGATGGGGAACCTTTGAAGGGTTTTTAAGCAGAAATGTTACGTGGTCAAATTTGAGTTTTAAAAAGAGCTGGTAGCTGGATTCATCGAAAGGTAACATAGTTTTATGTCATCAAAGTAGGGTCTTCTGTTGTGAAGACATAGTCCCTTGGTCAGTTTTTCTGTTACGAGTGATCTAAAATTTCTTTCCACTTTCTCCCCAAACTTTAACATTTCTTTAGGTGACCACTTTGCCCCTTACGTCTGCCAGCATCTCCCATGAGCCCCTCCCACCATGCCAGGGTCCATCTTCCTATCCCTTCATCTCTTGGCCTAGTTCGTCATTTCCATCCCAACATAAACATAAGCACCAGCTCTCTAAAACAATTCTGGTTTATAATAATTTCTCCAGCTTTAAGCAGCCTGGCCTATTCTCAATCCACATGTCGTTTTGGTTGGGAGAAGTCTGGCTTTTTTTCCTCCATCAGGCAGTGTGTGTGTGTGTGTGTGTGTGTGTGTGTGTGTGTGTGTACTAGTAATTTTGCAATCAACCTGTTTTTTAAATAAACATTGCTTTTTGTGCTACTTCCTATAAATCAGGATATTGCTATCTGGTTTACTGTCTCACTACTCACAACCTTACTAATAGGGCAACAACGGTGAAAAGAAGAAAAGCAATGCAGAGAAGGTGTTATGTGCTCCTGACAGGGCGGGGAGCTACCAAGTATGTGATATATTTACCTGTGTTGGGGAAGAATAGAAAGATCTGGATGCCAAGCCAGGATCTCCTATTCAATCGCTGTCTGAGCAAGTTACTTAACCTCTTTACACCTTAGTTTCCCTGTGCTCAAAGTGAGCATAATAATGGCACATGCCACGTAGAATTTTAGTAACGATTAAATGAGAAAAATGGATGTTAAACACTTGGTTCGGTGCTTATAATAGGTGCTCAATAAATGTTCGCCAGGATTAGGTATTGTCACTGGATATCGGCCAAGAGCCGTGTGTTACAGCCCAGTAAAACTATACCAGGCAAGAGAGTATGGACAGAAAGTAGAACAGGTAAGTTTGTACCTTTAGGACATGTTCAATCTCTGGAGAAGTAAGAAACGTACACATGCCAAGGCAGCGTGTCTGGAAGAAGGTGGTGCAGACTAGATACCTGTATTCATAAATACCAAGGCAGTCCCAAGGGAGTGGGAAGCCATCTTGACCTTGGATCAGTGAAAGACAGCTTTATGGAGGAAGCGAACCACGAGCATGGACAGGAAGGAAGCTTCAGGTGGGGATTGCTGGTGAGGAGAAAGCCTGCCTGGGACGAGGTCGGAACGAGGTCTTGGGGGCAAAGCAGGGCTTGTCCTAAGAGCAGGAGGAGATTGGAAAAGAGACCCACATTGGGAAATTCAGGAAAAGAATGACAGGGAAAATGAGGCCATATTGGGAAGTTTCGAATGGTTAAAGAACTGGGAACCACTGTCCGTTTTCAAATGAGGGTATTATGATACAAATTTGTATTTTAGGAAAAACGTTGAAGACCCATAGAGTGTTGAAGCTCTATGGGTTCGACCACAACGAACCGGTTAGTTGTCAGGTATAAGGAGTGAACACTTAACTTGAAAATAGGGAAGCAAATGAATGAACTGGACTTACACTTGAGGAGGTGTTTGTCAAGATCCAAAGTCTTTCTCTCATCTTTATGGTGGTAGAAATGAAGTGGCCGGTGGAGAGAAGGCTGCGGATGACAGCTCTGTCATTCCTGCTCATCCTTAACGCCCCTCCCCCAAATCATCCGACAACAGCAGCACAGCCAGGAGTTCCCAAAGGGAAGCATTTCCTTTCTTTCCAAAGACTGCTAAGACCGGCTGCCTTGCTGTGCCAGAGACTAACAGCATAGCAAATGCATTTTTAAATTGCACATTCAGTAGCTCTTCCCTGGGTCACCCGGTGAGAATCAGCCAGAGGCAACGGGGAAAAGGCTCCCGTCCAGGCTCTTGGTTATTTCTTGCTGTGCTTCTAGGTGTGAGGGTGCTTATCTGGGGGCAGGGGGACACGTGGGGGTCGGGACAGCTTTTTCTGTGTGACTCACAAGCTGCCTGCGTCCGGAACTCCCAGTGGTGGTTTTTGTAAGCAGAGCAGCTAATGACGGTTCCAAGCCCCGGCCCTGTGGGTCGGGGTCTCATTGTAGGCCCTGTCCGAAGTGTGTGTGGGAAGTACAGAGCTGCCCGCACCTCCGCTCCGCTTGTCCAGTCTCTCTCCCTGGTCTCCTGTCTCCTGGCCGGATGGCCGTGGCCTCCTAAGAGAACGAAAGTGGTGGCTGAGTCCAACTGGGAAAAGGAAGAGGACCTGGAGTTACTGTTTTCAGATAGGCACCGCTTTGACTGTGATGGCCAGGCAGGGCGGTGCAGTCACAGTGAGGACCTTGGCGTCCACAGAGGGGTCCTGGCTGTGTCGCAGGGGTACACGCCTGCCACCTTCCATCTCCGTAGCAGTTTGGAGAGAGGTAGGGTGGGCAGGTGTTTCATAGTGTGGCTTTCCCCAAGGACCCTAACCAATGTAAGCTTTCACCCCTCTTCTTGATTCTTGTCCACACTTGATTTTTTCTCAAAGTAGTCACTGGACCTAACGGATTATGTACAGTTGACCCTTGAACAGATACAAGGTTTGAACTGTACAGGTCTACTTATACATGGATTTTGTTCAATAGTTACTGTAAATGCGTTTTCCTTATGATTTTCTTAATAACATTTTCTTTTCTCTAGCTTACTTTGTTGTAACAATACAGTGTATAATACATATACAAAATATGTGTTAATCGATTTAATGCTATCAGTAAGACTTTCTGTTAACAGCAGGCTATTAGTAGTTATGTTTTGGGGGAGTCCAAAGTTCTATGCAGATTTCGACTGTATGGGGGGATCGTCACCCCTAAACCCCTCCTTGTTCAAGGGTCGATTGTATAAATTGTTCACTGCTGTCTCTCTGGCATTTAGAGCAGTAATGACACATACGAGGCCCCAAATGCATGTTTGATTAATGAATCTATTGAACAAATGAATGCTGAATGCCGAAGTATAGCAGACGTGTCTGACTGCCCATTCCAGCCCTCTGAAGGGTCCTGAGTGAGAATGTGGCATCTTCTCCTCCCTGTCACCTCCCAGTCACTACTGAAGAAGAGAGACTCTGGATTTTCGTCATACCTAATTGTGTTTGCTGTGTCTGAAATGACACTCTCTTAAGAAAGGGAAACTTTAATTTTGGGAGGAAATCCGTAGTTGTTACAAAGGCAGCAGAAGGAATTCTCTCCCTGCTTTTTGGATATTTACTAGATCGTTGTTCCCACACAAAGAACAGCCTTCTCTCATTGCAATGCTGTAAAATTCACCAGTGACCCACAAATGGGGCTTCCGATGTGTCTTAGTCATGAAGACCAAACCATCGGCCCCCACACAGCTTCCTGCCTCCCCAGTCAGGCTGAGGCAAGAAGTTTCCATTGTGCCCACGCTAGTGGAGCCAGTCATCAGCGTTCACCTTCCTCCTCCCAGCCCTGCATGAGGAAATCAAAGAATACAACGGGGCAGCCAGCTGCCCTGCTTTGGTTCTGTGACCACCCAGAGGGGTGGCTCACAGCTGCCTGCCAGAAGAAGGTGCCACACATCTGGAAGGCAAAGGAAGAAGCTGCCACACGTGCTGCAGTCTTTTTTTTTTTTTTTTTAAGTTTTTAAAAATGTTTTTTAATGAGTCAAGGGTTTGATGGACAGCACGGGGTGGTGGGAACCGATGGTGGGCGGGATCCTGTCTCAGTTGATGTTTAGAAGGCCCAGAGGGGCGGGATTAGCAGCCCTGGGCAAGTTTGGCCTTCTCTCTCCCGTCAGCCTGGCACCGGGCAGTCAAAGCCACAGTGAGCCTTAGCGGGCACTGATTCCCGTCCTTGGTTCAGAATTAGTGGCCCCCTTCGTGGCCTCCATTGAACCTAGGACTTTCAGAGCCAGAGATATTTCACAGGGGATTGATGAAAGGGTGTGACAGAAGTGAGAGACACAGGTGTGAGGAGGGTATCCGTGGGGATAAGAAGTGTCACCCGCTGGAGAATGAACTCTGCTATGTGTCATGGAAATGTGTGAGGACATGTGTCGGTGGGAGTAACAGGTTTGTGGGAGGCAAGGTAGTGGGGATCCCCGCGATGGGAGAGGCCGTGTGGGGAGGCAGAAGGAGCACAGGGAGGAGGGAGGCTGACTCCTGAGTCCTCAAGAAGGACCGGTATGGAGCTGGGGATGTTTGGACAAGGAAACTCTTTGAAGCTTTTCTCTCGTCCTCCCTACTCTGGACCTGGTCCCCTCCCCTCCATAAAGCCATTAGCTTCTGGTGCCAGCCCTATCTCTGCTCCATCTCTCTTGGTTCCAGTCGGTGCATTCACAGACCTCCTGCCCTGAGGGACAGGGAGGATTTATGGGGGGTAGAGGTTAGAGGGGGAGGAGGCATCCTTTAGAGGAGGGGAGGTCTGTTAGCAAAGTAGGGTGTGGGGAGCTGTTAGTGGACGGGCTAGAGACCGGATCATTTCCGAGCTGACTCTGCATGACAAAGGGAAGGAGCAAGTTTCTACTTTGATCTGCCCCCTGCCGGCCCCACACACCTGCTGGTTGGTGCCCCCGCCCCAGCCAAGACCTCAAGAAGAAAAACCAAAAGGAGGTGGGGACAGGCTGTGGCCCAGCTTCCCTGGATCCTGCTCAGGCCACCTTCCTCTCTTGGTGGTCCAGGATAAAAAATATCTGCCAGGCTGATGACCCAAAGCACCTGCCGCCCCCACCCGGAGAGCCCGGCGACCCAGAGCTGCGGGGGCAGCGTGGTGAGATGGGGGTGGGGGCGCTGGGAGCGTGAGCGAGCTGCGTTTGCGTGTGTCAGGCTGAAGGTGTGGGAAGAAGATTCACTGGGGCTGCGGGGTCACGCCCTCAGTGGAAGCTGAGGGAGAAAGGACGTGGTGTGCGGAGGGGGCTGCTGTTATATATAGACTTGCTCCAGGATCCAGAGGCAGGATTTTCCCTATGTTTTCAAGGGCTGGAGGAAAGGTGTTCCTGGGGCATACAGGCGCAGGCGGTAGTTACGAAAAGTGTGAGGCAATGGTGTGGGGGGCTCTCCGTGCTACAAGGGAAGGGTGATTGCTTCTGGAAGACTCGTCCTTGGCACAGATGTTCAAGGCATGGGTTAGGGAGCAGGATCTGGCAGTGCCCTCACTGCTGCTGTCTGTGCTGCTGGGACACGGGGCCCTGGTGCCCTTCCAGGGCCCCTGAACACAGTGGAGGGGATGAGGGCCACTAGGAAGACACTGTGCCAGCCAACAGAGCTTTAGGGGCCCGTGTTTGGCTGTGGGGCTTTTACATTTCTCAGAGAAGTTGCCTTGAGAAAGTGAAAAGTGCTCACTCTTCTCCCTGCTATTCCTGATAAACAGCGGTTGGGATTTGGAAAACTTGACTAGAGTGGGAAGGAGGACTCCTGTTTAGCTGGAGGTCAGTCCAAATCACCAATTGTGTAGTAGCCCCGCAAAAGAGAGTAGTCAGAGGGATCCATCTCTGGCTGGAATACGAGTTAGAGGGAAGGACCATGGGTGGTTCTCCTTTCTAGAAGAAGGGCAGGTGTGCGTTGCAACAGCCAAAGCACCTTCCTAAATGCTGCAGAGAGCATTCTGTTCATGAAATGGTGTGTTTTCGTTTCTCTCTTCCAGTTTCTCAGCTCAGTGTTTCCTTTGGAATTAGGTCCCTAGTAGGGTCTTCAGAGTTGGGAGTAAGAGAGCGCAGGGCAGTCCTGTGGTGAGAAGATGAGCCTAGGAGACGATGGTTGGAAAGAGGCTGAATTTCTCTGTGGGAGCAGAAAGCGACACAGATCCGTCCAGAGCTCACTCCGCTGCCTCCTGGTCTCCCCCGTCGGTGACATTTCCACATTGATTCTCCCTTCATTTCTGTTTTCTCAGGGAGCCCGGTTTTGGAAGCCGGCAGTGCCCGGGGTCTTCCCAGGGCCCCGGGGAGTGCTGTGGCCGACCATGCCTGGCCTGCTGCTGCTCGCCGCTGCGCTCTTCTCCAGCTGGGCCCAGCTGCCAGCCGAAGCCAGCTCCTGGTGGTGAGTGAGGGGCTGAAGTCCTGCTCTACAACCTACGCCTCCTTTGGTAATTGAAATGTGGAGAAGGTCACCACGTGTCGTGATCATTCCTTTATTCAGAGCAATCCCAAGGACCTCTTTTATCCCAGGAAAACTAGGATGGTCCTTTTCCTTTCTCAAGCCCCCAGAAGTAAGGTTCCACGAGTATAAAGGATTATTAGTTCATTTGGCTTTTTCTCTGATCCTGTTTATATTCTCCTTTTCCTGGCCCTTCCTCCATCCCCATGGGTGGTGAGAAATATCTCTTTTGTTGCTATTGGATCGATGAGAATATTGATTTTTTTATTTTATTTTATTTTTTTTTTTGCTCGTTGGGGCAAGGAGAGTAGAATTCCTATTTTGTAAGTCTGAAGACCAGATGAGGGATTTGCAGGACCATGTCTGGCTTTCTTTTTGAGTTTTTAAGACGACTGTCATTGCCAAGGGAGCATGGAGATGGCAGGCGCTCACCACCTGTTCTGCACCGTCTGGGCCCTGCTCACATTTTTACTCAGACGGTAAATGTACAGCCTTCACATTAACACTTTATTATATCTGTGGATGATGGGCAAAAGGGAGAGCCCCGAACTGATAGACAGGGGGTTAGAGGATGTATGGCTCAGATATGGAAGTAAAAACATTTAGAATATGTTGTGACATATGTAAATTGGATTCGATTTTAAAGGCATAAGGGGAGTTCTCTTTAAGGGAATTTATTGCTTTTCATCCCGTACCCTGCACTGGGGCCCAAGTGAGTAAGTCATGCGCTCTCCTATTGAGGTTTGGCTCTTGCTGCCCCCTGCCTCAAATGGGTAACCCGTCTGCTCTGCTGCCATCTCTTCCCACCCCATCTCCTTTAAGACCCAGCTCATACTCTGGCCATCTCCTTATAAAAGCTTCTCCCCAGCTGTAAGAGCTCTTTCCCTTTCTGATTACTCTGGATCCAGAAGTTCAAGTCTGTCTTAGGCATTTGACATCTTACCTGCCATCTGTGTTTGTGCCTGTTTCTCCAGTTTTCCTCCCCAGGTCCTTAGTGCAGGGCCTTGGACACAGAAAGCACGCAGTAAACGTGTTGAATGAATGATGTGCTGCCGCACACAGGCGTATGCTCACTCCTTGGCCTTTCCCCTTTCTGGATCGCTGCTCTAGGTCGTTAGCTATGAACCCGGTGCAGAGACCTGAGATGTACATCATCGGTGCCCAGCCTGTGTGCAGCCAGCTTCCTGGGCTCTCCCCTGGCCAGAGAAAGCTGTGCCAGCTGTACCAGGAGCACATGGCCTACATAGGGGAGGGAGCCAAGACAGGCATCAAGGAGTGCCAGTACCAGTTCCGGCAGAGGCGGTGGAACTGCAGCACCGTGGACAACACATCTGTCTTTGGCAGGGTCATGCAGATAGGTAAGCGGCTGCCAAGACTTGGCTCAGCTAAAGGAACTGTTCACCTGGCCTGGGTGCAAGCGCGCTCCTTCAGGACGGCACAGGGAGAGCCCACCTGAGTGTCTAAGTGGGTTCTCTCCAGACATGCAGGAGAGAGGGAGCCCCACGCAGGAAGCAGTCTCAGAGGATGTGTTAGCCTCACAGCCTGGTGACAGCCCGGTGCTGAGCTAGCCCTCTGCCTCCAGCTTCACGCTGTCCTGGGCAGCCGGCGTGTGACTCACTCTGGGAAGGGGTCAGAGCATCTGAGTTGAGTTTCAGTGAATGAGGAAACCCAGCCACCACCAGTGCCCTTTGTCTCAGTACCAGGGCCTCCTTTCAGAGCCTTGCCCTGAATGTTTATAGGCGTTTTTTTCTCTTCCACTTGGACCCTGAGAGAGAAACTTTGGGCCAAAATGATGATAGCTGCCATTAACCTGACCCAGATCCACTCCTGGCTTTTTCTTTTGAAAGGGTGTGTGTGTGTGAAAATGGGGGGAGGGGGCAGAAGAAAGATGAGAGGGCCACCTTTTCCCAGATTCCTGTTCTCTCTCCTCTCCCACTCCTGGTCTAGGATTCTTTGGCTGCCCTATTGCTTAGATGGAGGTGTGATCTGGGGTCTAATTGTTTTAGGTCCTTTTGAAATGCAATTCTCCTCTCCCTGGCAAGAAATTGAGAAATCCGGCCCTATTCTACTGAGTCTTATCCCCAGGGCCATAAAAGGAAGGTGTTAGAGCACTGTATTCCCTGTCTCTCATTCTCCCAGAACAGCTTCCCCTCCAAAGGAGACATTGGAGTTACCAGAGGCTGGGGCTTTCCCAAGGAATGATTTTAGCAGCAGGGGAGTTAGGGAGTTGAGATTCCGGGCTGCTCTGGAATGGATACTTGGAAGTCCCCTCCCTCTCCTGACCTCTGTCCTCTGCCACCCGCATATTGACAAGTAAGGACCAAGGGAAAGTACGCTTTGAACCCTGCTCTCTTTTCCTTCCATCTTTCCTTCCTTCCTTCCTTCCTTCTTCCTTCCTTCCTTCCTTCTTCCTTCTTTCCTTCTGTATCAACTCAAGGTCCATAAAAGGAGTGCTCGTGTGCTCCCATGACAATCTTATTGGACAACTTTCCCAAAAGGCTGGACTTGGAGGTTAGGTGGGATTTCTTCATAATTTTTTTTTTAATATTTTATTGGGGAAGGGGAAGAGGACTTTATTGGGGAACAGTGTGTACTTCCAGGACATTTTTCCAAGTCAAGTTGTTGTCCTTTCAGTCTTAGTTGTGGAGGGCACAGCTCAGCTCCAGGTCTAGTTGCCGTTGCTAGTTACAGGGGGCGCAGCCCACCATCCCTTGGGGGAGTCGAGGAATCGAACTGGTAACCTTGTGGTTGAGAGGACGTGCTCCAACCAACTGAGCCATCCGGGAGCTCAGCGGCAGCTCAGCTCAAGGTGCCGTGTTCAATCTTAGTTGCAGGGTGCGGAGCCCACCATCCCTTGCGGGACTCGAGGAATTGAACTAGCAACCTTGTGGTTGAGAGCCCACTGGCCCATGTGGGAATCGAACCGGCAGCCTTCGGAGTTAGGAGCACGGAGCTCCAACCGCCTGAGCCACCGGGCCGGCCATTTCTTCATAATTTATCAATTCTTCTCAAATACACTTAGCATCTGTGCCTTCTTCCTGGTAAAAGTCTTGTTCAGCAGCAACCCCTGCCCTGGATTTCTGGTGATGACACTAGGATGGCCCAGGTGTAGAGAAAGGCACCCCCTAATCATATCAAGGGAATAACCTAGTGTATGCCTGCTGTTGGCTAGATCCTTTCCATGTGTTATTTTGCTTGCGTGCAGACCAAAAAGTGAGGCTTTACTTTAGAAAGCAAAGGGTAGTCAGGTATAGAAACTCCGCTGGGTACAGATCTGCAGGGTAGAATGACTTGTGAAAGCAGACGCTGTTACAAATGGACCCCTCCTGTTTCCTAATTTTCACCGTTCCTTGTTCCTTTTTGTAGCTTCCCTGCAGGCTTACGCTGCCTGGGAAGCTCTCTTCCATTCCTCCCCCTGGGCCCTGAGAGCTCTTGGTAAGTCCTCTCCAGGCTCTCTTGTGTCTTCCAAGTTTTTCCTTTTTCGAAGCAGCTGCAGAAGTCCACCACCAGAGGGCAGCAGAGCAGCTCCGAGGGAACCATAGACGTTTCGCCCAGCCTCCGCCCAGAAAAGCGTGGGGACACCTCCTTGGTAGTTGGCACAGAGAGGGCAGGATATTGTCTTCCTGTCTCCCATTGTCCTACTAGAGCAAGGTCTCTCTAGTAGTTCCATGGATGCTGGTTTATTTGCCTTTACCCTTGAGATGGTTTGAGTTTCCACTCTGAATTGTTCTGTATGTAGAGACCCTTTTCCTCCTCCCCATTGCTTATCCATTCTGAAACCCAAGTTACCTGCTGCTTGCTGAGAGCAGCACTGGTAGTCTGTCTTTACCAGGCTGACCAGAGACGCAAATGCTGCCCCACGAAGGCAGAGCTATCTGCACTCAGGGCCTGATGTTGCCCCCAACCAAAAGAGGCAGAGTGATTGCAAGAGACAGCTAATTCACCCCAGGACAGATTGGGGTCCCCAACCGTGCTGATAGGTGAGGACCATCAGAGCTAATAATGCTCAGCTGCAGGAACACTATTTTAAAAGGCACTTCTGACCGGGGTGATTTCAGCTCTCGTAAACACTTTTGCTAAAGAACGAAAGAAGAAATCAGAGCTATGTAGCTTGGAAAAGGAAACACATGAAAGGCATATTAGTTATTTTCAAATACGAAGGGCTGTCAAATGGAAAAAGGGTTAGATGATGTATCTCCAGCAGGCAGAAGTTACAGGAGGGTTTATTTAAGCTTAACACAAGAAAGAACGTTGTGGTGATTAGCGTCATTAGAAAAAGATGGAATGGGTTGCCTTGAGAACCCACCCCGCTTCTCTGAAGAATGCTGTAAAAGGAATCCACTGCCCACAGTGGATGGAATGTGGATGGAGGCTGCAGCTTCAGAGGCTCCTTCCTGCCCCAGGAAGCCAGGTCAGGGGGCCGAAGCCCAATTTTAGGAAGACTTCGGGCCGGACTCCTCCGTGAGAGCCTCTGGCTGCCTGCCCATCCTGGGAGTTCACACTCAGTCAGACTCCCCTGGTCTCTGGCCGTGTTCAGCACTGACTCAGACGTCTGATGGCTAAAGCATGAGTAGGACTTCCTGTACCATCTGGGTTTTTCTTGGGCTGCTCCTAGTCCACAACTGACCAGAAGCTGACCCCCACTTAATTGAGTAAAACTGACCTGCCCAGTATGGTCTGGTTACTAACGTTGCTGTGTCATGCCTAGATGATCGAAAAGTAGGGTAAGGTGGGAGATCACTCTAACCTATTAATGATTGCAAGCTGCTTCCCTCGCCATGTGCCAAGACAGAATTGTGGGGTCTCTACATCTGACCATAGTGACGCAGGACAGGAGGCAGTGAGGGCAGGAGATGCTGCCTGGTTTAACAGCTGGGGTCAGGGCTGAATCTGTGTCCTGCTGAGAACCCTCCCTTCCTTCCATACCTGAGTCCATGCGAGTATTTTTTATTATTTCTTACAACACCTTTATTGAAATACGATTCATGTACCATACAATTTACCACTTAGGAGTATATAGTTCAGTGTATAGTCACAAGATTGTGCAACCAGCACCACTATCTGATTCCAGAACACTTTATAATCCTGTAAAGAAACTGCAGACCCATCAGTGGTCTTCATTCCTCCACTCTCCTCCCCAGTCCCTAGGTAACCACTAATCTTTCTGTCTTTATGAGTTTTCATATTATGGACATTTCATATAAATGGAATCATACAATATGTGGCTAAGTGGTTCACTTAACATAACAATTTCAAGGTTCATCCATGTTGTACCGTGTTTCCCCGAAAATAAGACCTAACCAGAAAATAAGCCCTAGCATGATTTTTCAGGATGACCTGAACATAAGCCCTAATGTGTCTTTTGAAACAAAACTTAATATAAGACCCGGTCTTATTTTTGGGGAAACACGGTAGCATGTACCTATACTTTAGTACTTTCTATGGCTGAATAATATTCCGTTGTATGGAGAATAACACCTTTTCTTTACCCATTCACCTGCTGATGGACAGTATGAGTTGTTTCCACCTTTTGGCTATGATGAATAATGCTGCAGTGAACATTGATGTATAAGTTTTTATATGGACATGTTTTCATTCATCTTGGATGTATTCTTGGAGTGAAATTGCTGGGTCATATGGTAACTCTATGTTTAACCTTTTGAGGAGCTGCCAGACTGTTTTCCAAAGTAGCTGTACCATTTAACGTTCCCCCCAGCACTACGCGAGGGTTCCAGTTTTTCTATATCCTCACCAAGTTGTTATTAGTTATCTTTTTTATTATAGTCATCCTTATGGATGTGAAGTGGTGTCTCTGTGATTTTGATTTGCATTGCCCTGATGGCTGAGTATTACTTTTATAAACATTTTTATGTCAGTAGAGCATACATCATGTGAGTTTTAAGTGGCTCACTACAGCAATAAAGAGGAACACAGTTCAGGTTTTCTACCAGAAATAATCTAGACATTTGGAGAGACCCTGCTGAATGGCCCAGAGAGGCGGTTCCCAGTGCCCTGGTGTCAGGAGGCGGTGTGGATCCTGTCAGAGACAGGGAGATAACTCGGATGATTCTGGGCGTAGTAACTCTCCACTCCTGGCCTCTGACACTGTCTAGCTAGATAATGGCAGCAATCAAACGACAGAGGTGTGGCTCATAGGGTGGTGAAAAATTGGCATCTGTGAAGGAGAGGTTTTTGTGAGGTCACATGGTTTCTACTCAGTCCCATTCTGTCCGTCTCGCATGTCCCCTAAATTCCTTAATACCCACTCTCCTCTTCATTTAGAGCTGCCTCCGAGGAATCTACTGGCATGTCTGTGTCGGTCAGGGCTGGAGGGAGTCATTCAGTTGGTTCGTTCACAGGGCAGAGGAGGCGACTTCAGCTCCTCATGGAGAGAAGTTTGAAACCACTAGAGCCATGGGAAGGGAAGTGCTCTGTCCTGACACTGCTTCCCTTCCTGGGGTGTTACAGCCAAGGCACTGGTAGGGTCCGGGGGAGGCAGAGGGGAAGGACAGCTTCCACTGGAGAACCAACCTCCCTCACCACCCTTCTTCCTTCTCTTGCAGGGAGCCGTGAGACGGCCTTCACCCACGCAGTCAGCGCAGCCGGGGTGGTGAACGCCATCAGCCGGGCTTGCCGGGAGGGCGAGCTCTCCACATGTGGCTGCAGCCGGACAGCACGGCCCAAGGACCTTCCCCGGGACTGGCTGTGGGGTGGCTGTGGGGACAATGTGGAGTATGGCTACCGCTTTGCTAAGGAGTTTGTGGACGCCCGGGAACGGGAGAAGAACTTTGCCAAGGGATCAGAAGAGCAGGGCCGGGTGCTCATGAACCTGCAGAACAACGAGGCGGGTCGAAGGGTAAGCTGGACCTCCCTCCACCACCCGCCTGGCCCCCAACCCTCCACACACACTGAAGACCACCTGGGCTGCCCTGGGCTGAGCTCTGAGCCGTGGCCTGGTGGCCTGGCCGTCCAGGAAGGGGGCTGGCCTGATTTGGGAGATTCTTACCTATGACTGCTGACCGAGATGCCACATTCAAAAAGTCCCATTTCCCATCGGGCACATGCACTTGTCATTTCTTTAGCCCTGTTTATTTCTCCATGGGTCATCTCTCCCTGTAGCGTTTGGGTACAGTCTTAGGATCAGAATTCCAGTGGAGTTCTTGTCTTGACTGCCCCTTCTTTGTAATTTGAACAGATAGGGTGATTGGAAATGAAGCTGTTAGGCTTCGTCTAGGGTTTATGATTTCTTAAAAGCTCAGGGAAAAGTGGAGCTGTCTTTAGAACTATCGTCATACATCTGTGTGCAGAAACCCAGTCCAGCAGCTCGTTTAGGTCTAATGGTAAACACAGTTGTGTGCTAGGAGTTTTAAACACACGTGGAATGTGAAGGACAGTCATCCCTTGATGGCTCAGGTAGACAGCCTCACCGGGCTCATGTAAGATACCGTGTTTCCCCGAAAATAAGACCTAGCTGGACAATCAGCTCTAATGCGTCTTTTGGAGCAAAAATTAATATAATACCTGGTATGATATGATATAGGACATGATACGATACGATATGATATGATATAAGACTGGGTCTTATATTAGACCTGGTATTATGTTATATTATGTTATGTTATGTTATATTATATTATATTGTATTAAATAAGACCAGGTCTTATAGTAAAATAAGACCAGGTCTTATATTAATGTTTGTTCCAAAAGACGCGTTAGAACTGACTGTCCGGCTAGGTCTTATTTTCGGGGAAACCCGGTAGGACGCTCTCTGCGCCTCGTTTCAGTGAAACTAAAATGGAGGCCTTGAGCTGAACTTGCCGTATTTTCGTCCGTGCAGAGCGTACCTGGGCAATAGTGTTTTCTGTGGTGCGCTGGGGAGCGTACTCGGCTCTGCCTGCGCCGTCTCACGAAGACCCACCTCTGAGCACATGCTCTAGACTCCTCTGTCCTTTGCTGCCCTCTGAGGCGTCTGCCCCAGGAAACGGGGTCGCGCAGCGTCTCCAGTGTGAAGGGCAGTGTGGACATGCGTCCCGGTCTCCCGTGGACACATCTGAGGTTGGAGTGCCTGGTGGGGGGACCCTGTCCTGACAGAGGCCAGAGGACCACAGGCCTCTCACAGACTTCTTTCTGGGAGTGTTGCCCACACTCAGCTCTATGTCACGTCAGCTGGCTCAGGGGGCCCAGGCTGGGTACTTCAGTGAGAGCAAAGACAAAGTAATTAAAAAATGAGAACAGCGGTTTCTTGAAAGGAAATAAATCCAGAAACTTAATGTTGGTTCATTGGTGATTCGGTAACAGGATATGGATATAGTTCTAAAAATGTGTTTATGTATCAATTTTTTAAAATTAAGTCATGTTTTATAGGAGTACATAGCAAATAAACGGGACTAGAAATGTGTTTTACATGTGTCTCCCTTACATATCACATAACCTGAAGCCAGTTGTTTTTCAGCCACGTGTGGGTGTGTGTAGGGTGGTGTTAACTCGTGGTGGTGAGAGGGGTTCTGGTTGGTGCTTGGAACTGTGGTTGTTACGGTATAAACCGGGGAAGACAGACCAGAATGGCCTTAGGTCCGTGCGGCTGCCCCAGTCTCCAGCAGCTCCTCTCTTCAGCAGTCCGCTGGCCAGTCTTCTGGTGTCTAACCATGAGGAAGGGAGAGAAATTGGTGAAAAAGGTTAAGATCTTCACTTTATCTCCCAAATGCCCAAACTGCATCCATTTTTCAGGGTCCCAGTTCACATACTACCAACTCCTCGAATCGCTCCCATCCCCCACAGATGGTAGTCTCCCTGTGTTGCTCTGCCGTAGAGCATTTGTGCTTTTCCTGGGCTGTGCCTTACTCTGCCTCCTGTCATGGGCTGTAGGTGCCCCAGGACTGCATCACAGGGCTCACAGTGCGAATAGGGACAGGGTCACAGCGATCACAGCATAGGCTTCTTTGCAGCAACGCTTCCTGGCTGGGCGCATGTGAATATGCAGACTAAAGTTCCCATATTGCTTCCTAGTGAGAGGTCAAATTCATGGAAGGCTGTTTCCTGTCTGTGCTCTGAGCTGTCCTTGGGGCATTGCGACATATGCCGAGGTGACTAGGCATTCATCCTAATCTGGGCCCCCTTTCAGTCTCAGTCTTGACCCCACTTCTGCTGGCTCCTCGTTTTATTGCCCTTAATTGTTTGTTTGTTTGTACTGGCCCTATCTTGGCAGGACCTTCCCTTGCGTCTGCCCTGTTCCTTGCAACCCCCTGTCTGTCTCCCTGTCTGTGGCCCCTTCCCCCAGTCCCACACCTCTTCCACATCCCTTTATCTCTCCCTTTGCCTGTCTGCTCCACATGGGGAACTCTTGTCCCTCTGTTTTGTATCCCCTCTCCAAGGAACAGGCCCAGGCCATCAATCACCGGCTCAGGCCAGAGGTATTCACCTCCCACCTCCTCACACCTACACAAAAAGTGTCTCAGGAAGGACGAAGTGGTGGCAGGGATTAAAAATTCCCTGGACTAAGGTTTGACAACCAGATTTTTTTTTTTTTTAACAGAATAACTGGGATTTGACCTCTTGACCACAGAGTAAATCTTGGGCATACTTTGCTAGACATTTCCCTTGGCCTGTCAGAGTCTCCAGGAACTCCATTTTTAGATCTTGATGGCCAGAACAGCGGGTTGATACTGCCTTGTCACTCAGGGGCTCCTAAGCATTTTCCAGATAAAAGCTGCCTAATCTTCATGACATTCCTGTCAGTTATCAAACTCAGTCACACCATTAGGCAGAAGTGGAAGAAGGACTTAGAGAGGGATTTTCAGGGGCAAGATGTAAAACTAAAAAAAAAAAAAAGTGAACATTTTATTGTTTTTTCAGTTAGCAGGAAAGGCCCCAAATTGGGATCTCCCAATTCTCCTACAAGAGGAACGTACATATATATATATATATATATATATATATATATATATATATATATATATATATATATATATTATCAATAATAAAATATTTTAAAATCTTATGTCTACATTACCTCTAGTCTTTCTCCCTAGAGGAAGGATGGAATGAACGTCTAAATAGTGAGGCTCGGTGACACGCCTCCTCTGGGATTTGTTTTACTGATTCCTCTCCTTACTCTGTGAGGTCTTGCTTTGACTCTTCCCCCCGCAATTTCCCTAAGTGTTTGCTCCCAGTGGAGATGCTTATCCTGTTCCCTTAGTCCCGAGGGGCAGGTACACAGTTTCCAGCCCTTAATGCTTCCTCTTTCTGGCAGCGCCAGGTGACCCCCATCTACACCGAGGACCATTTCCAGAGGAATGTCGGGCTCCAGCCCAGACTGGGGATTTGTGCCAGAAGGATAATTGCAGGCTCTGTCTTTGAAGTGCCTGTTGGAATGGGGTGTCGCCTTGGGTCTGGAGCTGCCAGCCAAGGGCTGGTGCCTTTCACCTCGGGGAGGAGCCTCACTTCCTTCTCCACCCTAAGCTGTTTTTTCTTCTCCACCCTAAGCTGTTTTTAAGCCCCAAGACTGGAGTGCAGAAGTGCTGGACATTCTGAGTCCCTTCTGGGTGGCCCTGAGCAGTATTCAGGCTCTCTAGAGTCTCAAGTTTTCCACCATAAAATAGCGGGAATAATTCCATACCAGGAAAAAGAATCAGGAAGCATTTTGACAACAGTAACGTGAGCTGATGATGGTTAAGCTGTTTCTTGCACCTGCAGTGGTCTCTGCGCAATGCTGAATAAAGACACAATCTGGGGACTCTTGAAAAGAAATCTGAGAAAAACCCTTGAAAAATGAGTCTGTACTCACTTGGTGACAATAGCTGTGGCATAAGAAAATGTTCTGCAGCGGGCTTGCATTTTTATCCTGCCATCTGCACTTCTGGGCCTGCTGCCAGGGTTATTTGACACAATGCATCAATATGCTTTCATTGAAAAGCACTTTGTAAGCAGCTTTCTGGTCTACTCTTGCTTTTTACATTTTGATTTGGGATAACCCAAGTTCAAATCCACTCCACATGTTGTGGTTCAATGACTTCTGGGGAGGATTTGTTTTCAAATGAATCACCCCCAGAGTGGGGCCCACTGACCTGCTCCTCCATTGCACGGCCTCCCTCCACACTGTGGCCTCTCCCAGGGGTGGGGGAGGGGAGGGGGCGTGGTCTTGTTCACAGATATGATGTCGTTTATAGTGACGCTCCTGATGCCTCTATGGAGTTAATGACCAACTAGTAATACAGATAAGGGGACCTTTTAATTCTCGGGTGATCTGGCAGAGGCAGGAGAGCTTGGGCTAACGGGGCCATGCCTGCAGTTTCTGTTCCAAGCTTGTCATGTAACTGGGTTCTTTTTTCTGTCTTGTGCTCCACATCATGTGAAAGCTGGGCACATTGTGTTGGTTTTTATTTGTTTGCTTGAGACTTTGATCCAGATAGAAATATCCTTTTTTCCTGATGGTAAAGATGACACGTTTACTGTAACAAATTTCAGGTGATAAGAAGTGGACACAGTAGAAAGGGCACACCCCACATGCCTGCCGTCCTGTAGGTGACCAGACATGGAGCTAGCTAGCCTCCCCAGCATTTTTCTTTGTAAGTGCTCCTTTTGTCTGTTTTCAGTCTGAGCAACTTTGGACCCTGGAAAGATCTTTGTCTACATTTGAAAAACAGCCCACCCCTGCCCCATGAGCCTCCCTCTGTACTTGGCCTCTGGCTGCTCTGGCCACCCTGGGGACACCTTTTATCCGGGATGCACCTTCTCATTCCCTGCTTTCTCCCCACCCTCCCAGGCTGTGTATAAGACGGCAGATGTAGCCTGCAAGTGCCATGGCGTCTCTGGGTCCTGCAGCCTCAAGACCTGCTGGCTCCAGCTGGCCGAGTTCCGCAAGGTGGGGGACCAGCTGAAGGAGAAGTATGACAGTGCGGCCGCCGTGCGCATCAGCCGCAGGGGCAAGCTGGAGCTGGTCAACAGCCGCTTCAACCCGCCCACCCCCGAGGACCTGGTGTACGTGGACCCCAGCCCTGACTACTGCCTGCGCAACGAGACCACGGGCTCCCTGGGCACCCAGGGCCGCCTCTGCAACAAGACCTCGGAGGGCATGGACGGCTGCGAGCTCATGTGCTGCGGCCGTGGCTACGACCAGTTCAAGAGCGTCCAGGTGGAGCGCTGCCACTGCAAGTTCCACTGGTGCTGCTTCGTCAAGTGCAAGAAGTGCACGGAGGTCGTCGACCAGTACGTCTGTAAATAGCCGGGGCACCCCACCCCACCCCCCGGCACTCTCCTCCACTCTGCCTCACAGAAGTTTATATTATATAAATCTATATAAATATATTTTATATTTGTATAAATGAATGGATGGATGATAAATAATTAAGAGAAGAAAATGGAAAGGAAAAGCTTATTTAAGAGATGCTGGAGATCTTTGAGGATGGACTTTGCTGGTTCTCAACTTCCAGTGGACGGAGCAAAGGTCTTTCTTTCCCTCCATTTGGCGGGGATTCTCAGGATGTAGGGACTTGGGAATATTCGCTGTCTATCCACCATGACCTTGAGAGAGGTGGTGGTTAGATGGAGAAAATGACTTTGTCTGGAAGGCTGGAGTCTTTGCTGGGTAGGTGACTGCCCTGTAACCCCAGCCTTTGGGTGAAAAGGCCCTGTGGAAGGTGGCTGGAATTCAGCTTAAACCTTTGCATCTTCAGGGTCTTGCCCAGAATATTGATCGGTTCTGTGACAGGGCCAGTGCTTTCCTGCCTTTTCATTGGTGTGCATACTTGCAGAATCCATGTGACAGGAATGAGGAGAGGTCCGATGTCATCTCTGCCCGGTGACTACAATGGGACCCGCCCCACCCCAGACTCCCAGGCCTGTCTTTCCAGTGACAATTACTCTTCCTCCAGAGTTCACTAGCTCCTGCCACAAGTTCCCGCACCAGGAGGAAAGGGGGTCATTTTGCCTGCCACGTCAGGAAAGATGCAAACTGAATATTTGTGCCTGAGCTGCAGAAAGCTGGGTGCATAACCAGACTGAGTGAACATTGCACTGTGCTCCCACATGGGAGAGGAAGCTCGTGATGCTGCTGCTGTCACTTCCTCCATCAAGGGAGGCCTCACGAACGACAGGAAGCATAGCTAGGTCAGGCTCGCCTGGCCTGGCGTGGTCTCTTCATCTCTGCCCAAGATGTACAGTTTCTCTCTGACATTAAATACTCTTCACTGAAGTTTCTCTCCCTTTCCTTATTCGGACACACAATTATCTTTCATAAGTCTCCTCTTATTTTTGCCCCAATCCTTAGAACCCTGCTATATGGTACATACTCATATATGGAAGAGGGTAGGGAAAACAGACTTTTCAGTGTTCTAGTTTGGTAATTAGAGACGGGGACAGGAAAATGTTACGAGAATGAAATAGGTAATGCATTGAAATGCTGTCCCCAAGGGCTCCCACAAATACTCAATAAATGGTAGCTATTATTATTACTATTCTGAACAAAAATAATCAGAGATTTAAGTTGAAACGTCGCATTTACCTTCCCCTTTCTCTTCCTCCGTTGACAGCCCGCCAAGTTACCGTGAGTTTGTGTACTGGATCCTGGGTAAAGCACAGGCTATGAGGTGCTCTCTGCCGCTTCCCTGTATTGCCAGCCCCCGCTTTGGCTGCAGTAGCTGGGGCAGAAGAGGGAGTAAGGCAGCGCTCAGGGATCTGGGAAGGGAGATACTGTAGCCCAGAAAAGGAGGAAGGACTTACTGGGAGAGACAGTGATTCACGGGGCACTGGAGAGACCAGCTTGCAGATGAACTAGTAACCCATAAAGACACCAGTTTTATTCTAGAAAAGTTTACTTCTGGGGAAATAACAGAATTATGCAATTAACTTTGGGTTATAATGAGCAAATGATACTACAAAACAATCTGAAAGAGAATCTTTCTGAGGGTATCGATGGCCATGTATCTTTAGTATCTAAAGAGGAACCTTCTGACGACATCAAAGAACATCAGCCATAGGGGTTATTTTACCTATAACTGTCCTTCACACTGTTACTCAGACTCCTTTGGTCGACTCTTTCTTTCTTTCTTTCTTTCTTTCTTTCTTTCTTTCTTTCTTTCTTTCTTTCTTTCTTTCTTTCTTTCTTTCTTTTTTTTTTTTTTTTTTTTTTTGGTAAGGAGGGCACAGCCCACAGCGGCCCATGCGGGGATTGAACTGGCAACCTTGGTGTTATCAGCACCATGCTCTAACCAACTGAGCTAACCGGCCATCCCTCTACAATTTCAAGATGCGTGGTCCATGAAAGAAAGTGATGGAAGTCAGTTGGCCTATGAAAGATCAAAACCATGTCCCTGGCTTCATTAGTTGGTATTTAACCAAATAAACTAACTGTCACACAGATCAACAGTGATAAGGGTTTTGAAACGTTGGTGGCATTGCTCTTACCCATGTCACTGGTGTCAAGAGCGTGGAGAGTTTCCTTGTATCAGGTGCTCAGACTACAAGAGCTGAAATCCAAGTCATCCTCAGAAACTACAGGAAATTAGTTGAGGGTGACTGGTCCACAATCCCAGAAAGTGACATGTTCATGAAGGGGGAGGGACCATTCCTATTGTGTGGAGGTCTTCCTGTAGAGTCATGCAAGGGATAAAGTAAATATTGAATGTTTTCTTTCTGATGTGGGGAGCAAGTCATATGTTCAAATACCAATGCGATTGTTGCAGCCACTGACAACCAGGGTTACGAAATATTTCATTTTAGAAATAGGTTGGGATGAAGTTACAGTTATTGTCACATGCTTGTTAAATCCGATGAATTGGCAGTGATGCTTGCAGGAATGTGGCTGGAGAATATAGAGACCAACCTGAAAAAAACAAGTGTCTGCCCCAAACCATAGAATGTTAGAGCAGGAGGAGAACATGATAGATCCCCAGCTCCTGGGTTTTCTGATAAGGACTTCCAAATCTTGAGCAGGTCCCAAACCTTAGTGTGTTGTAAAAATGCAGAGTGCTAGGCATCCAGCACCAGAAATTTTTATTCGGTTGGGATGGGATGGAGCTGGAACTACTATGTGTACCTTTATTTAACAAGGACCTGAGACTGCATGCTGTGGTCCAGAGACTACTCTGGACCTATTGTCATTAGTGTTAGCACAAGATCCACAAAGAGACAGGCAGCCACGTCCTGATTCCCAGCCCAGGGCTCTCGCCACCCCATGCAGGATTCCCTAGTCCTGAAATGAACTATTATTAACATGCTGTCTAATTGAAAGGTCGTTGCGTGGGACGTAAGGCCTGGACCAAACAGTCCTAGCCGTCCCAGGGAGCCTTTCTGATGAGAGGGGAAGAGCGTATGCCACAGAGCAGAATTGATGTGCCCCGGGATGCTCCACTCCATCCTCTGCCTGGATCTGGTGGGAGAGCCTATGAGCCATAAGGCAGTGGTGGAGAAAGGTGTGCCTGACTGCCGCCATTTACAAATAGATGGGACGATGGGAAGGCAGTCACAGCTAGAGGGAAGATCAGGGCAGGCCTCTGTTCACAGGGGCATCTGATGAAAGTCAAGGACTTGGATGTCAAGTCCTAACATGGGGAACTCATTTAGTGGTCGTCCCCTCTCCAGTATTTGAGGTGAAAAACAAAACTTGCTACTTGTATTAAAACTCCACAGTGGTTATCGTTTCTGAAATTCTGCCCTGCTTCCTAGCTTAAATCATTATTACTTAAGCTTTGTCATCCCCTGGAGTTGTAGGAACTAGCAAGGCATCTGTGGTTGAGATTGCTCCATGAGACAGATCTTACGGCTGCAGTAGTTTATCAAGAAAGAAGCCTGTTTCTTGGACAAAGAGCTATACACCATCCTGAAAAGGTGGGGGGGAAATAGGCATTTCCGTTTTAAAACAGGTTCTGATGCATTGCCCGTCTCCACGGACACTGGATACATGTATTTTGGTGTGTGTATGTGTGTGTGCATGTGGGGGTGGGTGTGTGCACACGCACTCATGCACACCCATGAACACAAGGATGAATGTTTTTCATTGACTTTGGAGGGGAAATGGAGAGGCATTTCCTTGGGGCATGGAATACGTAAAAAATTTTAAATACCTTACCATTTCTGGCTGAGACACAGCAGAACATGGATTGTCTGTCTGTATGGGAAATCCCTGCCCTCTGCTACCCTAGTGTTGACAAGCTTCATCTCTCTGGAAGGAATACTGGGGAGCTGAGAAGGGCACCTGAGCTGTGAGTGCTAAGTGTTATTGTTAGTCCTTTATTATATGAGAATCTTTGCTTTGTATTTATACTAAGACAATAAGTAAAGGAAGTAAGGGGTGCTATCATTCCTGATTTTACGTAAGAACTATGGGAAATTTGCCCAAAGTAAGAAGGTTTTAGCCCAGGTATGGGTGTCCGACAATATGGCAGGCTGAGCCCCCATAGTTAATCTTCTAGGTTGTGTGAGACTTCGGGCGTTCGTCGTGCAGACTGTCCACATTCTTTGCTTTCTCCCTACTGCTGCCTGCCTTTTGGTCTTCACTCTGATCATGTACAGCTCTACCAGAGGCAGTGACAGAAGGTAGAACCAAATCAGTTAATTCAGGCTTCCTAGGTAGTTTTGATAAATAACAGTGGGAGAGAGGTTGCTAAAATTATATTTTAAGATTATCTGTGAATTTAATTTTTCACTTAATGTGTATTATCTACATACTGCTCCATGTTAACTGAAAGCTGCCCATGGCCAAAGCAGGTAGGAAACTGCAGTGTCACGAGAGTTTGCCTAAGTGTGGGCCCTACTAAGATATCAGAAGAGGCCTTTGGCACTTGCACCAAGCTGTAAAAAGTCACTGTAGAAAGACTGAACCCAACTTTATTTTAAAGCCAAAAGGACGATATTGTTTCAAGTGGCCCTGGCCCTTTCGTACATTTTCCACGCCTGGGGGCTTCTACTCTGTCTATTGGGCCAACCAGCCCTTTGCCTGGTACCTGATTTGCAGTTTCTGTCTTCTCTCATATATTTGTTTTATGTCCAGAGACTTTTAGTGAAAGAGAAGTTTCATAAAGGAAGGAATTTTTTAAAGATCTCTTTTGTCCCCAGCTATGTCTCCCAGAACCTAAAGCAGTGCATAGCACAATAAATACTTGCTGAATGAATGAGTGAATGATTCTCATTGAACAGATGAGGAAACCGAAGGATAAGGAGATTGACTACCCAGGGCACTGTGTATTCGGTTCTCTCCAAGTTGCAAGTAACAGAATCGGACTGAGCCAGCTTCAAAAGAGGGTGGTATTATACGGGTTCAGGAGAGTCTTCAGGAGCTGACCCAGACACCTCTGGCTCACTCTCCCTCCCTCCTGTCACTCCCCTGTGGTCAGCTTCCCCTCTGTGTTTCTGCAGACCAGCTTCCTCCACCCTCATGGTGGGAAACATGGTGGCCGACAGCTTCTGAGGTAACAGGCTGCAGTCCCAGCCATGGAAGTGACTCAGAATTCCTCTTGATCCTTGTTCCAAATTCCTGGGGAGGAGCTCCTGGGCCAGGGCTCCCTGCACCATCCCATCACCTTATGTTTCAAGTCCATGAAGTGGAGGGTTTAGGGATTCATCGAGGCGGGAGAAGCTGTTCTGTCCTCATCAGCTTCTGTGCTGATGGGTTAGATCCGAGAACTCGTCACCCAGCTGGTACAGGGAGACCCCCTGAGTATTTACCCTGGAAAAGCTGCTGAGGAGTCCTTTATCGGTGAAAATGCATACCTACGGGACAAGTCCTGAGACTTTTCTCCAAGAGGCAAAAACCTGAGCCCATCAGGTGAAGAGGAAGGCTCCTGTTCCCCAAATAACTTCAGGGATGAGAGAAATACCTATTCGACTGTCTGACAGCGTTAAGGGAGTCAATGACTAAGCAGATGACTAGACTAGACTCAGGGACCACCCCTGGCTGACGTGCCATTCTACAGAGCTAGTAATTCTTTTATACTGAGCTCTATTTGAAGGGCCAATGATTCCTATTAGTCATTTAAAGCTATCTTCCCTTTGAAGTATAACTACAGTACTAATTGCTTCCTTCATGCTTTTCCTAGTTCTTCATTGTCTGAGAACTATCTGAAGTACAGGCCAAGAAATACCTGAGCCAGGTGACGATTGCTAAGATTTTTCTGTAAGTCTCCTGCAGCTCCTGGGAGCAATGCCGCAAACATTTGAAACTACAGGCGGCCTATGGCTAGCTGCCTTCTGCCCTTTCTGATTTGAGAGCGCAAGCCATCCAGCCTCCAAACCTTAGGCTCTGCACAGGCAGGACACATTTGTAAAGTAGGAAGTAATTCCACTCACACTTGTAAGGTGCTATGTCGCCTTCCTCATTTATATTTTCTAACTGGACCTGGTGGCACCAAGCCTGGGCTCACGCAGCACCCACTCTGGGCTGAGCTGCAGGTCTGTCTGGCCACACGGTGTCACTGTTTTATCAATTTTAGCCTAATGCCTGTGGCTCACACCGTAGTTCAAAAGTTGGGCAGTGGGGTCCTTGTGGATTGATGGCAGAAACAGAATCTGGACAGCAGCAGAGTTTTAGATTTTTCATTTGGATGAATTTGGCAAGAGTTAGGTCAGTGTTTTTTACTTAAAGACTGAGTGTGGAAGGTAGTGCAGGTAAGGAAACCATGAGGGGAATGCCAAGTCCTGCTCGCCGGGCCATCAAGACCTCAGTGATGACAGTGGAGCACGGCCTGGGGAAGTGGCTGCACTCTAGGTATGTGTTTAACCGGGGCTTATTTCCTGCTCCTACATAGTTTCCAGGCAGGTGAAGCTGTACATGCTTAAAGGTTATCATTTTGGAGGTAGGGATAATGAGTTACCATTTGTCACGTGCTTACTGTATACAACCTGCTTTGCATATATTTTACTATATAATTTTCTCAGTACCTCTGAAAGGGAAGTGTTATTCTCCACGTTACACATAGGAAAAATTAAGACTCAGAGAGGTTAAGTAATGTTGTTCGACTTACACAGCTGATAATTGATGCTGACTCCAGAGCTCGTTCTCAGTGGATTTCTGGGTAATTACAGGATCTAGTCACCTGAAATAAGAGGTGTCTGTTCCCTTCTAAGTCTCAAGGTGTGTACAATGATCTGCCCCACCTTGCCACCATGAATTTTGAATGAGAGGGAACTTGGCAATCCCCAGTCTAAAGTATAAGGACAATGCGTACAGGGCTAATGACAGAAAATAATGTACAAAGTGAAGCAGAGAGAGAACGTGTTGACGCAGAGAGAAATCTGGTGGGATGCTCAGCCTGCTGCGTGACATGCCCAGGACCCTGGGACTGACTGGGTAGCTCATGCTCTCACATTCAGTGTGAATTAGAGAGCTGCCTCACGGTGGGTTCCTTTTACACAAAGGAATGAGAATTTTAATTCATTCTTGGCGACGTAGCTAACCCAGCACAAGAACTGAAGTCCTCAGGCTAGGCAAGACATGATGGCCCTTGGAGAAAGCACCAAGGCAGCTGGCAGGAGACGGTAAGATGGACTCTTGGCCGGAAAGGAATGAGCTACAAAGATGAACTACGGCAAGGTTTTAGATGTCAGGGCCCAAGAGATAAGAGGGATAAGGATGGACAGCCCCAGCTTAACCAGGAGGTCACACGATACCCTGGGTCGATGACTTCCACCCCCAGGGCCAGAGCAGCGTCTCCTCCCTTTGGAGAGATGCACAGGACTGGGAATGTCAGCTTTCCAGCCTTCCTGATCCCCGGTTGTTAGAATTCCCTTGTACCCCAAAAAGCTCGAAGCAGTTAAGTCTCTCTCTAGGAATTTTTTCCAGTTAGTAAGCAACCAACTCTCCTGGTGGACATGTCCTTTCTACTAGTATGCACCTAGGAGGGTAGGGCTGTGGCCAGCCCTGTGGAAGAGGCCCCAGAGGCCCCCAGGAGAGAATGGCTTTTCCCAAAACTTACACAAAGGGAAACTCTCTTTCCATTGCCTTTCCCAGGTATTACGAGTCTGAGGTTTTGAATAATGGCGGTCTTTAAAATTCAGAAGTGCTCTGAAAATGTCTGATATCAAACAGACAAGGCCATGAACTGAGCTTCTGAACCCCTTTTTCCAATTAGCTCTTACAGCCTGTTAGTCTCCATTCCAGGACTTAACGCTCCATCACAAATAAGTAATTTCTATTACAAGAAAAGGAGACAACCTAAATTATTTTCGAATTAAACGTCACATTTCCAGCCATGGGAAGGTCTCCTTCCTAAACTCAGCACAGCCTTGGAACTCTGATGTGTTGCCAGTACGGTCAGATCAGTTGGGCGTAGAAATTGCATGTTGCACTGGAATGAGGAATTGAAAGGTAGGAAGTGGAGGCAGGTATGATGACTCCAGGTGAGAAGATGGAGCTCTTCTGGCTCCCACAGCCCAGTGTGCGCCCACTCGGGGTACTGCCTAACTCAAAGCTCTCACTGGGGCTTCTTGTTTCAGAGCAAGAGAGAGGCAGGGGTGTAGGTCTTAAAAGAAAGCTGGGCAATGAGCAGTTCTTGGGGCTCCCCTCCTCTATCTGCCCAGAAAGAAAGGAGCCCAAGTCAAAGCAAGATGGTTTGAAGTGTATGCAAGAGGAAGCTGAAGTGGATATGCAGCAGGGCTTGGATTACAGCTGGGTCTGAGTCTGAAGTGGTGCTCTAATGTGTGGATATGGCGAGAGTTAGTGATCCCCCCCCTTTTGATGGTGCAAGGAGTTCATTGCGTTTTTAATTGCCTGTCCTTGATCAGGCTGAATTAAAATCACATGCGAACATTTTAAAATTTGGACTCCCAGGACCCAGAGCTAGAGATGCTGATTGAGTGAATTTAGGGTGGGGCTTAGGACTCTGTTTTAAAAGATGCGTTAGGCGATTCTGCTTTTAGATAGTAGGTTTGAGAATTGCTGGTAGGTTACTGTGTCTGACTACACCAAGCTTTCCATGCTGTGGGATGGTTGTTTGCAGAAAGAGTTGGGCTTGGAGGAAGTGTGACCAGGACCTCAGACCGTTAGAGGTCTGAAAATGGGGATCTGGAGTAAATTATCAATGTCTGCACACTTAAGAGTGAACCTGGGAGAGGGAGTGATAAACTGTCCTGAATCAGGGTCTCCCAAGAGACTAAAATCAGTATAGTCTGTCCCCAAATACTCCTGCAGAAGATGTGCAAACGTAACTTCCTGGACCTGTTTCTAATCTCCACTGTGGTCAGCACTGTATTATCAGATGAGGAGGAGATTTATTTTTTTGAGGCAAACCTGAGCCCTAAGTTTGGCCCGCGTCTTTGTGTGTCTTCCCTAGCTTTGGAGAGATGCACAAGACATGGTGCACTTCAAAAGAGACTTTGTACTCAGATTGGACAAAGCCACATGCATTGCGTGCAGACCTGAAGGAAAAGCCTCTGAACGAGGCTGCTTCCCACAGGCCAGAGCCGGGAGAAGCCAGCAGCTGCACACTAGCACACGCCCCGCTGGCTCTGCCCCAGGACCAGCTGGCAGAGGCCACCTGGACTTCGTGTTCTCGCTGAGCAAAGTCCCTGGGGGGCATCTCTGTTTCCGCGTTCAGCAGCTTGAATTCAGGGCTCTGAGTTCACAACTCAGCATGACTTCTTGGTGGGCATGGAGATACGGCTTTTTATTCCCGGGGTCGGAGAGCAGAATTCTAGTCCAGCTCAGTTGTTGATTTGAGCAGGGCCTCGGATGAAACACTAGGCTTCCAAGCTTTAGTTTGCTTATCAGCACCTGGTGCCGATGCCAGCTCTGCCCACCTCTCAGGGGTTTTATAAGGCTCTGCTGGCATGGCAGATGAGGAAGGAATATGGAAAATGTACATAATTCCTTTCTTGCATTAGTTATTATTTCAATTGTGCTATGGACAACTATGAACTGACCCAGTACTCACGGGTTAGTCTCTTGTTTTCTAAGCCCCTTATTGTGTTTTCCCAAGAAAATAGTAAAAAACACTTTCTCTGCCAAATAAGTTTTTTGTTTGTTTGTTTGTTTGTTTTTTGTAACAAAAAGTCACGGTGGAAATAAAGGATGTCTTTCTAATAAGAGAGAGGCTATTTGTCACCAGGAGAGGTAGGTAACTGAGAGTTACAGATTTCATTCCCCAGAGAAGATTAAGAAAATAGGAGGCATTTAGAGGTTGAGGATAATTTAGTCGAGTCTGGAAACAGGGAGAAAACCAGATATTCCCTGGAGATTCATTTTACCTCCAGGACTCTGAGTCCTGCCTCCCTTTAGGGAATTAAACAACTTCTAAAACACATCAGCAAGGACAGATTTAGTGCAGAAGACCTGGCTTTCCAACCAACTAGCTATGTGATCTCAGGCAGTTTCCTTGGCAATAAAACGGATAATGATATCTCCACCTCATATTAGATAATGAATATGAAAGCCACTTGTAAAATATAAACCTTTAAAAGATTGAAATATTGGTATGATACACTGAGCCTGTTTCAAGGCAAGATCAAAGAAAATATGATTTTTAAAAATGTACAAGATTATGACATGTAAGATCTTGGGAATGATCTCTTAATTAAAGCCAACTACAAACGCAAGGACTCTAACCTGAATGTTTTGGACTTTTGTATACCCAGGAATCCTCCATTCTTCCCTATGTCAAAACTTGGTCTTTGACATAGGGAAGAATGGTGGACTGGGGAGGGCCGTAAACTGAAAAATTCCATTCCTCTTCAAAAGGGAGCCATGTTTTAACCTCCAGGCTGTTTGCCATCGTTTCTAGGGTACAAAGACCTCGGGGAACTTCAAAAGGGCACAGAAAGCTTGACTAGAAGCATTAAGGGAAACAGGCCTATCCCTGGGGCATTCAGAAGATACAAGGACAGGGAACCAGATGGAAAGGAATCCTGGGATTGACTCTGCCTACCACCAGGGCTAGATGCCGACCTCCCTCGCCCCCCTCCCCCGCCTTTCTTTTCTCCTCACTGGCCTCCACCCCGTGCCAAGGTGGCAGCCACATCAAGGGCTGAGAGTTGGGAAAGGGTTGTGACTGGGGAAGGCTTCCCAGGGTCTCAGGTTAGAAGTTGGACGGCATTTTCTGAGGAAAGGATTTTACACAAGGTGGGGTTTCTGTTACCATTGTGTAGTCCTTGATTTCAGGGATACAAGAAGTTCTTTCAGTCTATTCTGAATAACAAAGATTACACATACCATTGTTTATCTGGGGGAAATGCCTTCGAATTCTAAACAGTGGACTTAGAAATCTCTTTCTGAGAACAATGCCTGTTTATAAGTTGGGGACATTTTGTTCGAGTGACAGCTGGCCGGGCAGTCACAATTCTCAGGGGATGGAGGAGGTAGAGTGTCACCCCCACAGCATGGGCTGTGCTTTGAAACTCAAGTCCCAGTGTTTGCTAAAAACACACGAGCGCAGAGGTGGCCGGTCAGGACTGCCCAGAGGGACACATCCTGTGCATGTGACAGTCACATGTCCCGCCGAATGCCACCTAAGCTTCATTCTGAATTAAAGAATATTTGGTAAGTGTGTCCTCTACTAAGGTCATAATAAAGCACCTTCAGATATTCTCAGTGCCAAAACTGGTTTAGAAACTGGCTCCTGAGTAAAATACTTATCATTGTTCCTTCTTATCTTTTAACAATGTAGGGGTAGGGAAATTGTTTGGAAATCAGAACACTGAGGGGTTTTCTTGTTGTTTTGGTTTGGTTTTTTGCACTGCATGTAGAGAAGTGTTTCATTTATTTATTTTTATTTCAGTTATGGAGATATAATTGACACACAGCACTTACAAGTTCAAGGTGTACAGCATAATGATTTGACTTACATATGTTGTGAAATGTTTACCACGGTAAGTTTAGTTAGCGTCCATCACCTCATATAGATACAAAAAGAAGAAATGTTTTTTCCTTGTGATGAGAATTTTTAGGATCTACTCTGTTAACAGCTTTCAGATACACCACCCAGTGTGGTCAGCGTGTACATCGCGGCCCAGGACTAATCTATAGAACCCAAGGCTCTTCTATCCCTTCAACTTGTGGAGCTGTAGGCAGATAGCGTCAGCTTTTGTGAGGCCTAAAGGTTATACAGTCAGGGTGGGGGACCATTTTTACACTTACAAATACACAATTATTAATTGAACCTTACAAGGCAAGGAAGAGGCCTGAAGCTTAAGCTGCATTCACTTCATGGAAAATCCAACTCTGCTTCTAGGGGAAGCATCCAGAAGATTCCATGAAAATGCAGTCTTACAGAGCTTTAAGTTACTTTTCCTAAAACACGTTCACTTCCTGTTCTAACTGAATTCTAGATTTTCCCTGACAATGTCATTTAGTTTAAAACCCTCTGTTGTAAAGTCTCTTTCTTCTCCCATGCCCCATGCTGGGGGGCTCTCTCTGGGTCTCCACACACCACTGTTACAGACGTTGCTCAGCAAGACTCCAGCCAGACCATTGTTTCCCATTGTGGCTCCTGTCCTCCAGCCACTTGGGGCCCCTCTGCAAAGACACAGGGATCAAGACACGTGTCCCCTACCATTTTCCTCCTAGTCCATCTCATAACAGCAAACCAGGCCAACTCATCAGACTGGCCACATCCTTGGAACTCATTACACCCCCATTTCTTTGTTATCTGACAACTCTGAAGCCTAGATCGCCTCTCCAACCCCAACCCCCATCCCCGCACCCCTGCCATGCCATCATGCCTGCCCTGTGATCCCATCACATCCCTTGTCCTGGACTGTTTGCCCTCTCTTGCCCTCATTTTCTTCTCTCCCTTCCCAGGGCTAGTTGTTTCAGCAGCATGTGAGTTACAAGGATACAGCCTGGACAATCCAGCCCATTGGACATGTACTTTACTTTCTCTCCCACTGGGGGAAACAGCTTCTTAGAGCTATGAAGCAACCTGATTCCTGACCCACAGGGTAATACTATGTGGCATCTGTATACATACGGCTTTCGTATACCCAAAGCGCTTACACGGGCATGACCTCATATGGTTCCCTCCTCCCCTTGGCCAACCACTGTTTAATCTCTCTCCTTTGCTCCTGCTGCAAAGTTTGCTGAAGAAAGTCGCACACCTGGGCCAATTCGCCCCGTGACGAATTCAAACCTCCTGACCTCGTTGGCTTCTCCACCCTGCTCTTCGGCTGTGTTCCTCTCACCCCGGCGGCCCCCCGGCGTCCCCCACCCCTGAGGTCCTCTCTGCGGGCCCTGCCCTGCTCTAGCTCAGCCTGCGCAGGGTCGTGACTTTCTGACTGCTCTCCCCTCTCCCTCCAAACTTGTTTGTGACTTCACTCTTCCTGAGAGCCTTTGCTGAGGACAAGAGAGAACTCCAGGAGGTTACTGATGTGGTTGGTGTCTTGTTCATACCTCCACAAGACTCCCTCACCACCTCAGGAGAGTTATCTGTGTATCTGTTTAGCCTCTTAAATCACGAGTTCTCATCCTTGCATCGTCCAGGACCTGGTCTACAATCCATTGGTCTGTATTCCCCTATGAGCTTGCTGATGGATATAAAGAACTAAAGTATCCTCTGGAGTTAAGAAAGCAAAGTACAGAAGAGGAATGCATTGGCCGTGCGAAAGGAATGCAGTATCAGGCTGGTCGCCTTTGGAAGCAGGGCCGCCGCCATCCTGCTCTCTGGTCTAGGAAAGCGGTACAGGAGGCAGGAGACGTGGGGAAGAAACTAAAGCAGCAAACAGTGCCTGGACAGGGTGGCCTTTAAAGTCTCCTCCTGCCCCAAGAGTCTCTCTTCCCACCAGTATCAACTCGGCATTAACATGCTGTCATCTCAGGTAACCCACCACTTCTCTTCTGTAACATGCAGACCAGAATGTCTTCCCTCTCCGCCTATGAGGATCAACGAGCATGTGAAACCACAAAATCTCAATATTTACTTATATGCTAGAAGAAAGGGGATCAGAGTACTTACAAGCTCTCTCTCTCCCCCAGTGGGAGAGAGAAAAGTGCTTTCATTGAGGCTACCATTAAACCTGCTAATCATCCCTTTTCTGGTGAGGGATCAGCCACTGGAAGAAGGGTCCTGGTTCATTTAATGATTCACTGTATTTTGTCTGTGAGATTGTGCACTTGCTGAAGGCAGCACCTGTATTTGTTGGATATAGCACCACTTCATCACTGGACTGCCAGTACCAAGCAGACTGCTGACATGTGTTAGAAGCTCAGTAAACATTTATGGAAATAAGGGAAGGAGGGAGGAAAAGGGGAGGGAGGAAACGAAAAAGGGAGGGAGGGAAGTGGAAGGAAGGAGGGAGAAAGGGGGAAGAAGGGAGAAAGGGGGAAGAAGGGAGGCGAGAGGGAGGGAGGCAGGGAGGGAAGAAGGAGCTTAGGGGTAAAATGTTTGTAAGGAGGAGACCGCCATGCCAAGGGCCAGTAGAGGTGCAGAATGTCAAATGCTGAGAAGGACCTTGGAAGACAAGAAGGATGAGGGAATGCACCAGTCCGTGACAACAAGCACTGACTATTTTTGTCTTTTTTTTTTTTTTGTCAATTTTATTTTTTCATCTCCAATGCCGAAATAACAATATTTTATGCAGATATTTGTATTCATGGTAGAAGAGATGTGGAAAAATCACAGGAGATCGCTGGCCATGCCCCCACCCTTACAAACTGGGGGAGGATGACTCAATGGAAAGGATGGAAACGATGTATATGTAAAACCTTTAAAGAACACACAAAAGCAAATTCAAAAATTTACACACACCTATACATCTATATTAATCTCTACATCTTTCTCTATGTATTGGGAATCATGAGTTCATACTGACAACCATATTCAAATTTTAATTTCACACCATAAAGTTTTTCTTGTTTTTTTGCCTTTCCCTTCTTGGATAGTGAGAAACCTGGTTCCATTGGGAAGTATTTTAAGGAGCTGAAAAGAGTGAAAAAGAAGTGACAGGTCACCATGGTCCTAGCTCCTCTGTGCCAGCCCCACTGCAGTGACTCCAAAGTATAGGTCAGACTAGGGCAGACCAGGTGGGTTGTGGGACACCCCCAGGTTATAAGAAGTCCCAGAACTGTCAGTGCTTGTCAGTACTGATTTAGGATACCTCATAAATACACACCAGGGCAAAGTTGATTCAAGGCTACGTGGAGCCTCTGAGGTTATGTTGAAACTCCACGGTTCACCTGGATTAACTCCAGGTGACTTTCCAGCTGTTGAGCTGACCCTAGACCCAAGAACATGAGATATGATTTGGGTTAGAATGGTATCAGATTAATTTTGGTATTTGGGAAAAATGGGATGATAGGAGAGAAAGAGAAAGAAGAGAAAGTAATAAATGTATCATCACTTTAAACCATTAATAAAGTTTGATAAAGTTGACTGTATACAAATTTAAATTTTCCATATGGCAAAAATAGTTAAAACAAAAGATCAGCAATAAACTGGGGAAATATTTGCAGCACATATCATGAAAAAGAGCTGATTTTCTTCACATGCAAAGTACACTTAAAAGTCAATAAGACGAATTCCTGACGTGGAGTAAGGCCCAGAGGGTGGGGAAGGAGAGAGTGGGCCAGACAGGATTTGGGATTGCTAGCCTGTGGAGTGGCCAAAGTGCTGGGGCTTTGAATTCAAGAGAAGGTGAACCAGAACTTTTGGAACTAGTGAGGCAACTCCCACCCCCCAACATTAAAAAAATTTGTGGATCAGTTTGCTAATAAGTACAGGCAAGATTTGAAGAGCTGAAGGAAAAAATCAGTATTAAAACTGTCTTTTTTTCAATGTCTGGTCAAGATGGCAGAGTAGATAAGTGCTGTGTTCACCTCCTCCCATGACCACATCAAAATTATAACTAAATGATAGAACGGTCAACCTGGAGAACCACCTGAAAACTGGCTGAATGAAACTTCTATAACCAAGGATAAAAGGAGGCCACATTGAGACTGGTGGGGGTGGGGGGGGCAGAGATGAGAAATGGGCTGATCCCACACCTACGTTTGGTGGTTAAGAATTGGGAGGAGTATGTCAGCTGCAGAGGTCCCTAATGAGGAGTGAGGTGTCCCAGCCTCACACCAGGCTCCCCAGCCCAGGATTCCAGAGCTGGGAAGAATAGTCTCCACAACAGCAGTCTGTGAAAAACAGCAGCAATTCTGTTCCATCCCGGTGAGATGGAGGACTGCTGGAAACCAAGAAATCCTTGTGCACAGACTCACTAGCTCACAGGTACTCACCCTGAGCTCCAGCAAAGGGACAGCAGCTCAAAAGGCACCAGAGACATATGGGAAGGCACGGAATTGTGTGGCTCCAGGACAAGAACCGCCATCTTCCTTGTGTTGAGCCCTCCCCACACACAGCCTGCAGAAGTGGGCAGGTGGGCACCAAATCTGAATCTGCATTAACCTGGCGAGCACTGCTCACCCCACTCTGGTGACTCCCTGAGGCCCTGCTACACCCAACTCGCACACTGCCCTTGACTCTTACAGCTGATGTGCATGCCTCACCTTCAGCCTTACCCTGCCTACAAATTTTCTTAAAAACGCTCTAAGGTCTGCAGGCCCCAGGCAAGTGGCAGCTGACCTCAGTGAGCCCTGTGCATTTTGCTGAGTGGCCTCAAGCCTAGCAGGGGTGATAGCCAGTCTCAGGTTACATACAGTGTGGACTCTCTCAGGTGCTTCTGGGCACAGCACAGAGAGCTGCCAACCACAGATTGCTCTTTAGCTTCTATCAGGTGGCCCTTGGCTGGACACAGGTAGCAGCTGAGCTTGGCTGACACCAGAGCCCCTCCCAAGAGGATGTAGAATCAACACACCCAGTGGCTGACCTCAGACCACAACAGAGCACCACCCAATTAGTTTCATAAATGACACACCCAAAAGCAGAACTCGTCAGACACCAGAATCTTAATGGGGCTTCCACCTTTACAATGGGGCTCCCTCTCATCCATGAGGTCAGCCCTCACTGTAGTCATGGCCTGTCCTCACATCCAGTCAGACTGAAGGTCAACCCCACCCACTGATGAACAAACAGCAATAAAGGCTTAACTACAACAGGAGGGCACACTCAAACTACACAAGGGACACTCCTGGAGCACCCAACTCAAGTGACCACTGGGCCCCAGAGGACACCCACTAAATATGGTCACCCCGCCAAGACTGTGAGATATAGCAGATCTACCTGATACGTAGAAACAAACACACAGAGTCAGCCAAAAGAAGGAGATAAAGAAACATATCCCAAATGAAAGAACAAGAGAAAACTCCAAAAAAAAGAACTAAACAAATGGAGGCAAGTAATCTAATAGAAACAGTGTTTAAAACACTGTTTATAGGAATGCTCAACAAACTTAGGGGAAGAGTAGATCAGCTCAGTGAGAATGCCAACAAAGAAATAATAAACATAAAAAAGAACAGAGAAATCATAAAAAAGAGCCAGTCAGAAATGAAAAATACAATAAATGAAATGAAGAATACTGGTTTGGTGTTGATGAACTCCTTTAGCTTTTTCTGGGAAGCTAGAAGGACTCAACATCAGATTAGATGAATCACAGGATCAAATCAGTCATTTGGAAGACAAAGTAGTGGAAAACACCCAATCAGAACAGCAAAAAGAAAAATGAATAATCAAAAAAAAAAAAAAATGAGGATAGTTTAAGGGACCTCTGGGAGAACATCAAGTATAACAACATTTGCATCATAGAGGCACAAGAAGGAGAAGAAAGAGAGCAAGGAACTGAAAATCTATTTGAAGAAATAACGACTGAAAACTTTTCTAACCTGGTGAAGGAAATAGACACACAAGCCCAGGAAGTGCAGAGAGTCCCAAAAAAGATGAACTCAAAGAGGCCCACACCACGACACATCATAATTAAAATCCCAAAGGTCAAAGACAAAGAAAGAATCTTAAATATAGCAAAAGGAAAGCAGTTAGTTACCTACAACAGAGCTCCCATAAGATTGTCAGCCGATTTCTCAACAGAAACTTTGCAGGCCAGAAGGGACTACTGGCATGAAATATTCAAAGTGATGAAAAGTAAGGACCTGCAACCAAGATTATTCTACCCAGCAAAGCTATCATTTAGAATCAAAGAACAGATAAAGAGCTTTACAGAAAAGAAAAAGCTAAAGGAGTTCATTACTACCAAACCAGTATTACAAGAAATGTTGGAGAGACTTCTTAAAGAACAAAAAAAAATATCAAATATATGAATAATAAAATGGTAATAACTATGTTTCTATCAACAATCACTTTCAATGTAAATGGATTAAATGCTCCAATCAAAAGACATAGGGGAGCTAAATGGATAAGAAAACAAGACCCACACATATGCTGTCTACAAGAAACCCATTTCAGATCAAAAGACACACACAGACTGAAAGTAAAGGGATGGAAAAAGATATTTCATGCAAATGGAAATGACAACAAAGCTGGGGTAGTAATGCTTACATCAAACAAAATAAACTTTAAAACAAAGGCTATAACAAGAGATAAAGGGACCTTTCATAATGATAAAGCCATCAATATAACGCGGGGTATATTCCTTGTGAACATTTACGAACTCAATGTAGGAGCACCTAAATCTGTAAAGCAAATATTGATGGACATAAAGGAAGAGATCGACAGTAATATAGAAACTGTAGAGGACTTTAACACCCCACTGACATTAACAAATAGATCATCCAGACAGAAAATCAACAAGGTACCAGCAGCCTTAAATGACATATGAAAGCAGATAAATTTAATTGATATTTCTAGAACATTTCATTCAAAAGCAGCAGAATATACATTCTTTTCAAGCACACATGGAACATTTTCCAGCATAGACCACATGGTAGGCCACAAAACAAGTCTCCATAAATTTAAAAAGATTGAAATCATATCAAACACCTTCTCCAATCACAATGGTATGAAACTAGAAGTGAATTACAAGAAGAAAACTGAAAAAGAACGCAAACAAATGAAAGCTAAATAACATCCTACTAAACAATGAATGGGTTAACAATGAGATCCAGGAAGAAATTAAAAAATATCTTGAGACAAATGAAAATGAAAACACAATGACCCAAAATCTATGGACACAGCGAAAGAGTTCTAAAAGCAATACAGACCTACCTGAAGAAACAAGAAAAATCTCAAATAAACAATCTAAACTTACACCTAAAGAAACTAGAAAACTAGAAAAAGAAAAACTAACAAAGCCCAAAGTGAATAGAATGAAGGAAATAGTAAAGATCAGAGCAGCAATAAATGAAATAAAGTCAAAAAATTACAAAAGATCAATGAAACCAAAAGCTGTTTCTTTGAAAAGATAAACAAAATCGATAAACCTTTAACCAGACTCATCAAAAAAAAAAAAGAGGACTCAAATAAATAAACTTAGAAATGAAATAGGATAAGTGACAATTGACACCATAGAAACACAAAAGATTATAAGAAAATACTATGCCAACAAATTGGACAATCTGGAAGAAATGAATAAATTCCTAGAAACATACAACCTTCCAAGACTAAATCAAAAAGAAACAGAGAATGTGAACAGACAAATAACTATTAACAAAATCAAATCAGTAATTTAAAAAACTCCCAACAAACAAAAGTCCTGGGCCAGATAGCTTCACAGGTGAATTACACCAAACATCAAAGAAAAATTAACAACTGTTCATCTTAAGCTTTTTCAATAATTGAAGAGGAGAGATAGCGCCGAAGCTCATTTTACGAGGGCAGCATTATCCTGATTCCAAAATCAGACAAAGACACTATATAAAAAGGAAATAATACGTCAATATCCTTGATAAACATAGATGCAAAAATCCTCAACAAAATATTAGCAAACCCAATTCAGCAATACATTAAAAAGATCATACACCATGATAGAGTGGGATTTATTCCTGGGATGTGAGGTTGGTTCAATATCTGCAAATCAGTTTACATGATACACCACATAAACAAAATAAAGGATAAAAATTATATGATTATGTCAGTAGATGCAGAAAAAGCACTTGACAAAATCCATTATCCATTTATGATAAAAAAAAAAAACTCTCAGCAAAGTGGGAATAGAGGGAAAATACGTTAACATAATAAAGGCCAAACCCACAGCTAATATCATACTGAACAGGGAAAAGCCAGAAGTTTTCTTTATAATCAGGAACAAGACAAGGATGCCCACTTTCACCACTTATATCCAACATAGTATTGGAAGTCCTAGCCACAGCGATGAGACAAGAAAAAGAAATAAAAGGCATCCAAATTGGAAAGGAAGAAGTAAAACTGACATTATTTGTAGATGATATGATATTGTGTATAAAGAACCCTAAAGATTCCACCGAAGAACTACTTGAATTAATATATGAATTCAGTAAAGTAGCTGGATACAAAATTAAAATCCAGAAATTGGTTGCATTTTTATACACCAATAATGACCTACCAGAAAAATAAATTAAGAAAACAATCCTGTTTACAACTGCATCAAAAAAATAAATAAAATGGAATACCTAGGAATAAATTTAACCAAGGAGGTAAGAAACCTGTCCATGGAAAATTATAAGACATTAAAGAAAGAAATTGAAGAAGATAAAAATAAATGGAAGCATATATTGTGCTCATGGACAAGAAGACCTAACAACGTTAAAATGTCCATACTACCCAAAGCAATGTACAGATTCAATGCAATCCCTATCAAAATACCAATGACATTTTGCAAAGAACTAGAACAAATCATCCTAAAATGTATATGGAACCACAAAAGATCCCAAATAGCCACAGCAATCTTGATAGAGAAGAACAAAGTGGGAGGTATCATGTTACCTGATATCAAACTATAGTAATCAAGGCTATAGTAATCAAAACGGCATTGTCAGTCCTGGCATAAAAACAGACACATAGATGGAAAAAAATAGACAGCCCAGAAATAAACCCACACCCATATGATCAATTAATCTATGACAAAGGAGGCAAGAATATACAATAGGGTAAAGACAGTCTATTCGATAAACGGTGCTGGGAAAACTAGAAAGATGCATGCAGAAAATAAAACTAAACCTCCTTCTTACAACATATACAAGCATAAATGCAGAATGGATTAAAAACTTAAATGTAAGACCTGAAATCATAAAAATCACAGAAGAAAACATAGGCAGTAAACTCACTCTCTGACGTTACTCTCAGTAATGTGTTTGTTAATCTATTTGCTCTGGTAAGAGAAACAAAAGAAAAAATACACAAATGGGACTGCATCAAACTAAAACGTGTTTGTACAGCAAAGGAAACCATCAACAAAACAAAAAGATAACCTGATTAGGAGAAAATATTCACTAATGATGCATCAGATAGGGGGTTAACAGCCAAAATTTATAAATAACTCATAAAATTCAACACTAAAAAAACAAAAAATCTAATTAAAAAAATGGAGAGAAGACTGGAATAGACATTTCTGCAAAGAGGACATACAGATAGATGGCCAATAGACATATGAAAAGACGCTCAATGTCACTAATCATCAGAGAAATGCAAATTAAAACCACAATGAGGTGCCTGCCCGGTGGCTCAGGTGGTTGGAGCTCCGTGCTCCTAACACTGAAGGCTGCCGATTCGATTCCCACATGGGCCAGTGGGCTCTCAACCACAAGGTTGCCGGTTCGATTCCTTGACTCTGATTCCTTGACTCCCGCGGGGGATGGTGGGCTCCGTCCCCTGCAACTAACAATGGCAACTGGACTTGGAGCTGAGCTGCGCCCTCCACAACTAAGATTGAAAGAACAACAACTTGACTTGGAAAAAGTCCTGGAAGTACACAATGTTCCCCAATAAAGTCCTGTTTCCTTTCCCCCAATAAAATCTTAAAAAAAAAAAAAAAAAAACAGTGAGATATCACTTCACATCATCAATAAATCAATAAACAAGTGTTGGCCATCATCAATAAACCAATAAAAAAGTGTTGGTGAGGATGTGAAGAAAAGGGAACCCTCATACACTGTTGGTGGGATTGCAAATTGGTGTAGCCACTATGGAAAACAGTTTGGAGGTTCCTCAAAAAATTAAAAGTAGAACTACCTTATGACTCAGCAATTCCACTGCTGGGTATTTATCTGAAGAAATCCAAAACACTAAGTCAAAAAGATATATGCACCCCTATGTTCATTGTGGCATTATTTACAATACCCAAGACATTGAAGCAATGCAAGTGCCCATCAATAGACAATTGGATAAAAAAGAAGTGGTACATTTATACAATGGAATATTACTTGACCATAAAAATAATGAAATCTTACCATTTGCAACAACATGGATAGATCTAGAGGGTATTATGCTAAATGAAATAAGTCAGAGAAAAATACCATATGATTTCATTTATATATAGAATCTAAAGAACAAAATAACCAAAAGAAACAAACAGACTCATAGATACAGAGAACAAACTGATGGTTGGCAGATGGGAGGGGCCTGGGTGAGAAAGGGGCAGGGAGTAAAAAGCACAAATTGGTAGTTACAAAATAGGGACTATAGGGAATATAGTCAATCACATGGTAATAGCTATGTAAGGTGCCAGGTGGGTACTAGACTAGTCAGGGGGATCACTTCTTAAATTACATAAATGTCTAATTACTATGCTGTATACCTGAATTTAATATAAAATAATATGGAATGTCAATTGTAATTTTTTAAAAAGTCTGTAAGATTATAAGCCCAAAAGAAAAATGGGCCAAGGACTTTAAAAAAAAATCATAGAAGAAATATGCATGGCTCTCAAACACATAAAAAGGTGCTCATTCCCATTTATAACAAACTGTAAAATACATAACTACAATTCTGATAAACTGTTTGGTAGAGGATGTGCAGAAATAGGTACCCTATGCATTGGTAGTAGGAATAAAAACTGGTACTCTGTCTTTAGAACAAGCTATCAAAATTTTAAATGTGCATATCCTTTGATCCAGTGAACGCACTTCTACAAAATTATCTTATACATAAGCTCACATGTGTGTACAAAAATGTATGTGCAAGAAATAGTCTACAGCATTATTTGGGGAGTAAAAAGTCAGAAAGAACCTAAATGCTTGTCAAAAGAGGGAATGAATATTAAACATGGTTATTATGTAAACTGAAAAAAATCACAGAAAATGATACTATAGGTTGTTTTCAGACATATATATAACCAATTCACGACAGTGCTCACCTCTGGGGTAGAAGGAGGGGAACAGGACTGGGTGTGAAGCTCACTTCTTTCCTGTGAGAAAAAATAAACAAAACAGCTATGACTAAACTGTTCTTTTCAGCTCTGGATGGTAGGAACTTGGCATATTACACTCTTACTTTTCTGTATTTTTCCAAAAAGCACGACACAGATCAATGGTATAAGATTACATCTTTTGTGTAAAAAGGCCCCATGTGCTTGTTGACATGTGAACTGTCTCTGGAAAGAGAGACAAGGTGAAGGGCTGACTGCTGGAAAGGGAGCAAGGAAGAGGGGTCGGGGTGGGAGGGAGATGTATTTTCACTGTACCTTCTTACTCTGTATGTATTTAACCACTTGAATGTACTATTTAAAAATAACAATTATAAAGAGCAAAAAACAAAAAGCATATATTAAGAGCCTGCTGCGCTTAGAGAGGAAGATAAACACTGGCCGTGGCCTGCCCTCAAGCTCAGGAATACCTCCCTTTCCTAGGAGAAGAAAGGGCTTCTATTTTTTGTTTGTTTTCTGAATCATTGCCTGAAGTCGGTAAGGGGAGGAGGTTACAGAGAGAAAGAGATATCTGCTGTTCTCCATGCTGGCAGTGGGGGCCACGCTGAGAACGGGGAGCAGCTAATAACACACCAGTTATGTCATGAACGAGGCAGGAAAAGAACTGAGAAGATCCACTGTGATGAAGATAAGCATATTTTACTGTGGTGAGAAGGAAGCCCATGGCCAGGGGAATAGTTATCCTGTTTTCTTTTTTTTTTCCCCTCCTTTCGCCCCTCCCCCCCCACTCCAGTTCAAGCCGTTGTTTCTCAGTCTAGTTGTGTAGAACACAGCTCCCTGGCTCGTGCTGGTATCATGAGCCTTGTGCTCCCCGCCCCCACCGCTGAGGAAGTTGGTTGCCAGTCGTGGGTCAGCCCTCACAGCAGCTCACGGCAGCATACGCCGACCTCCGGCTGCTCACGACAGCTCAGGGCAGCCCATGTGGGAATCGAACCAGTGATCTCGGTGTTAGGAGCACGGCGCTCCAACCACCTGCGCCACCAGGCCAACCCTAGTTATCCTGTTTTCAGTGTCACAGTTCACAGCAAGAAAACAAAAACAAACAGGTCAGTCAATGGAAAACAGACTATAAAAATCTAACAAGCATGGATGAACCTTGAAGCCATGATGCTAAGTGAAATAAGCCAGACTCCAAAGGACAGATACTGTGTGACTCCATTACTGTGAGGTCCCTAGAACAGTCAAATTCAGAAAGACAGAAAGTAGACTTGGGTTGCCAGGGGTGGGGTAGGGATGGGGAATGGGGAGTCAGTGTTTAATGGGGACAGAGTTTCAGTTCAGGAAGACGAGAAAGTTCTGGAGATGGTGGTGGTACTGGTGGCACAGCGTGTGAATGTACTCATGCCACTGAACTGTACACTTAAAAATGCTTAAAATGGTAGATTTTATGTATATTAAACAACTTTTTTAAAAAAGTTACCCACCCAGCTGACTGACAATCCTGGCAAGCCTAAAACCTTTAACTGGACATTTAAAGGTACAATGCTTAACCAGTCTTACTGCCTCATGATGTTTCACCAAACCCTCTTATTTTTTCCTATAAATTTTCTGCCAAGAGTGCAAAACACAACTTTGACATTCATATATATACATATACACACGTTACTAACACTACATAACACAACATGACAACATGCATACATATATACATACATACATACATGAGGTATGACAATTAAGTTCGCGAACTTGTTGCAACGATGTTGCTAACATTTTTTTATATCAGAGGGATTATTCATTTATGAATTTGTACCCACTGGACAAACAATTAACCAAGTTTACTATTTGGAAGTACTGAAAAGGCTGCGTGAAAGTTAGACTACGTGAAATTTTCGCCAACAATTCATGGCTCTTGCATCACGACAATGCACCAGCTCACACAGCACTGTCTGTGAGGGAGTTTTTATCCAGTAAACAAATAACTGTACTGGAACACCCTCCCTACTCACTTGATCTGGCCCCCGATGACTTCTTTCTTTACCGGAAGATGAAGGAAATATTGAAAGGAAGACATTTTGATGACATTCAGGACATCAAGGGTAATATGATGACAGCTCTGATGGCCATTCCAGAAAAAGAGTTCCAAAACTTCTTTGAAGGGTGGACCAGGCGCTGGCATCGGTGCATAGCTTCCCAAGGAGAGTATTTTGAAGGTGACCGTAGGGATATTTAGCAATGAGGTATGTAGCACTTTTTCTAGGATGTGTTCATAAACTTAATTGTCAGATATCGTATGTACATATGTGTATATTATATATATATATGTATGAAACTAAAGACAACATATATGTATATACATGAAACTAAAGACAACAAACAACTCTTAAGAGAGGAAGGCAGTGAGTCTAACTCAGGTTTCCTTTACACAAGGTGGAAACATCCAGCAAACCCCTTTCTGTTTTCTGTGATGGCCACCAGGAGAAAAGCTGCAACTGGGAGAATGCCCTCCCTCCACACTTCCTATGCAGAGCTACACCCCTTGCTAACATTCAGGTGGATGACATTTCACTGCTTTGACCTTTTCACTAGTATCCTAACTGAATTTCTTTTCAAAGACAGTGTCAAGATATGTGTGAGCAGTGTTTGTCTCAAGCCCTGGGCTTTTCTTCAGACTTTGAACAGAACTGTGGCAGTTAGAGTCTGGTATCTGGAAGAGATATTGGTGTAGACCTACGCCTGCTAAACACTGGTTTTGTAACTTTCTATATTGATGACCCAATCCCTACTTGGCCCAGGCTGATCAGCCCACTTAATTCTGCACTCACTTTTGAATTAACAGTCTGAGTGCGAGACAAGGTATTCTGTGGCATGTCACCCTACCCGCCTCCACCAATGAGAGGACCCCTCCTGTGTGCCCTCCCTCCAGTGGAGGACTGGCCTTTGGACCTTAAGCCACCCACTCAGCGCACCACAGAATCAGCACCCAACCTAAGGTCATGGAAATGTCACTGCCGCCAGACTCAGAGGAGGAGAAATGGAAACACCCGATATTGACTGGGTAACCCAGATGAAATATTCCTAATCTGGTTTGATCCTTGTCTAAAAGAACTTTTACTTCACTTGTAGTTTATTTGGCTGGCAAATAGGAACTGTGACTTAGGAGGAGGGTTGGGGAGAAGTAGACTTTTATAATAAGTGGGACAATTTGAATCCTTTACACATTATTTTCTGTTTGTATCACCTTCAAATAAGCTCTAATAAATTGCCAGAAACATCACAACCTTTTGCTTTCACAGACCAAAAAACACCTCAGCACATCTTATTTTTCCCTCATGTTAACAGAAAAAACAGGGCTCACTCTGGAGTCTTACATATCTCCAAACCACAGGCCGCAAGAGATATTTTGCTTCTTCCATACTTGGATCTGACTCTTTCTGGAAGAACTTGGAGAGGCAAGTGCTAATATCACATCCCTTCTCAGGGCTGAGAATTTGAGGGTGGAAGGGAATCAGCTCCTGAAGGAGGGAGAATAAACCAAGTCAGGAAGGGGGGACCCGTGGGCCTTTTACAATTTTCCCTGCAGACCTAGCCTGGAAGCCAGAAGTTCTCCACCTTGGAGTAACCTTGTTATCACCTTCTCTTTACTCACTCTTGATTTGAATAGTACCTGCCTTTCTGTTCTTATTGCATGCAATTCTCCCCACTGCCCCTGGGCAGACACCCTCTCCCCCTAGTCATTCTCCTCTATTTTTATCCTCCCTTCTTTCACCTTAATGGTACAGGTCTTCCAAAACACTGGTCAACGGAGGAAATACCAATGATTTGTTCATTCATTCACCATATATTTACAGAACACATAACTTAAAAATCACTACAGGTTTAGACTTCATTCTGTTAATTTAAGAGATTGTATCATTTACATCTCATTTGAAAAGACTTTACTCATTACGTTTTTTATTCAACTAAGTTACCTTTTTTTTTCAGTATGAAGTTGTTGGCATGCTATCAGATGATGTCTTGTACAGTATTCTCTGAGTCATGAGTCTACAGAGGGCCGCACACCTGACGCCAGGTGAAAGGTCGGCCACGTGGCCTCTCTGTAATCACTCCTCTGTAAGTGCAAAGATCACTTTACCCCGTGTTTCTCAACCAGCACCAGTATCTTAATCTTGAAGTTGGAGCAGCATAGCTTTTCCTTGAGATTCAGATGCACTTTTTCACCTTTTAAAAAACTACATTTTAGCTTTACCAATACAGCTAAATAGACAATTATGTGTCTCCTCTCATTACTTCTAGCTCCTAAAACTGGATGTTCCTAGAGCCCAGCATCTCCCCCACGCCCATTCCAGATCCACAATAGGGAGAAGTACACAGAAGCTTCAGTCTAAGTCCATTGCTTTGTGGACAATAAAAGAGGGTCTTTGGAAAGTGACCTTCCAGGGTGATCTGGCCATAATTCCTAACTGGGCGGGTCATTGTGGGTAGTTATGCCCCAGGCATGTAACTTCTTTGGTAAAAGGCTTATCTTTTTGCTTTAAGCAAGTCCTGTCCATTGTGTCTGTGCATCCAGGTTAATGCCTCTAAAATGCTTCTTTTCAGACTCCTCCTTGTAAAGGGTGACCACCCTCTAGGGAAAACAGAATCTGGTTAACTACCCTGTCATTTGATCCCCTTCTTGCTTTCTCCGACCTTTGTGTTACCTTCCTTAACCTTCTCCCCTTAATTCCAAATGCGTAAAAGAAGCTGCAAACTGTCATTTCTTGGAAGCCTTTTTTTCCGTCTGTTGAGATCTTGCTTCCAAGTGTATCCTCTGCTTGACTCAAACTCATAAAAATTCTCTGCAGGTTTGTATGTTTCCTACCTCTGACAGCTGCCACTCTGGTACCTGAGGGCCTGCGTTCCCTCCCGAGGTCTCTCCTGTTGATGCCATAGTGTTGGGTCTTCACTTGGTTTCCCTGCCGAGGTTTCTAGTCTCCTCTTGAGATTAGAGACTGTAGTGCTTGTCTGCCCAGTATTGGTTCTTTCAGGCACCCCTCACGGGTTTTATGTGACCCTGGTGAGGCTATCAAGGCTGAGCCCATCTCCCTCTTAACCTCAAGGTAATAAAGTGTGGGTACATGACGCAGGCTGCATGGTCAGAGGACTCGGTCTTCCCTGGCTGTGGTGGCTGGTTCAGGGATAGGCATAGAACCCATGTCAGACCAATCAGAGCCCTTCTTAGACTTTTTTTAAAAAACTAAAGTTACCTGGAAAGATGATCTCTGTCTATTAGGGCTGCTAAACTTGGAGAAAGTGAGACAAGGACAGCTAACAGCCATCTTTCTTGGCAACAGAGCTTACATGCCAGGTAAAGCCAAGCAGAGACAAGCAAACTTCAGAGATAGTGTGGTGGATTGGATTACTGCTTCCAACTTTTCACTGTCTCCCTGAAATATCTATCTATGTATCTATGTATCTATGTCTCTATGTATCTATGTATCTATCTATCTATGTATCTATCTATCTATCTTCTATCATCTATCATCTATTATCTATCTAATATCTTGCCATGTGAGACAGTGCCTCCCCTGAGAGAATAAATGGAATTTACATCTCTGCCCATGGACTTTGGACCTGGCCATCTGACTTGTTTCGACCAGTGCATTGTGATGGAAATGACCAGTGTGCCCACTCTAAGCTGAATCTTAAGCGTTTCCACCAACCATTTGGACCTTTTGCCCACTGCCACAAAAAGACTCGGCCCCAGGTAGCTGTTCACCCTTCTGGTGTGGACCCAGGATGAAGACACAGAGCAGATCTGTAGCCACCTTGAAGCCTGGAGTCCAGCTGAGCCCATCTAAGCCTAGTCAATATTAGCTTAATCATAGCCAATCTGTGAGCAGGAAATAAATGGTTGTTGTAGGCCATTGAGATTTTTTTTTGGGGGGAAGGGAATATTGGGGAATAGTGTATTTTTCCAGGATGTCAAGTCGTTGTTTTTCAATCTAGTTTTGGGGGTGCAGCTCAGCTCCAAGTCAAATTGTTGTTTTCAATCTAGTTATGGAGGGTGTAACTCAGCTCCAGGTCAAGTCGTTGTTTTCAATCTATTTGTAGAGGGCATAGCTCACAGTGGCCCATGTGGGAATCGAACCAGCGACCTTGCTGTTATGAGCACTGCGCTCTAACCACTGAGCCAACTGGCTGCCCACAGGCAGCTCAGCTCCAAGCTCAAGCCATTGTTTTCAATCTAGTTGTGGAGGGTGCAGCTCACTGGCCCATGTGGGAATTGAACCAGCGACCTTAGTGTTATGAGCACTGCACCCCCATTGAGATTTTGAGGTTACTTGTTACGTAGCATTGAGATTTGGGGACTACTTGTTACAGAGCATGATTATAGCAAACCTGACGAACATAGGTGGCAAGTGAAAAAGAGTTCTGAATATATCATTTAAACCTCTGGATCCCATTGCATCTAAAGTCAATGCTACCGAATTATGGAGCTGAATTTCCAGTATTAGGAAACAAACAAGTCCTGACCGATACAAAAACCTTTATTAAGCTCCTAGGATGAGTAGTATTACTTTGACTAGTCATTACAAAATCCCTCTCCCAGAATGTTGGCTCTGTATCCCCGCTGGGATCCTAACATAGTCAGATCTCAGCAATTACACTGTTGCCACAGCCTTACCTTTAATTTCACCCAACAACTAACACACTTAACCCAGTTGTTGTACCCAACTGCCATTAATCATTTGTCCCTTGTCCTTAGGGCTGACATCTGCCCTAACTATAGCTGCACTTGACATAATCCCTGGATGCTGCCCTTTTAGTTCTCGCCATTACAGCTTTGTCTGTTTCTTCACTGCCTTTGGTCTACTTAGTGTTTGGCTGTACCCTTGCCCACAAACCCACACATCTCAAACAGAATCCATTCCTATTGTGACAATGTTAAAATGGGAAATATAAAAAATAAATGCTAGAGAAACATTTCTCCTTAATTCAAGATATTATCTTCGACTTTACTTCAAACAGAATGTTCCTTTCTAACCTACCTGAATTTTATTCTGGAGAACAGGAATTCTGAAAATGTGGATCACTTTTGTCAGAATCCAGAAATGGAAAAATAGAGAGCAAAATAGTGGGTGTCCCTCCATGGAGCAGGTGCATAGCTCCGATAAAATCCACATCTTAGCAGGTGTGACATTAGGTTAAAATTATAGATTGCTCTTCAGACTCCTCAATTCTTCTTAAAAATATGCATCTGTAATAATTTTCAGAAATTTATAACGTTAAAAAAATTTAAGCACAGATAATAATATAGAAAACACAAACAATATAACAAACATCTCTATTCTCCCAATCCAATATTTATGACTGTTACACATTTGTCATATGTGCCTCATCCTTTTTTCTCCAAAAAAATAAAGCCATATGAATATAGCTAAAAATCCCTTTAACCACCACTTAGTCCTGTTTCCTGTCCTGCTCCCTACTATGAGCAAATAAGTTTTTCCTTTTACTTCAAATCAATGTCATTATACTGTTCATGTTGTTTTGCAACTCGTTTTTAATCCATGTATACTTGAGATCTGTGCACACCGATCTACATGAATCTAGTTTCTTCCTTTTAATGACACCCAGTGTTCCAATGTATGCATATACCATACTTTATATGCCCACTCCTCTACTGGTGCATATTTAGGTTGTTTCCAGTTCTCTTGCTATTACAAAGAATGTTCTATGAACTATGTTGTACATGTGTTCTAGTGCAAGAGCTGATCGTGTTACTCAGTATCTCTTACCTCCTCCTGAAAAATACAAGCACCCTGTGTGATTCTATACACCACAACCCTGTCTTACCTGCTATTTAGTGAATTGCTATCGTTTCACTTTCTTTATAGATTCATCCTCAGTGTAATGTACAGTTATACAGTGAATGCACGTTTAGATTTACTTAACATTTTATTTGCTCACCATTCTTTCTAGCTTTCTCTTTGTTTTTTTGGAGGGGTCATTTATTGTTTTCTTTTGTATGCATATATATGTATGTGGGAAATAGATCATACAAGTAAAAATATATGAAAACATGCACATACTACAGCATTTCTGTACAAATAATATGATGTATGAGATACATTTCGGAATAATCTGGGAGGAGTGAAAGTGGGTGAGGACATAGACGAGATAACACTGACAATTATTAAAGCTCGGTTATATAAATACAGGGAGCTTATGCTATTTGTTCTATTGTATACGATTGAAAATTTTCAAACATGTTAAAGAATTTAGAAAAAAGGAAAAGCACTGTACTGGTAACAGAGGTCCTGGGCCTCCATACTCACCTGGCAGCTGACTAGCTGTGCCACTTTTGAAGTCACTTCCCTCCTCCGTGCCTCAATTTCCTTCTCTCTAAAATGATCAAGTTAGACTAGATGATATTTAAGATCCCTTCCAATCGAAGTTTTATAAATCTTTTCCGTTGATATTTGTTTTTATTGAGATATATTATTTTTTATTTTTTTAACTGTGTTTTGTTGATATTTGGGTTTTTTATTGAGATACCATAATTCACATACCATAATTCATCATTTTAAGTTATATGATTCAGTGGGTTTCAGTAGTGTTTCCAGGTGGGAATTCCCGCACGTTCTCAGGAATTTTTTTCGCTTTCCTGTTCCCAAATCCCAAGAAAAGTTGGTCAGGAAATTGGGAAAACTGGCTCCTGGAACCCAGGTGGTTGGTAGTATCGGCCATCACTTTGTGGAAACGATTCATCGTGGAGAAGAGAAAACAGTTTATATCTTGGGATTTGGGAACGGGAAAGCGAAAAAAATTCCTGAGAACGGGTGGGAATTCCCTCCTGGAAACCCTAGTTTTTAGTATATTCACAAGGTTGTGCAACCATCATCACCATCTAATTCTCGAATATGTTCATTACCCCACAAAGGAATCCCATACCCGTTAGCAGTCACTCTCCAGTCTTCTCTTACCCCAGTCCCTGGCAACCACTAATCTACTTTCTGTCTCTGTGGATTTACCTGTTCTGGACATTTAATAGAAATGGAATCATACTACATGCAGCCTTTTATGCCTGGCATCTTTCACTTACCATAATATATTCAAGGTTCCTTCATATTGTCGTATTTATCAGTTCTTCATTCCTTTTAATGGTTAAATAATATTCTATTGTGTGGATAATACCACATTTTGCTTACCCGCTTACCAGTTAATAGATATTTGGGTTGTTTATACTTTGTGGTGCTTACGAATAATGCTGCAATGAATATTCATATATATGTTTTTGTTTGAACATATATATCAATTTTCTTTAGTAGTATAAACCTAGAGATGTTGCTGGCTCATATGGTACCCTCTATTAATTTTTTGAGGAATTGCCAGAATGTTTTCCACAGGGGCTGCATCATTTTACATTACCACCAGCAATGTATGAGGGTTCCAAGTTTTCTACATCCTCACCAACACTTGTTATTTTCTGTTTCTGTTTTTTAATTATAACCATTCCAGTGAATGTAAAGTGGTATTCCATTGTGGTTTTGACTTGCATTTCCATAATGACTAATGGTGTTGAGCATCTTTTCATGTGCTTATTGGCCATTTGTAAATCTTCTTTGGAGAAATGCCTATTCAAATCCTTTGCCCAGTTTTAAATTTGTCTTTTTATTGTTGAGTTGTAAAGGTCCTTTATATAGTCTGGATACCAGATATTTATCAAACATATGATTTCAAATATTTGCTCCCATTTTGTGGGTTGCATTTTCACTTTTTTGATACACAAAAGTCTTTAATTTTGATGAAATCCAGTTTTTCTATTTTTCTTTGGTTTTAGGTATCATATCCAAGAAAATGTTGCCTAATCTAAGAACGTGAAGACCTGTGTATTTTTCTAAAAATTTTATAGTTTCAGTGCTTATATTTAGGACTTTGATCCATTTTGAGTTAACTTTTGTATATGGTGTTAGGCAGAGGTCTAAATTCATTATTTTTCATATGAATATCTGTTGTCCCACAACCATTTGTTGAAAATACTCTTCTTTCTCCATTGACTGGTCTTGGCACCCTTGTCAGAAATCAACTGACTGTAAACATATGGGCTTATTTTTGGACTCTCCATTCTATTCCATTGATAGATATGTCTATTCTTATGCCGGTATCACACTGTCTTGATTACTGTAACTTTGAAGCAAGTTTTTAAATTAATTGTGAGCCCTTCAACATTGTTCTTTTTCAAGATTGTTTTGGTTAATCCATGTCCCTTGCTTTTTCATGTTGAGTTAGGATCGATTTTCTATTTCTGCAATAAAGGTCTTTAGAATTCATAAATCTAATTCCTATCAAACTTCTCCATGAGGACTTGTCTAACTTGGTAACTGTTGTATCTCCAACACCCAGCACAAGGCCTGACCCAGAGTAGGCTCTCAATATCTAGTTGATGAATGCAAAAATTGTACAGTTTAAAAAATAGCAATAGAATGTACCCAAACCAAAAAGAAAATATTATGTATGCCTCAAACGCCGCCTGTGTGTCACTCGCTGATCAAACTTCCTTATGATATTTTTGCTTTTTTTTAAACCAATGCCTATCTGTGCCTAAACAATACATTGATAAGTTTTGTCTATTTTTCAACTTTTGCATAAGTGAAATGATATGAAATGGTATTCTTCTGTGACTTTCAAAGCACATTGTGTTTGGAGCTTCATCATGCTAATACATATAGCTATAGTTTATTCATTAATTGTCACTGCTTATTCTATTATGTAAATATATAGCACCTTATTTAGCCATTTGGGTTGTTCCATAATGAACCATGATTCTATAATGAACCATGATGCTATTAGATGTTCCTGTATGTCTCCTAGTACCATGTTTCCCCAAAAATAAGACCTAACTAGAAAATAAGCCCTAGCATGATTTTTCAGGATGACATCCTCTGAACATAAGCTCTAATATGTCTTTTGGAGCAAAAATTAATATAAAACCCAGTCTTATTTTTGGGGAAACACAGTACATATATGCAGGAGTTTCTATACCTAGCAGTGAGATTTCTGGGTTATAGGATATTTGCATATTCAACTATACTTGGTAATCCAAACTGTTCTCCAAAGTGGTTATACAAATTTACACTCACATCTGAGTAGGTGAGGATTCTTACCAATGTCTTTTGCATTTTATTCCTTCCTTTTGGGTTCAGTTTCCTTCTTCCTGAAGTATACATTTTAGTTGTCTTTATAGAGAAAATCTGTGAATGTTAAGTTGTCCTGGTCTTTATCTTATTGAAAATGTCTTTATTTTGCCTGTATTCTTGAACGAGAATTTATCTGAACGTAGAATTATGGATTGACAGTGTTTTTTGTTTTTTTTCTCATCACTTTGAAAATATTATTCCATCATCTTTGGGCCTTTATTGTTTCTTCTGATTGTAAGTTCTTTGTCTTTTGTCTCTGGTAGATTTTAAGATCTTTGTCTGTGGTTCTTGCAGTTTCACCATAATGTTTCTAGGTGTGGATTTCTTTTTGTTTATTATGCTTGGAACTCATTTTGATTCCTGAATCTGAGGATTCACATTGTTCCTCAATTCTAAGAAACTATCAGTGATTATCTCTTTGAATATTGACTCTCCTCCATTCTCTCCCCTTTTTCCTTCTATTATTTTTGGAGTTATAGCGAACATATCATCCTCTTTGTCTCAAAATCTCTATTTGTGATGCCTTCTGGGTAAATTCATCCAGTCCATTGGTGTTTCTTCAACTATTTCTATTTTGCTGTTAAACTTGTTCACTAAGTTTTTACTTATAATTTTCAGAAGTCTTATTATTTTGCATTTCTACTTGTTCTTGTTTCATTGACTCTTGTTCTTTCTTATATTTCTTCTTTTAGATATTTTATAATTTTAAAATATTTATTTTTATAGCCTCAAATTCCAAGGCAAATGAAAGTTTAACTCACATTTACTACAGTGGTTTTCATTCCTTCTGTGTTTCTGGTACCTGGAAATTTATCTTTTTTCTTGAGTATTCAGCTTTGCATTTAAAAAGAAAACATGTTGAATTTATTCAGCAGTTCTGGGTGTTTGTTACAGGAGAGTTTTGAGGTCATCTGGTCTGCCAACTTGCCAAACTTGAAGTCTATTAATTAACTGTGTGTTTTAATTTAATTTTTTTTTTCTTAAAGATTTTATTGGGGAAGGGGAACAGGACTTTATTGGGGAACAGTGTGTACTTCCAGGACTTTTTATTTCTTTTTCCAAGTCAAGTTGTCCTTTCAATCTTAGTTGTGGAGGGTGCCGTTCAGCTTCAAGTTGTTGTCCTTTCAGTCTTAGTTGTGGAGGGCGCAGCTCAGCTCCAGGTCCAGTTGCTGTTTTCTAGTTACAGGGGGTGCAGCCCACCATCCCTTGTGGGTGTCAAACCGGCAACCTTGTGGTTGAGAGGATGCTCAGCAGCAGCTCAGCTCAAGGTGCCGTGTTCAATTTTAGTTGCAGGGAGCACAGCCCACCATCCCTTGCGGGACTCCAGGGATTGAACTGGCAACCTTGTGGTTGAGAGCCCACTGGCCCATGTGGGAATCGAACCGGCAGCCTTTGGAGTTAGAAGCATGGAGCTCTAACTGCCTAAGCCACCGGGCTGGCCCTAATTTAAAAATTTTAATTGTGGTAAAATACACGTGCCATAAAATTAATTAACTGGGTTTTTTTTTAGGGGATAAATGTACTCTTTATTTAAGAAAAAAAGCCTGGTTTTAAATACACAGCTGTTTCATTTCTACATCATTATCAATATAAACCCCAATTAATTACAAAGCACTAAGATAAAGTCTAGAACAGAATTAAAAAAAAAAACACTAAGCATTTGTTTTTGCTATTGATACGTTTCTTGGTTTTTAAAAGATTCTTCTGTTGTTCTGTTCTGTTTGTATAAAGCTCAACAAGTCTCAACATTTGCCAGTTCTTTTCCCAAGATCTATAATATTGATATGTATGTAAGAGATATGTGAAATATATATGATTAGATATAATATAATGCATATATTTAAATAAAATATATACATATTTCTCAGTATATGACAAAGCTTTAGCTGTAAAATGAGTAAAGTAGGCAGATGTACGATTAGGTCTTTCTACAGTCCTTTCACCATCTCTAATGAGAAACTGAAACAGACATTTATAAAACATGACACAAATGTTAAATTTTCATAAAAATTGCAACAGATATTCTAAATGATAACATAGAAACATAAAAGATTGCTTAACTGATTTTAACAACATGACATGAAACCCCTACGCTTGATATAATTGTTATGCAAAATACATAGATGAATACTATCTTCTTTGAAAAATATAAAATAAATAAGCAAGATGTGAAAATAGGCAAGTTTCCATAAATAAATGAAATTTTTAAAGAAGATTTTATTGGGGAAGGGGAACAGGACTTTATTGGGGGAACAGTATGCATTTCCAGGACTTTTTATTGGGGAACAGTAGTGTGTTTTTCCCAGGACTCATCAGCTCCATCCAAGTCGTTTTCCTTTCAATCTTAGTTGTGGAGGGCACAGCTCAGCTCCAGGTCCAGTTGCCATTGTTAGTTGCAGGGAGCACAGCCCACCGTCCCTTGTGGGAGTTGAACAGACAACCTTGTGCTTGAGAGGATGCACTCCAACCAACTGAGCCATCCAGGAGCTCAGTGGCAGCTCGTTGACCCCACTCCAGGTACAGAGGGTGGAGCTCACTGGCCCATGTGGGAATCGAACTGGCAGCCCTGTTGCCCAGAGCTCGTGCTCGAACCAACTGAGCCACCCATCCACTCCTGAAATTTTTTTTTAAACATTAATTTAAAAAAAAATTTTTAATTTGGAGAGTATTGGGGAACACTGTGTTTCTCCAGGGTCCATCAGCTCCAAATTATTGTCCTTCAATCTAGTTGTGGAGGGCACAGCTCAGCTCCAAATCCAATCGCAGTTTTCAATCTTTAGTTGCAGGGGGCACAGCCCACCACCCCCTGCGGAAATTGAACTAATTGAACCATCAACCTTGTGGTTGAGAGCTCCAGCTCTAACCCACTGAGCCATCCGGCTGCCCCTCCAGAAGCTCAGCAGCAGCTCGTTGTCTTCAATCTAGTTGTGGACGGCGCAGCTCACTGGCCCATGTGGGAATCGAACCGGCAACCCTGTTGTTCAGAGCTCGCGCTCTAACCAACTGAGCCACCCAGCAGCCCCATAAAAGCAAAACAGAAAGTTTTGCTTTGCATATCATTTGAAGAAGGGAAATTATCATTTAAACAATATTCAAGTTTATTAAACAAATTTTAAAAAGTATTGTAAAATGTTTAACTTTCATCAGCTTCAAGGTTTATGTTCCTCCCAAATTTTGCATATAACTGAGCTTTCAAATCTGCTAATACCTGCTGAATTGATTCCACTCTAAATTCTAGGGCATCAATTTCTTCTTGCAAATTTGTCTTTGCTTATTCTAATATTTCTTGTGTTTCTTCTTGAGAATGGCTAATGAAAACATCAACAATTTGATTAGGTATCATTAAGCGGTTGTCATCCGCAAGCATGATATCCTCACCAGCATCTTCTAAATTTTGGAGTTTTTTGTTTGTTTTTTTTTTAACATCTATTTCTTCCTTCAGCTCTGTGATTCTAATTGTATTCTGTACAAATTTGTTTATCTTTTGTTGATCTTCGAAAGTAACATTGACATATTCTGTAGCTGCCTTCTTCATGGTGGATGCCATTTGGGGAGTTTATTAACTAACTTTTAATAGGATGGGTAAAACTGCAAAGAGAATGCCCTTTTTTAGTTGCAGTATTAGGAAGGACTTCTTAATAGGCTGGTAGGAAGCAAAGATTTTCCAAGGGAATGAAAGAGAAGCAAAGCATGGAGGACACATTCTCGGAATGGTAAATAGTTGGTTTGGCTGGATCACAGTATATGGTAAATGGAATAATGTGAGCAAATTTCTGAAATAGTAAATTAGAGACAGACTGTGAAGGGTCTTGGCTTTCAGCTTAAGGGAATTCAGACCTTTGACGGTTTTCGAACTTAATTCATTTTGAAGGTTAGTCTTGGCAGCAGTATACAGAGTGCTTTGGAGGGTGGTGAGATTGATGGCAGGGAGACCAATTAGGAATTTATTGCAGTAGCCCAAAAAGAAGGTACAAAGGTGCATAACAGGCGTAAGGTCTGACAAAAGCTCAGAGCTGTTGAAATGACCAAAGCATAATTGTAGTTATTAACCAAATTGGGGCCAAGAGAGGATGCCAAAATAGACATATGACAGCATTCTCTAGAGCTAAGTAGCTTCCCAATGGAGTAGTGTTATAAAAATGCTATTTATAAGAGGCTTGCTAATTAGTCTCTTGAGCTAGCTGGAGCTCTTTGGTGATTGAACCTAGGCTTGAAAAGCATGTATCAGTGTGGTTTGATACGTGGTTTTAAAACAGGGAAAAAGAGAGTAAAACAGAGAGTACAGAATGGAAACAACTGTTCTTAGCATCAGAAGAAATGGTTTTAAGTGGTCTCCTGTTGTTTACGTCTTTTGTTAGCAAGATCTTCTATAATCATTGCTCTGGACTTTCGACCTCCACATTTCTTAGTAGGCCAATTTAATCACCTATTCTTACTAGCACAGAGAGCCAACTGGCATGGTGGCAGCCCAAAATGTCCTGGTTTGTGCTTGTTCTCACACTACTCTGGTATGTTCTAAGGTTAGTTTCATATGTTTTCTGTGTGTGAGTCTCCTTTTCCCAAATTGTTGTAGATTATGTTAAAACTTGTTCCTTAATTGGCTACATTTAAGAGAACACCAGCTATTTAGAGATGTCATATTTAGTATTTAATTGATGTGCGAACAGATAAAAAGCAGTGGGACTATGAAGCTAAGAGGTTTATTGCAGAAGAATTTGAATAAGCTGATTCTGAGAATGGGTGATGAAGATGCAGGTGCAGAGAGAGGGATTTGTTAGGAAGAAAGAACCTGGAAAGTAAAGCCCAATATTGCAGTTTTCCCACCAAATCTGCAACATTTACATAGATTTGGCTTTCAACCTTTATATATTCTTTTATGTGCTTCTCTAATTGCTAGTTTCGCTCATTATGTGACAACTGGCTTTTTACATATTTCACATTTTTGGTGTGTTTTTTCCACAGTGACTTTTAAATTCATACCCTCGATGCCTAGCATAGTTCTTATTACATGGTAAATATTCAATAAATCTTGTTAAATAAATGAATGAGTGAATGCTGCTAAAAAGAAGCTCGGGGCACTTGGATGGCACAGTTGGTTAGAGCGCAAGCTCTTAACAAAGGTTGCTGGTTCAATTCCCCCATGGGATGGTGGACTGTGCCCCTGCAACTAAGATTGAAAACGGCGACTGGACTTGGAGCTGGGCTGTGCCCTCCACAACTGGATTGAAGGACAATGACTTGGAGCTGATGGGCCCTGGAGAAACACACTGTTCCCCAATATTCCCCAATAAAAATTTAAGAAAAAAAGAGGCTGAATGATATTTTGAAGTCACATTTAGACACTACTAAAAGGCAGTAAGATACCTTGGCCTTCCTTTTCTCCCTTTCCTTCTCTCTATGAATATTTATTGAGCCTCCAGTACAAGCACCGTGCTGTATGCTGGAAGTTACAGTGATTTACTCTTTCACCTTGAAGTAATTTGACAGTTGATGAAAAGCTGTAAAGTCTATTATTTAAAAATAACCAGTTTTTGGATTTGATGACATGGTGCAAGTGTAAGGCTTACAGTTTTATTATTGCTCTGGGTTTACACTTCATAGAGCCATTGGATTTCAAAAACATCTTTTGTCTTTGGTAGTGATGGCTATTTTACAATTTTAAGCAACTGGCACCTGGAGTAGGCATCCTTTACCTGGGATTGAGTTGTAAAGGTAAATGTATGGTCTTAGAGGAGCAAGGGCATTTCTCGGGCAACTTGTAAATATGTGGTGTATATATTTATTTTTCTGAGGGTTATAGATTCGCAAAGGAATCTAAAACCCAAAAAATATTAATAGCAATTCTGTTTGCTTTGGTACATATTCTAGTGGTTAAGTGCTTGGGTAATATAGTCCCTCTGCTTGAATCCTGGCTCTGCTATTTAATAGCTATATGACTCTAAACAAGTCACTTAACCTCTCTATAACTCAGTGTCCTCATCTGTAAAGTGGAATAACAATAGTACTATGTCATGGGGTTGTGGTAAGGATTTCACGAATCCTCACCACAACATATTACACACACACACACACACACACGTATAAAATCCTCACTACAACTCCATGACAAAGTACTATTGTGTATATATATGTATATACATACACATATAAAATTCAGAAAATGCTCAGCCCATAGTATTCTATTAGCAATTGTTATTATAATTATTACATAGATGTGGTATTGACCATAATCATAGTAAAAATCATGATGACTCATACCTCCCTGAAGCCACTAAAGAGTGAATGGAAATGAACGTCACAAGAAATGCTGACTATCCAGCTGACCCTTCCAGGTACAGCTCATACAGCCTTCCCTCCTCGCTCAGGGTTAAGGCCAGCCAGACTCTCAAACCTGGGTAATCTGACTGGACTGCTGAGCTGAGCGTATTTAAGCTAAATTATAGTGGCAAAAGCAATTTGCTTTTTAGATTTAACTAAAATGTACACTGATTCTATTTTTAGCCTAGTGTTGTTTTTTTTAATCCCGTGGAATATGCGTTGCTGATGCTCTACCAGTGACAAACACGGATGGGGAAATGTGCACTTTTGATTAACTATCCTAAAGTTTCTCTCTTCCATTTCTTCCACAAAATACAGTGACAATCTGAGAAATATTTTCTTTAAGTCCCTATCTCCACCCACTGACCTCCACTGCTATAAGGGTTAGTCAAATTAGGTTAGATTAGAATTTGTTCCAAAGGTCTTTAACTTTTTCTAGCTTTGAATGACCAAAGTTTTCTTTAGATAATTGAATTTCAGGGTTATTTACCTTTGTTGGGTCAATTTTGCCTCCTCAAATAACAGTGTGATTTTATTCCCCCATGTATTATTTTTTTAAAAGATTTTATTGGGGAAAGGGAACAGGATTTTATTGGGGAACAGTGTGTATTTCCAGGACTTTATTTGGGAACAGTGTGTTTTTCCCAGGACCCATCAGCTCCAAGTCAAGTTGTTGTCCTTCCAATCTAGTTGCGGGGGCACAGCCCACCATCCCTTGCGGGAGTCACCGGCAACCTTGTGGTTGAGAGCTCGCGCTCCAACCAACTGAGCCATCCGGCCGCCTGGGAGCTCAGCGGCAGCTCGTTGTCTTCACTCTAGCTGCAGAGGGCACAGCTCACTGGCCCATGTGGGAATCGAACCCAGCAACCCTGTTGCTCAGAGCTCATGCTGTAACCAACTGAGCCATCCGGCTGCCCTCACCCCCACTCCATGTATTATTTTTAAGGTCTTTCCTTTTTTCCTTTTTTTTCCTCTACTTTTTTTCTTTTTCCCTTTCTTGCACAAATAGTTGCCAAATCCTGCCATGACCACCCCCAGGAATCTTCTTCCTACAAAAATGGAAGCTTCACTGCCTAGGCTCTGCCTGTGGACACAAATCTACTCAGGAAACCCCTGAAAAAGAGTGCAAAGGAGAAATTGTGGAAAGTGATTTTATTCACCTGCAGGCTGTCTAGCAGACATAAAATCCGATAGATCTATAATAATTGCCTGAATCTTTTCAGGAGTAGAAGACTGAAGCTTAAGGCCTAATCTTATTGCAGTGTTTTTCAAAATGTGGCCTATGGGCACAGGAAGGACCAGCCACATAATTTGCAAGACTCGGTGTAAAAGGAAAATGAGGGGCCTCTTGTTCAAAGTTATTAAGAATTTCAGGACAGCAATAGCAGTATAAAACCAAGTTCAGCATCCTTTTGAGGACAGAGCCCTCCCTGTGCAACTGCCTAGGCCGCGTGGCTGGTGTGGAGCCAGGACATCAGACTCTCTGGAATCCATCCAACTGGTAAAACTGATTTCTGAGGCCTCCCAGAGATTAATGAATTGGAATCTCTGGGCATAGTGTTTGGGAATCAACATTCTTAACAAGCTTTCCAGATGCTGATTTTGTTCACAAAAGATTGAAAACCTCTGACCTATTTTCTCCATTTGCTTGGGAAGAAAAAAAAGCAATTTTGTTTTTCATGTGTTTGGCCTGCTTGTCTGGACAGCTACCTGAGGCAGCTGAGAGCACCTTCCTCGCACCACTTTCAACATTTATTTTTGCTCTCTTACATTCATTCTTCTTCTCTCCCCCTTTCCTCTTCTATTCTGTGCTTGTTGGGGGCCTGCCAGTGGCACCCCAGGCATGCCTAACCTTGGTTGATGACATCCAAGGCATAGGAATTACTAAACAAAGAGCAAGTTTGAGAGGAGGGACTAAGACTTTCGATGGTCTGGGCACATCTTCTGTAGGAATGATGTCTTTTTGTCAGATTCCCCTTTTCTTAATTTAAAATATGCTTTTACTTCTAATCCAACAGGAAAAAGATTAAAAAATTAGAGAAACAAAGCTATGGGAACGATGCCAATCCCACATCCCACCCTCAGTGGCTACCTGGTCACATTCATTGGATCCGTCTGGTTTCCTCCGAAGTAAATGCCTGCCAGTTCTTGGAACTTACTTCTGCAAATTGTCACTTGACCGAATTGTAACACCAAGGGCTCGGGAATTCAGCCTGGGTAACTTGAAGAAATAATTCTTATCAAATTACCCTGAGTAAGCACCTGGTTGTAAATTCTGAGTTTAGCTGTATGTCATCAAGATATTTCAAGGTCAATAACCCTCTTTATATTATGGATTTTAAAGTTGAGCACAGCAGATGCTTTTTTTTTTTTTTTTTGGCTCACAGTTTTCTCTGTGTAAGTTATTGCTTAAGCAGTCACTAAACAGAACAGATGTTATCTTGAATTTTTCCTTACTGAAAAGCTGACAGATATTTAATTAACAGGTGTTTTTAAATTACTCATGAAACCACTTTTTTCTTTATTGATTTTTCACCTCAATTTCCTGTTTGTTTGTTTGTTTTTGGCCCAGTATTTGTAGCTCCCTAAAACAAAGCTTTATTACTCTATATTTTTAAAATAATGAAAACTTTTGTGTTTCTGTTTCCATTCTCCTAGCAAAATAAGAGACTAAATGGAAATAACCCTTTATAATTTTGAAATATTACGTAACTCTGGAGTTCTTAAATTTTTTTCTTTCTGCTTGCTTTTCATTTTGGCAAAGGATTTATATGCAAAGAACTCTTACAGATCAATAATAATAAGGGAAACAACTCAATTTTTAAAAATTGATTTGAACAGATGCAGAGAAAAGAATGGCCAATGAGCCTATAAAAAACTTCAACATTATTTGTCATCAGGGAAAGGCAAATTAAAACTATAATCAGATAATACTAATATACTCACTCAAACAGTTAAAATAAAAAAGTCAGACCAAAGCAAGTGTTGGTGAGGATGTGGAACAAATGGAAATGTCAACCATTACTGGTGAGAGTGGGAAATGGTACATGTTGGGAAACAATTTGTTGGTTTCTTATAAAGTTAAACATAAACTTATCATATGACCCAGCTGTTTCACTCCTAGGTATTTACCTTAAAGAAATGAAAACATATGTCCTCTCAAAGATTTGTACATGAATGTTCATAGCAGCTTTATTTATAATAGTCAAGAACTGGAAATTACTCCAACATTCATCATTGGGTGAACGGGTACACAAATTGTGGTACATCCAGATTGCTTAGCAATAGAAACAAACTACTGATATATTCAATAACCTGAATGAATCTCAAACACATTATGCTGAGTGAAAGAAACCAGACATGAAAGAGTACTTATTGCATGATTCCAGTGATTTGAAATTCTAAAACAGGCAAAACTAATCTGTAATGACAGAGAGATCAGTGGTTGCCTGGGGCAGGAAGAGGAGAGAGCTACGGACTCCAAAGGGGCATGAGGGAATTGGAGATAGCTGGGAACGTTCTGTATTTTGATTGAAATGGTGCTTCCATGGGTGTAAATATTTGTCACAACTCATTTGAAATGGATTTCAATCCATTCAGAGTTCCTGAAGTCCTCTGCTGTCATGGACACATCGAATGTACAGCTACACACAGAGCAATAACCTCTGAAGAAATCCAGAAACTATCTACACATGGGGTGAATGAGAAAACACCGACATCAAAATGAGTAGGAAAGGCTGAGACACACTCTCGCCGTAAGCCACACCCCAGCACGGTGCCATATGTCCTAGATGTTGTATGGAACTCCTAGCTTCTTCCACATTTAGCTCCCCAACTTTTAAGATTCCTAGCTGAGGGATGGGCCCCCAAAACACCTAGCTCTGAAAGCCAATGAGGCTTGCATCCACAATAAAAAAAAGCAATTGTGTCTTCAGATAATTTTATGTTTGTGTGAACATCTTAGAGTGCCCTTACACAAACCTAGATGGTATGGACTATTACACACTGTGGGGGAGGAAGAAACTTTCCTCTACTCTCAAGGTTCTTTCGGCTGTTCTAATAATCAAATAGACATGAGACAGATTAACAAAAGAAAATAATCCAAGTCAATTACATACATATGTATGGGAATGATACAGGATAGTTAGCATGTCCCCAGGTAGACAGGGAGGTCCCTGGTGGAATAAACAAAGAAAGCCATATCCTAAAACTTCAGGTTTTGAAATCACTCCTTCGCTCTAGGACATAATGTAACAAGACCTTGAGGTTAATCATAAAATTCATTTTGGCCTGACAAATGGAGCAGATCTGATAGATAAGAGTGGGTTACTTTGCTAATTCCTTTAGGATGGGCAAGCAGAACAAACCTGGTAGACGAATTTCATTAGAAGGCGCCAGTTCACTTCTTCAAACAAGTTCCCTTCTCTGAACAGCTGCCCTTCCCCAAGCAGGCAAGGGAAGGTATAAAAGTAAGAGCTTTTGCCTCAGTCAGGGGCCACCCCTCATTCGGGACTCCCTCCCGCTCGGGAGCTGCAACCTCTTCTCCCGCCTCTACTAAACTATCCTCTTTTTAAAACTTTTTGCCTCTCCCTGGTCCGTGTTTCCATTCTTCGGTCTCAAGAGACAAGATTCTGGCCCGCACTCAGAAACTGCCGGCAGATCCAACATCACCTACCTCAGGAGCCCCACATACTTAAAAGAGTCAGAAACCCCACATACATGAGAGGTTCAAAGACAGAAACAGGAAATCAGGTACATATAACATTCTAAGCTAAGGATCACCTTGGGGCTTTAGAAGGGAGGAAGGTCATTGCAAGACATAAGAAGAGCAGATATTCAGTGGTTAAAACTTTGCCTAGTCCAGGGGTGTCCAAACTGCGGCCCACGGGCCAACTGCGGCCAGCAATCCATTGTTAATTGGCCCTCAGCAAATTCCAAAAATATATTTAGTTTACTTAAATAAACCAGGTGAGGCAATACGTACTTCACCTCGAGTGAGTGGCCCGGCTGTGTGTGTATTTTATCGCATATGGCCCTTGGTGAAAACCGTTGAAAAAAGTTTGGACACCCCTGGCCTAGCCCTATAGATAGGTCAAAAAAGGTTGTCTGTAATAATCTCTTATTATGGGCAAGGGCACTAATTCAAATTCTTCCAGGTAGTTAAGGGGGAGGAGATGACATTTCTCTTGAGCCTGCAGGATCTTGATTGCCTTTAGCTCAAAACAATCACACACCAAAAACGTACATTTGGGTGACTTGTTCCGAGCCACTCCGACACCTAGGCCATATGGCATAGTCTATTGCTCTTTAGGGGAGGGAAAATAATTTTCCTTCTACCTTTCTGGGTTCTTGGCTGAGACATCCCTGTGATAAAAGACAGATTAAAAGGAGAAAAACAAAAATTTAATAACATGTGTACCTCCCATATACATGGGAGAGAACCAGGAAAACTCAATAACTCACCAAAATGGCTGAAGCCACCACCATTTAAATACCATCTTCAGCTAAAGACAAAATAAGATATTAGGGATGAGAGGAGTCAGTTATGGGAGGTTATCAGGAAAAAGACAGTAAACAAGATAAGGTTATGCAGATTCAAGTCTTTTTCTTTAATATGAGTTTCTAGAGATTAGATCATCTCCCTTTTCCTGGTGCTGCCAGGGAATTGAGACACCTTTACAAATGGAAATTTCCCTTACAAATGTAAACGATTTTTTTTTTTTTTTTTTTTTTACAAAGGGTAATTTCTACTTGGGTTTTTAGAGCTTCTTCCACCTCTGCTATTTCTTAAAATTAACCAGCCTAAAAGAATCCTTAAACCAAAAAGACATATTGTGGGGGGAATTCTGTTCCCCTACAAACCTATACAGCAAGTTACTGTACTGAATACTGTAGCAAGTGTAACACAATGGAAAGTATTTTTGTAGTTCATCGTGCTACAATGTTAAGAGGTTATGACTTCACTAGGTGATAGGAATTTTTTAGTTCTGTTATAATCTTATGGGACCACCACGGTATATGCAGTCCTTCATTGACTAAAACATTGCAACAACTGGAAAATGGGGTTAGCCAGAGAGCTGTGAAGAACCAAGCGGCCCTCTTGGGTTCACCATAGGCCCGATATTTATTTAACTTATAACCATTCTTTACCCATACACTATACCATTGAAGTGTTTCGTGTTTCTTTTTATCACTTATTTTATGATGCTTCCCTGCAATTTAAAATAAAAACAAATCTTTTGAGGTTTTCCACGAGCACCCCAAAGTTATTCCTACATATATTGAGATTTTAATCCTCAATACTTCAGTTTCTAAATGAAAGCTAAGAAGTAACTAGCATTCTTTATCTTGGCAGATTTATGAAGATATAACCTCTAGAAACATATTTCATAGACATGAAAGACAATTATTAACATGGACTTACTTTTGTAAACCAGGGTAAAATATAAATATTATATTTACGTCAACTACTTGAAAGACATGTCTGTTCTACTTAAACCAACCAACTTAAACTAGCTTTTATTTACTAAGGATTAATCTTAGTTCATGTGAACTTAGAAAGCATTTCAATTAATTTCTATATTTCTGAGAATTTTAGAATATCCAATCCTTATAAAGGCTGCCCTTTAATTTTAATAATGCCATCTGGAGGTGGAAAATTATCTCACATTTACAAGATACATATATAGGCACACACAGACAGATATAAAGAGTTGTATCAAAATTTTGTTGGGGCCAGCCCTGTGGCTCAGGCGGTTGGAGCTCCATGCTCCCTAACACCAAAGGCTGCCGGTTCGATTCCCACATGGGCCAGTGGAATCTCAACCACAAGGTTGTCTGTTGGACTCCTCGATTCCCGCAAGGGATGGTGGGCTGCGCCCCGTGCAACTAACAACTGGCAACTGGACCTGGAGCTGAGCTGCGCCTTCCACAACGAAGATTGAAAGGACAACTTGACTTGGAAGAAAAAGTCCTGGAAGTACACACTGTTCCCCAATAAAGTCCTGTTCCTCTTCCCTAATAAAAATCTAAAAAAAAAAAAAAAAAAAAAAATTGCTTTGTAGGAAAAAATTGTTTTGTAGTTTATATAAGAAGAGTTGGATCCAAATTTTGTTTTGGAGGTGATATAGGATCTACCGGCAGTTTCTGGGTGTAGGCTGGGATCCTGTCTCGGGAGACTGAAGAATGGAAACATGGACCCAGGAGAGGCAAAGAGTTTTAAAAAGAGGATAGTTTATTAAAAGTAAAGGGTCAGGGGTCCCGAATGGGGATGTCCAGTGACTGAGGCAAAAGTTCTTACTTTTATACCTTCCCTTGCCTGCTTGGGGAAGGGAGCTGGCACCTTCTAATGGAATTGGTCTATCAGGTTTGTCCTGTTTGCCCACCCTAAAGGGATTAACAATCCATCCTTATCTGTTAGATCCTAAAGGGAATAACAAACCCATCCCTCAGATCTGCTCCTTTTTCTAGCGAAAAGGGATTTATGAGATAATTTATTAATCTCAAGGCACATTCTCATATCTTTGTCCTGGAATGAAGGAGCCATTCCAGAACCTGGAGTTTCAGGATATGGCTGCCTTTTGCTTATTCCACCAGGGACCTCCCAGTCTACCTAATGACATGCTAACTAACCTGTCTCAGAGGCATTTATCATTTATATTTGTCCTTGACAAATCAAGTTTCAAATGACTTTCCCCCTTTTAAAATATGGACAGCTGTTGTTAATGCCTCAGAAGAATTGTGTTGACCTCATAGGTTGGTTCACAATTTTATAACAGACTTTTTCTAGTTGTGCACACAAAAAATTAATTTAGAAGTATTAAAAGGGTCCTTATCTTGGACATCTTAGAGTTTTTAAACATTTTTATTATTTTTATTTTTCAATTACAGTTGACATGCAACATTATTTTATGAGTTTCAGACGAACAGCATAGTGGTTAGACATTTATTTGATTTACAAAGTGATCTCCCTGACTAGTCTAGTACCCACCTGGCACTATACATAGTTATTACCATATAATTGACTATATTGTCTATGCTGTACTTTATATCTCCATGACTATTTTGTAACTTCCAATTGGTACTTCTTAATGCCTTCCCCATTTTCACCCAGCTCCTCAACCCATCTCCCTTCTGGCAACCATCAGTGTGTTCTCTGTATCCACGACTGTTTCTGTTTTGTTTGTTCATTTATTTTGTTTTTCAGATTTCACATATAAGTGAGATCATATGGTATTTGTCTTTCTCAGTCTGCCTTATTTCACTTAGCATAATACCATCTAGGTCCGTCCATGTTGTTGCAAGTGGTAAGATTTCATTCTTTTTTATGGCCGAGTAATATTTCATCATATAAATGTACCACTTCTTCTTAATCCAATTGTCTATTCATGGCCACTTAAGTTGCTTCCATATCTTGGCTATTGTAAATAATGCCACAGTGAACATAGGGGTGCATATATTTTTTCAATTAGTGTTTGGATTTCTTTGACTAAATACCCAGATGTAGAATTGCTGGGTCATAAGGTAGTTTTATTTTTATTTTTTTGAGGAACCTCCATACTGGTTTCCATAGTGGCTGCACCAATTTGCAATCCCATTAATAGTGCACAGAGGTTCCCTTTTCTCCACGTCCTTGTCAACACTTGTTTGTTGATTTATTGATGATGGTCATTTGGACAGGAGTGAGGTGATATCTCATTGTGGTTTTTATTTGCATTTTTCCGATGATTAGTGACGTTGAGCATCTTTTCACATGTCTATTGGCCATCTGTATGTCCTCTTTGGAGAAATGTCTATTCAGGTCATCTGCCCATTTGTTAATTGGATTGTTTGTTTTTTTGGTGTTGGGTTGTATGAATTATTTATAAATTTTGGATATTAACTCTTTATCAGATCTATCATTGGGGAATATCTTCTCCCATTCAATAGGTTGTCTTTTTTTTTTGTTTTTTCGTCTTTTTGTTTTGTTGATGGTTTATTTTGCTGTGCAAAAAAATTTTAGTTTGATGTAGTTCCATTTGTTTTTTGTTTGTTTGTTTGTTTTCCTTTCCCGAGGAGACATATCAGAAAAAATATTACTGAGAGCCATGTCACAGAGTTTACTGCCTATATTTTATTGTAGGATTTTTATGGTTTCGGGTCTTACAGTTAAGTCTATAATCCATTTTGAGTTTATTCTTGTATATGGTATAAGAAGATGGTCTAGTTTTATTTTTCTTCATGTAGTGTTCAGTTTTCCTAACACCATTTATTGAATAAATTGTCTTTACCCTCTTGTATATTCTTGCCTCTTTTGTCATAGATTAAACGACCATATAGGCCTGGGTTAATTTCTGGGCTCTCTATTCTACTAATTTATGTGTTTTTATGCCAGTACCGTGCTGTTTTGATTACTACAGCCTTGTAGTATAGTTTGATACCGGGTAGCGTGATATCTCCAACTTTGTTCTTTCCCAAGACTGCTGTGGCTATTCAGGGTCTTCTGTGGTTTCACATAAATTTTAGGATTAGTTGTTCTAGTTCTGAAAAATCGGCCATCTTAGTGTTAATGGGAGGCTGACTGTCCTCGGGCTTGTTGGCCTCAGAGACAAAATTTCCCATGTTAATTTTGATTTTTCCTTTGAGATCTGTAGAGTCTCAACAAAATTCTAGGGAAAACCAGCCTTTACGTTCACATCTCTAGGTGAGCCAAATGCAGTGAATATCCCTTGTTGACGAAAGAACGTCTAAACCTGTAGCGAATTTTTATAAGAATTTATTTGAGCCAAACTGGTGACAGTTGCCAGGAAGCAAGATCTTGAATGCTCCAGAGAGAAACAGTTTGAAGTTTCTTTTATGCATTTGGTACTGAAAAGGAAGATTACGTTAAGGTGGGAGAAAGCAAGGTGGGGATTAAATTATAGGATAGTTAAGATTATATATAATGTCCCCTTATCAGTGGTTATGCTTATTGCGAATGTGTGGTAACCTATATGCACAAAAACAATGGGTAGGGCTAGCTTAAAGCAAAGATAAATCTTTTACTAAAGAAGTTAAATGCCTTGGGTATGATTATCCACTATGAGCCAGCCAGATAACAATTTATGATCAGGTACCATGTGAGGTTACTTTCTGTGGAACCTCTTTGTCATCTACAAATTGGTGCATTTTATTGTATGTAAAGTATATATTTCAATAAAGCTATTTTTTATAAATTACAAAAATTGTTCAAGTGGAACCTAAAGAACAAAATAAATGAACAAACAAAACAGAAATAGACTCATAGATACAGAGAACAAAGTGATGGTTGCCAAAGGAGAGGGCAGTTGCGGACCGGGGTGAAAAAGGTAAAGAGATTAAGAAATACAAATTGGTAGTTAGAAAATAGTCACGGGGCTATAAAGTACAGCATAGGGAATATGATCACTAATGTTGCAACAACTACATATAGTGCCAGGTGGGTACTAGACTAATTGGGGGATCACTTCGTAAATTACATAAATGTCTAACCACTGTGCTGTACACCTGAAACTAATGTAAAATAATACCGACTGTCAACTGTAACTGAAAAAAAAAATTTTTTTAAATGGTCAGGGAAGATGCTAATACACATCCATGTACACATTGTCTAGAATTAATAAATGTTAAGCATTTTGCCATTTGCTTTATCTTTTTTTTTCATGCAGAAGAAATTAAGTATTGCAGATAAAGGTGAAGTCCTCTTGGTTCCCTTACCTATATAGCGCCCCATCCCACTGGCAAGCACATTCATACAGTTCTGTGTTTCCTTTCTGTCCATTTAAACAATGCGTTAACAGACACGTTAATTTTATTGATGAAAACATCAAAGCTTAACAAGAACTAATGCATAGGCCATAGTCAAACAAGGCGTTAGGAGCACAACTGGCAAGGAAGTTCTCAGTCTTATGCTTATTCCCCAGGGCTGTGTGACCCAACCTGTGTTTGTGGAGCTGCTAATGTAGTTTACGTCATTATGAGAATGTTGACACTGCTCTTTATCCTCAGCTTTCAACATGACTATAATGTAGCGCAAATGGGAAGTTAGTGTGTTATGCTGTTTCTCTAAGAGTTTAAAATGGACTACTTGGAAACTTTCAAATCCAAGATGAATGTGATTTTTATTGATATAGCCATTGGATATCAGTTTGATTGCAATTCAGCCAGAATACAGATATTTATGTATTTCATTCTAATTTGGCCATATGGATTACTAGATTATTTTAAAAGCAGCTAACATCATTGAATCCCAATGCTTCAAAGTCAGATTAACTGGCTGCATTTGACTGTTTTACATTGAAAGGGTTTAGAACATGCCATCCCAAACTATGCCATTTTGGCATGTTGATTATTTTCCACTGAAATTGAAACCGGAGGCCAAATGAGTCCGGAGCTCGTGCTGCCTGTGCCGCTCAGCCAATAGACTGACACAGGAGTCGAGTCATAGAATAAGTGTTTATTATCAGAGCACCGGTGGTCTGAGAAGGAAGCGTGTTAACACCTCCAAAAACTGCCTTAACATTCTCAGACTGGCTTGGGGTGTTTAAGGGAAAATCTGGGAGTTCCTCCAGAGGCTACATGAGGGTTCCGGGGATGTGGCTACATGATTCTATGGGGGAGTCAGCAACCCAGGAACAATGATGGGAGTAGCCTGGAAAGAATGCTAGACCATAGAGATTGCGATCAATAAGCCTAGAGGTATTAATCATAAGTTTCAGGGTAAGTTTCTAAAACAGAGAACTGGATGGGACAGGGGACATTCTGAGCTCAAGCCACAGGGGGATGATCTACTGTTAAGCGATAGGTCAAGGAAAGGTGAGGCAGGGACACGGAGAGGCCTCTACTGTGGGGGTGCCGCCCGGGCCCTGCTTCAAAATCACTTGAGAAATGGCAAACTCAAGAAGGGCTGTTAGCTCTCACCCTTTCTACCTAAAAACAGGTAATAAAATTTTCCATGGGAAAGGTACCTACCTCATATCAGGAAGAGAACATTCTGTTTTTTTTTTTTTTCTTTTTTCACCCACTTCTATCGAGATATAATTGACATCTAACATTGTGTAAGTTTGAGGTGTGCAATGTCAGGGAGGAAAAATTTTCCTCTATCCTTTTAGGTTCTTCTGGCTGGTCTAATAATTAAATTGATATGAGACAGACTAGCCAGAGCAAAACAAAGTTTAATAACATGTATACCTCATGTAGACCTGGGAGGCACCAAGAAAAACTGAGTGATTCTTCAAAATGGTGGAAGCCAACACCTTAAATACCACCTTCAGCTGAAGACAAAAGAAGATGCTGGGAGTGGAGAGTCAGTTATGGGAGGTGATAGGATCAGCACAGCAAACAACATTGATAATATTGATAGTGAAGGCAGGCCTGGTACAGTGAGGGGAACACTCCTACAAATGGAGGTTTCCCTTACAAAGAGTAACTTCTACTTGGCATTTCAGCGTTTTGCCCTTGTGTACTGTTTCTTAAAAATAGCCAGCCTAAAATAATCTATGTTCTCAAAGAGGCATATTTTGAGATGGCAAACTCTATTCCCCTTCAACAATGTAATGATTTGATATATGCATATATTGCAAAATGATCAATAAGTTTAGTTAACATCTGAGGAAATGATTCTATTCTTGTTCTAACCAGTTTGGGAACTTAAACTTTTGAACTTTCCAGTCCTGTGTCAAGGTCTGAATATACATCAAACCTCCAAATAACTCTCTGAGTATCCCCTGAAGGACTAAGGAAAGAATGCTTGTATCTGCAGACTACCCCACAGATGTGACCAGATCTATGGCATCCATCAGTCAGACCACCTGATAGACTAGCTGTCTTGACCCAATCCCAAGGCTAAGAATTATTTGTTATTCTCAAGAATGCACTTGTTACTATAAGAATTCTTAATGTTTCTTTCTTGTTCAGAATACTTCTGAGTTTTGCCTAATTGTGTTTCTGGTTTGCACACTCTGAGACCCTTGAATAAATCTGTAGCATTTATTTTTTATTTTATTTTATTTTTGCAGTTTTCAGAAGTCTTTTCAGGTTACTAAACAATAATCTGATCAGGGAAAACCACAGCATGGTCTCTCAAAGATGGGTGAATGGGCAGAATCCTTGAAAACGAATCAGTGTGAAAAAGTGTTCAGTTATATTTAGGGAGAAAGAATGTAAACTATACTTATATATTATTGTATTATTATATCATTTATTTTTAGCCAAAGCCTCTTTTTCATTCAATATATCAATCATCTGAGAAGAATTTTTTTTTTTAATTGGGGAAGGGGAAACAGGACTTTATTGGGGTACAGTGAGTACTTCCAGGACTTTTTTTTTTCCAAGTCAAGTTGTCCTTTCAGTCTTAGTTGTGGAGGGCACAGCTCAGCTCCAGGTCCAGTTGCCATTGTTAGTTGCAGGGAGCACAGCCCACCGTCCCTTGTGGGAGTCGAGGAATCGAACTGGCAACCTTGTGGTTGAGAGGACGCACTCCAACTAACTGAGCCATCCGGGAGCTCAGCGGCAGCTCAGCTCAAGGTGCCGTGTTCAATCTTAGTTGCAGGGGGCCGAGCCCACCATCCCTTGCGGGACTCGAGGAATTGAACCAGCAACCTTGTGGTTGAGAGCCCACTGGCCCATGAGGGAATTGAACCGGCAGCCTTTGGAGTTAGGAGCACGGAGCTCCAACCGCCTGAGCCACCGGGCCGGCCCCAAAGAATATTTTTATTGTGGATGAAAAAGGAGCTGTAATAAATCTAACTGAAAGTAACCTTACAGTGTGATCTGTTCACAAATTCCTTTCTGGGCAGGTCATGGTGGGTAGTCATGGAATAGGCATATAACATCTTTAGTAAAAGGTTTATCTTTGCTTTAAGCAAGCCCCGTCCATTGTTCTTGTGTATCTAGATTTATACACCTTTGAAATGCCAGAGTAATCCTCTTTTTCAGACTAACCACCCTCAAAAGGCTTATAATCTTGTTAACTATCCTGTAATCCAATCTCTGCCTTGCCTTCATGAAATCTTACCTACATTTCTTCCTTAATTCCAAAGAAACTGCAAACTGCCATTCTCTGAGGTATTTTTCTCAGTGTATTGAGATCTTGCTTTCAGATACATCCTCTGTCTGGCTCAAATAAACTCAAATAAACTCTTATAAAAGTTCTCTACAAGTTTGGATGTTCTTACATTGACATTATCACCAGAGACTGGAAATTGATACCAAAATGGACCTGTACAAACAAAACTATTAAAGTAACCCTGATCTTCCATTAGTTTCCCTGTATATTTCCTAATCATTATCCCTCAATTTACTGTCCCTAGCCCAAGCCCCCTTGTCTTGTCACATCCTCACAATTTTTTCATTCTTTGTATAAAAAGATATATAAGTGTTTGGGGCTAACTGCTTCTCCTGTCTTCATTTTCCTTCTGAAGACTCCTGTGTGTAGATAAAAATGTTAAATAAATATGTAAGCTTTTTTCCTGTTAATCTCTTATATCTGTTTAATTCTTAGGCTAGTCACAGAATTTAATAGGGTAGAAGGAAGTTTTGCTTCTCCTAAAGCATATATATATAATACAACCACAGTTGTATATATGTTGACAATCGTTGCTCTTTTTTTTTTTGGGGGGGTGTCTTTTTTATGGTCCATCTTCCATATTGGCCTTTAGGCTAATTTTGAGTATTTTGTAATAATGAAGCTGTTAATTTCCCATTGTAATTTTTTTTTTTTTGAAAAGTCATAGACACAGTTCTCTCAAAGAAGACTACTAATTTTGGTTTTCACTAGCAGAATAATTTATCCTTTTTTCTTCTTAAAAATAGTAATTGTTCTGATTAGAAAAATAATACATTAAATCATTTTTTCTTTTCTTTATAGAAGAAGCAACAAAAACCAGTGCGATCTCAGGTTTAAATTCACAATGGGATCTAGAGGATTTTTTTTTTTTTTACCCTTTAGAGTTTGAAAGCTTTACCTTCATTTGCGTGTTGCTTTAGATACATCTTCAATTCTCATTGGCTATTGGCTTGCATATCATAATGGAAGCTAAGTCTGCCCCTATAGCGAGTCCAATATCATTTCAGCAACATAGAGAGAGTGCCAAAAAAATTCATACACATTTGAAGAAAGGAAAAAACTGTGTTAAAACTACACTGACGGTAACCACTTTGAGCACCTCTTGTAATTGTAGAGTCAAATGTGACTTGTATTCATCTTTTGTTACTGGTGTATATTGAGTATTACAATTTTAATACAGTTTTTCCTTTCTTAATATGTGTATACGTTTTTTTTTGGCACCCTCTTTATTGTGTGTCATTGAAGCCTCATTCTGGGATGGCCACAACTGGATTATGAATGTTGCTCACCCAGTTATGAGTTCTCCTTGTCAACAACATCTGATAATTGTAGAGATTACCATATACACCAGACTAGCTGTGCCACAGAGCGCTGTTGGGTCACTGGTAACTAGTATAGGAAGTAGGGGTGGGAGGGACTCTTTTCTTGGTGTTGTAGAAGATGATGGATTCCACCTTCCTGTGGAGAAGTGTGACATAAGAATGGAGAGAACATATTACAAGGATCCTCAACTAACAATGAAGGATATAGAATTTTAGTGAATTCCCCTTGGATGTTGCCAGAAGACAACATTTTGAAGATTAGTAGCTGAAGTACAGTTGGGGGGAGAAGCCCGAAAAATATGCTTAGGAACATTTGGTGGTGGTATTTAGGTAAGGGATATGGGTGAAGGCAGCCATGGACGGGGGACTCAGGAATGTCCCTCACGTTGGGTTGGTGGCAACATCCTCATTAGCTGAAAAGGTATGAGCATCTTGAGGAAATCATGTGGTTTGTTTCATCATTGTGAGCATCAGCAACTTGGAGTAGTGATCTGGGAATGGGATTAAGTTGACAGATAATTATAGGTAAAATCTTGGTGGGAAAATATTAAGGCTCTTTCTCACATGTTTTAGCACACAATGGAGTGTTCCAGAGGAAGCTTCTTAGAGTAAGCACTTTGTTTTGTCTAAGCAAAATCAATGAAAGAAGGATGGAAAAGAACTGAAATCTTTAAACAATCTCTTTTCTAATTTTTTTTTTTTTACACATAGCTCTGTCACCTTTAGTAGAACTCTTATGAAGACTGAGTTTTTTTTTTTTTTTTTTATTGGGGAAGGGGAACAGGACTTTATTGGGGGAACAGTGTGTACTTCCAGGACTTTTTCCAAGTCAAGTTGTTGTCCTTTCAATCTTAGTTATGGAGGGTGCCATTCAGCTTCAAGTTGTTGTCCTTTCAGTCTTAGTTGTGGAGGGCGCAGCTCAGCTCCAGGTCCAGTTGCCATTGCTAGTTGCAGGGGGTGCTGCCCACCATCCCTTGTGGGACTGGAGGAATCCAAACTGGCAACCTTGTGGTTGAGAGCCCACTGTTCCATATGGGAATCGAACCGGCAGCCTCCGGAGTTAGGAGCACAGAGTTCCAGCTGCCTGGGCCGGCCCCAAGCCTGAGTTTCTTGTTCTCAACTTTGCCCTATCTGAATTGGTATACTGAGTCAAAATTTCCATTCAGATACACCTGTATTCTGTTTCTGATGTACTGTGGAAGTGTATGATTATCTTCCTGGACTTCAATCTCAAAAGCTTTATGTCTTCTATCTGGAAAAACAGGTGTCATTATTGTTATGTCTTTCACAAACTATGTAAACTTGACAAAAAAAGGTAGTATTTTCAATGTAAACTACTCCTTGAAGTGAATTAGTTTCTTTAAATTTAGTTCCCATAATTTTATTTATACTAATTTTTGTCTCTTTCAAGCTTAACTGGGTGGACTTTGTTCTAAAATACCAGTAGTAGGACTGTCTTATTCATGCTCTTTACCTCTTCAGAGTGTGATAAATTCCTCTTAGAAGTGAATGTGAAAAAAACATTTCTTCATGCTAGCTCCTATGTTGTACTTCCTTTGCTTACGGAATAAGTATGTAACCAAACCTGTTCTTGATTTCTAAGTTAGAACTCCATTGATAGCTCACATGTAGAAAAGCACTCATTCTGGGTAAATGGACACAATATTTAATGCTGAAATAATTTCTGATCGATTACATCAAAAACATCTTTAAAATTGTTCTGAATTATATGTATTTGAAGAGTGAATGGGCTCACGTTTGTTTTTTAGAAGTAGTAGGGAATATATCATAATGCCTTAAGGTAATAAAAGGCCAACATCTTTGTTTTGGGTACGATTTGGCTAATGCTTTCGGATTTATTTCCGAAGCTTTCACAGACAGACGTCTAACAATATATTGGCCGTTGGCAGAAACACACGATCTAGCCTAAATCCCTACATTTTGGCTTCTGCTCAAGGAGTGTAACCCGTATCCATAGAGACTGGGAAAAGCGTCCACAGGCGAGAGCGGCCCCCTTTTCTTGTAATATAAACTGCTTCCTTTTCGGTGGGAGGGAAAGAAACGAAGGGGATTTATGTGAGCGTCGGCGGAGCCCTGTTTTCTCTCGATCCCTTGACGCTCAATACTGTTTTGGTAGAGTTCCTGGCTGAACCACAACTCCCAAGGTGCACCCAGATTCTAGGCTGACAGAGAAGCGGCTTCCGGTTAGGCCAGCGCGGCTGCGCACGAGGTGTGGTCTTATTGGATTGAACAGCCTCGTGCGATTCGCGTCAAGGCGACGTGCGGTCGTGGAGGCGGGCAGACGCGGCGGCGGCGGCGGTCGCGGCGGCGCGCGCACTATACCAGACGCGGTATCGCGGCGGCGGCAGCGGCGGCGGCTACACCGGGTTGGGCCCCTTCCCTCCTCCGCTCCCCCCCTCCTCCCCCTCCCCTCAGCTGTGCTTCCCGAGGAGTCCAAGACGTGCGGCGAGGCGGCGACAAGCTCTGGGTGAGGGTCTCTGGAGTGCGAGCGCCGTTTCCCCGGGCGAAGAGGAGATAGAGCCTGGGGTCGGGGAGGAGGTGACGGCTGAGGGGGCGAGTGTCCCGGGCGCGGGCCGGAGAGCGCGCGCTCGTCCCAGCCCTGAACTTGGGCCTCCGAACCTGACTCGCTGTCCTGCACGGTGTGCGGCGCGGTGGCCGGAGGGGCGGATTGTGAGGGGCCTGGATCTGCCCTCCTTTCAGCCGCTGTCACTGGAGCCTGGCACCCACCGCCCGCCTCGCCCCTCCCAGCAAAAGGTGCAGAGCCCTTCGCTCCCCTCCCTTCGCCTGCACTTGCCCTTCCCTGGTGCCCACGGAGAGAATTTATCCTGCTGTCCTTTCATTTCCGTCTCTTTGAACACTTCTAGGAATTTCTTTGGTGGCAGGCTTCGAAGGTTCTGTTGAGTGCTACTTTGACAGTACCTGGAGTGGGACGATTTCCTCACCTTTCTTAGGTGGCGTTTCCGGCAGACTACTTGACCGAGGAGCCTGCGCTGTTGACGCAAGACCCGCTGAGCTTTCCGTCTGTCAGTGCTTCTTTTAAAAGTGCTGGTACCAGGCTTTAAATCCGTGGTAGGGGTCTGTGAGAGAGTTTGGATTGAAATCTAATGGGTACTTTTACCCTCCTCCTCGCTCTGACCTTATTTAAATGTTTGCCTCTTGAATTTGACAACTTCATGTGGGGCCCAGCGGTGAATTTTGGTAGAAAGATTCAGATGTCCAACTGGGATTTTACTGGTTGATTTGACTTCATCGCAGGACTTGGGCAATTTTTTTGGTAGAGTGATTATTTAATATTTTTATTTTTAGACTTTGGTTTTCTCAGCCTTACTTTATTCCTATTATATCCCTTCCAAAAACAGTCTTCACACCCCAAAAAACGTTGAAAACTCTTAAGAAATCTGTCATAACATTTAAAATCATTTTGGTATATGTGCTGCCGAAGCGAGCACACATTTAAAATCATTTGATCACAAAACTCTTCCCAATGAAATGTTAAAAATAATTTTCTTCAGCCCAAAGCTTTATTTTTTTGGGGGGAGATCATAAACTTTTGTCAGTTCTGCAGATTGAAGTGTCCTCATATCAAGGGCCACCTATATGTCTCCTTTCACCACCGTTAACATTTATTATTACCATTACGTAGATTTTTTTCTTTCCTAATTTTTCATTTCATAGAAATTTGATTTCTAGTGCTGTTAGTTGTTCAGAGATGTTTTCATTCTTACAAATTTGTCAGAATGGTGATTCTCATGACCTTTAACTGAAATTATTTCATCAGTACTCGGGACTTCCACACGTGGTAGCTGATTGGTGGTGAATTATTACGAAATTTGAAAAAAAGTGAGTTTAATATGAAAGACATTTCTTTTAGCTTGTATTTTTACTGCCTACCCACCAGTGTATATTCCTGCTTAGACATTAGGCTACTTAGTAGCAGATTTTCTCTTCTTATTAGGGTACTGGATGAAAGGAGAATTTTCAGAGCCGAGTTTGTGTTTTTCTGTTCCTTGACTTGTATGCAATTAATAAATGGTTGGAGTTTTTCCAGTCAATAGTATCAATATAGCTGATGCACTTTCTTTGTTATACATTGCATTTTGTTTTCCAAAATAAAAATAATTCTAGTCTTTATTTCAGGGTTTGACGAACTTTAAGCTTGTGGGCCAAGTCCTGCCAGCTGCCTGTTTTTGTAAATTAACTTTTTATTGGGACATAGCCATATGCATTCGTTTAGATACTGTCTGTGGTTCCTCTTGTGGTGCAACGGTAGTTGGGTAATTGGGACAGAGACCCATATGGCCTGCAAAGCCTAAAATATTTACTGTCTGGCTTTTAATAGAAAAAGTTATCTGACTTCTACTTTATTTTATTAAAAATGATGTAGAAAATTAAAATGAGTCAGGAAAGTATAAAGGCGAAAGTAAAAAATATCCAGAATCACACTACTCAGAGAGGTTTGCTTTTGTGATTATCCTTATAGAATTTGTTAGTGATTATTTTTATATAAATGAGCTCGTACGTATTGTTAAGTGTTGGTTTGTAATTTGCTTAAAAAAAAATCTCAGGCTATTTTTATTAGGCATTTCAATATGTTTGTATTTTCTGCATCAAAGATCTCACTAGAAAGGGACTTGATGAACTAAGTTTTCCTGATTTGTCTTACTAGTCAAGATTAAAAAAAAAGTTAAGGAATGATGAATGCTTGATGATGAATAATAATAGATGCTTGATCATGCTGGTGGTGGTGGTGGTAGTAGTGGACACCATTTTATTGAGCACTTACTACGTGCTAGGTAGTTTTCCAATACTTTACATGTATTGTCATTTAATACCTGCAGCAGCTCTGTGGGTACAAATACTATTATCCTTATTTACAGATGAGGAAACTGAGGTACAGAGAAATGAGCTGCCCAAATTTATCAGCAGTTTATGGTGGAGCTGGGACTTGAATACATGCGGTATGGCTGCAGGACTGAGGCTGTCAGTATGCCACAGAGCCTCTCCTTAGAGTACTGCTCAGTATAGAAAGTTTAGACAGTCCAGAGGTATATAATGTAAAAATTCCTCCTTGTGCTCTTTCCAGTTTCACTATCTGCAGAAAACTACTGTTAACAGTTTGATATAGAACTTTCCAGTTGTCTTTGCATATGCAAATGTTTACTTGCAAATCTGTCTACATATGCAGGTTTTTAAAAAATTAATACTTTATTTTTAGAGCAGTTTTACATTTACTGAAGTGTGTGCAGGTAGTAAAGAAAGTTCCCATATCCATACCCCATTTTTCTTTATTAATATCATCTTGCATTAATGTGGCATATTTGTTATAATTGATGAACCAATAATGTTACATTGCTATTAAAATCTAGTTTATATTAAGGCTTATTTCCGCCCCCACCCCTCTGGTTCAAGCCGTCGTTTCTCAGTCTAGTTGGGTAGGACACAGCTCCCTGGCCCGTGCTGGTATCATGAGCCTTGCGTTCCCCCTGCTGAGGCAGTCGGTCACTGGTTAGCCAACTAGTTGGTCACTAGTTGGTCACAGCAGCTCACGGCAGCTCTTGCAGCTGCCGGCCGCTCACGCTGGCTGCCGGCCGTTCCTGGCAGCACACGGCAGCCCGTGGCCGCTCAGCTCCAGGGAGCGCTGTTGTTCACAATCTTAGCTGTGGAGGGCGCAGCTCACTGGCCCATGTGGGGACGGAACAGGCGACCTCGGTGTTAAGAGCTGGGTGCTCCAGCCATCTGAGTCACCGGGCTGGCCCAAGGTTTATTTTTTGTGTTGCAGTTTCTTAAAAAAAAATGGGATCAAACCAATCATTGTTCAGCAGTGTGCTTTTTTGGGTGGTTTTCAAAATAATAGTGCTTTTTAGACTTAAATGTCAATAAACATTTTTGAGTCACTAATTTTCAGATTAACAACACAAATTTAGCATTCTCCTTGGAATGGAAAGCTGGCTTGGGAGTTACGTCGTTCTTTTTCTCTTTTTGAAAAGTTTATCTTATAGCGCCAGCTGCTTCTCTCTGAAAGAATGAAAGCTTATTATTTTTTGACTGGACATTTTGGCTCTTTCATGAAGCTAGTCAGCTTCTTGGAGATTTCTTGTGCTCTTCATCAGAAGACTGGTGCTCATCAACCCACTTTCTGTCAGCATCCTCCTAAGACTGCTGTGCCCCAGCCATCTTTATCGTCCTCAGCATTCTCTGCCTCTTTCTCAGCTTCCAGAACTTATGTTCCTCGATTGTAATCTGTATCATATGATTGTCCATATCCTTGCACTCTTGATTTTGTCAATACCTCTAGTTTTACCCCGGAATTTCTTCTGCAACAGCTAAGGATTCAGTGTTCCCACAAACTGGATCAAAGTTTTAGCAGACATCACATTCTTATCTTCGTGTGTTTTATACTGGGAAGTTCTTAAGTCATTGAGCTGTTAACTTTCATAGCACTGATTCCTCCTGTCATGACTTCCCCCACAGTTCTTGTCCATGACAACGTGGGAGGCCAAGGTCACGAGCAATGACTGAATGGTCTTTGGGACTACCAGGTGGTGAGATGTTTGTGCAGCACCCGGATCTTGTTACTTCTCTTTTGTTTGCTGCTGCTGCAGAAATTTGCAAAAAGGGATAGAGGTTAGAGAAAAAAAGCTCATGAATTCCTGCCAATCTGGTTATAAAGTTCATGAGCATTTCTTCACTTCAAATGTCTCTTTAGAGCTCTTGAGACACTTTAGTAGTTTTTCTGCAAACTCCTGGGGTTTGTGAATCAAATGGATAGCTGAAGAGTTAAAACACCTGATTTTTTCTTTTGTTTCTGAAGCACTTTCATAACCTTTTCAGCCTTTTCTTGTGTTTGTAGTCCCTCTGTGCATACTGCACTAACATTCTGAGTCGCTGTCCTGTTTCTCATGTTCCTGTTTCTCTAGGAAGAATGTCAAGGCAGCAACCAGCACCTTGGTGACCTTAGAGAAGCATGCAGTTGTGATAACACTGACAGTCTTGGCATCATTTCAGATATTTCTCCTGTAGAGTTCAGTCATCACTTCCAAAGGGTTTGGCTGCAGTTGCATCGCTGTCCCTTGACCTGTGTACATGAAATTCTGTGATATTGTATTCACTTAATTCTTGTAGTTTGCACTTTTTTTCTCACTTGTCACAAAATGAGTAAATGAAATCTTAGATGCTTCTGTGGCAACATAGAAGTTCCAAGAAGAGCGCTAGCCAACCTGATGGATCGATGAGAGTCTTCTGAGAGATTCAAGCTTTGCAAAATGTTATTGGGAGATCTGGATTCAAGATAGTGTAATTGTAGAGCAAATCTTTCAGCTCTTGAGGAAAAGTATCTAGGTGTTCTGGGCAGTAGTGACCAATCTATGCCATAAACGTCACCAGCTTTGCCAGTTCTTTGCGGGGTGTATTTGGTTGCAATTTGAAAATCTCCACGTTGGATTTGTAGTGAACATTCTGCTGTAGATACTCCTGAGTGCAGGCCAGAGAGTCCACTTTGTTCTGTAACTGCTGCAGGTTGCTGGGTAGCTGGTGCTTGTTTCTGCTGGGCATGTTGGTTGCAGTGTGCAGTCACAGTGAGCAGTTCTCAGAAAACCCACACCCCTGACACCAGCCAACCTTTCTCAGGCTGTGGCTTGGAATCATGCTCCCGGGTGTATGGGGAAACAGCCCTTGGGAGCTCAGCAGGTGGCGCTATCTTGGCTTATAGTAATATGCTTTAAAACTCATATTCATGGATAGCTTTCCAGGTCAATGCATCTGCATCTACTCTGTTCATTTGAATAGTCCTTTAGTGTTTTATTGTGTGGGTGTGCCATAATTTAATAGTGTTTCTATTGCTGGATATTTAGATTACTTAGTGTGTATTGTACGTAAATGCATTGGATGTACAATTGTTGCATGCTAATGGACTCTTGAGGGTAACTGCCTGAGGCTAATTCCTGGGTTGAGGAAATACATTTTTCGTTTTGATGTATATTACCATACTGCCATCCAGAAAGGTCACAGCAGTGTAAAATCTCACCAGAAATGTGGGTGTGGATGAGGTCTAGCTTCTCCATGCAATTGCCACCTTTTTTTTTTTAATCTTTGTTTATTTGATTGACAGTTAAACATTTCTTGCAATATATTCTATCTCACTGGGAGATAGTTTTGTTTTGATTGCATTCTTTTGATGTTGATTTAGAAATGCTTTAGGTGGGGCATACATTCTGTAGTTGTTCCCACTACTCCTTTAGACAGAGCTGCTCACCTGGTTAGATTCCCTACTTGGCCCTTGCAAGCAGTATTCTTTTGCCACCCCTGTTAAAAGAATCTGGGAGACTACCAAGTGGACTATATATTTCTTGCGGGTAACTTTTCTTCATATCTAATAGCAATCCTGGATATAGCAGGTAGTGAGTAAATGGTCTGTTCAAAACCTAAATTAGATCGTGTTCTTTTGGGCTTACTGAGTGAAGTGCTTTAACTTTGTTAAGAATAACCTTTTCAGAGTCTTCGTGACCACAAATATAAACTTGAAAAATTGCCGTATGACATTGTCATCTTGCTATATGTTCTCTACCTCATCCTTTATTTCTAAAATGAGATAAATAAGACTGATTGATATCCTAGAACCTATTTGTTAGGAATAATGAACCTAACCTATTTAATAAGTACATTTAGTAGTCAGTTTTGGAAGTTAAGGAGTGAATTAAATAGGGGATTTGTTTCATGTAACGCATGGTTTTGAATTTTGTTTTGGAGTATACCATGTGATAGAGGAGATGTGTGCTGGCTAAAAGATATTACAGCTTGGCTTAATTATACATTGTAAGTGTTCTGACAGAAGGAAAAGGGAAGCTAAATTCTAGAAACTAACAGCCAGGATATCTTCAGTCATCAGAACAATACCTGTGAGAAAGGTATTTTTTAATGGACGACCACAGAAAATAGAATTTTCTTTATAGCTGACTTACAGTGTTACATATTATTGGACTATGTATTTTCCACAACATCCATGCACTAGAAAACAAAGCATACAAAGTGTATGGTCTTGAAGAGACAAAAGTAATTAGCTTATTAAATTTTGGCCATCTAGACTTTTTCTTTTGTCTCTTTGTTTTTAAGTATATTGGCTCATTTTTCTTTCATTGGCAGCACATTCATTGTAATCCTATATGTTCTGAAAATGTAGTTTCGTGTGCATGTATGCATAGTAGTTGTACCTACACACCCATTCCTTTGGTCAGGGAAGAAGTAATGGCTGTGCAAACTTTTCAGCGTGGTGGAACAGCAGGGTTACTTTTTATTTTCTTGGAATTCTTTTTTTTATTAGTTTCAGGAATTTATTTATATCCTGTTTTATTCCAGAAAGAATTTCGAGTAATTTAAAATAAAAGATCCAGAAGTGTAATAAAATATATGTTAAAAATAAATGAGGAAAAGGAGGAAGTATATGTTCTGTTCCCAAGTGGCAGCATAATTTAATGACTAAGAATAAAATTTAGATTTGAATTTTCTTGGCAGCAAAGGGAAAAATGGAAATATGGTAAAATACATAGCAGTAAACTGGAAGGGGGAACATGACCAGTTATCCAGGGGTAGATCTTCTCGACAGGTTTTAAGGAACTGTTTAAATTGAGCATTACATAAAAACTGGGTTTTTGTTTTTGACTAGAAGCCCTAGGTAAAAAAGGACTAAGCATTAATGTTTTAAGCCAAGGAGAGAAATTTTGTTTAGGGGTTGGTTTGAATCAAATATAGGTGGCAGATGTATGTTTTATTTGGCTAACAGATTTTTTTTTTCTTAAAATATTTCAAACATACAGAATATAGACAATATAATTAACATTCATGTATTCACCGCACAACTATATTAAATCTTAACGTTTTCCCATACTTTTTTTTTTTTTAATAAAGATTTTATGGGGGAAGGGGAACAGGACTTTATTGGAGAACAGTGCATACTTCCAGGATTTTTTCCAAGTCAAGTAGTTGTCCTTTCAGTCTTAGTTGTGGAGGGCGCAGCTCAGCCCCAGGTCCACTTGCTGTTGCTAGTTGCAGGGGGCACCATCCCTTGCAGGAGTCGAACCAGCAACCTTGTGGTTGAGAGGACGTGCTCCAACCAGCTGAGCCATCCGGGAGCTCGGCGGCAGCTCAGATCTAGGTGCCCTGTTCAATTTTAGTTGCAGGGGGCGGAGCCCACCATCCTTTGTGGGACTCGAGGAGTTGAACCAGCAACCTTGTATTTGAGAGCCCACTGGCCCGTGTGGGAATCGAACTGGCAGCCTTCGGCCTTAGGAGCATGGAGCTCCAACCACCTGAGCCACCGGTCAGGCCCATACTTTCCATTTTTTTAAGAAAAAAATTTCACACACAGTAGAAGCATCTTTTTGAATTCTATTTTACTTTCTTCCCAGAAGTAACAATTATCCTGAATTTGGTGTTGATTATTCCTAATGCCTGTTTTTATGTAATTCATAGGAATATATTCATTAACAAATTATAATATTGCTTTGCATATTTTCAAACTTTAAACTATTTTCTGCCTATTCTGTAACTTGTTTTTCATGAAACATTTTTTAGGGTCATATGAAGTTAGTATTGTACCATTTTTGACCTACAAAAATGACAGTTTCTATGGTTCAACCTAATTATAGTCATGATTTTTATTTGCTGTATAGTTAACATTATTATAAGAATACAGCCAGTTTAACTTTATCCTCATGTTGACAGGTATTTAGATTGTTTCCAATTTTTCCTGTTTTAAAAACAATGTTATGGGCCAGTGAGCTGTACCCTCACTGTAAAAAAAAAATCCGTTTTACAACTGGATTGAAAAATGACTTGACATGAAGCTAATGGGTCCTGGAAAAACACACTGTTCCCCAATATTCCCCAATTAAAAAGAAAAAATTAAAAAAATAAAAAAGTGTTTCCTACACTCAATATTAAAAACAATGCTACTGTTAAACAGAATACTAGGTAAAAAAGTGTCAGGTTGTACTGTAGGCAGTAAGGATAAATGTTTGGTGAAATTTTTCATGGCAGAAAGCTTTTCTGAAAGAAAGGTCTTACTGAGTCACATGTTAGCCAGGAAAGGACAGGTCCTGGGCCATGCAGGCTAAACCACCAGCAGCAGGGCGAGGTGGAGAAGGCAACCTGTCCTCCCGTCCTGAAGTTGACAGGCTCTTTCATGCATTATGTTTTGGGAAATAAAGGTGTAAGTTGTTTTGAAAGAAACTTACATTGGCTACAGATAAGGGGGCAGGAAAAGGTGAAGGTGGGGGACAGTTCTAGGATAGGTGCACAGTCTTTAAGGAAGAAATATTTACTACTTTTGATTGGTGCTGGGCAACAGTCCTGAAAGTTCATGCTTAAGTGAGATGCTGTGGGGTCTGGTGGTCTGGTGGAAGTTTATTCAAAGCTCCAACATACATTCAGGAATATGAGCAGTCTTTTGTTAGTTGGCCCACAACTGATGAACTAATCTTGTCTCTTTCTCTGTCCGGCTGGCTATAATTTAATTTAGGACATCTCAGAATTTTTGTCTCGTCACTACATTGAATACTCCTGATTAGGAATTCTTGTGTACATATTTAAGATCTTTGGCAAGTTTTTCTTTCTTTTTTTAATTTATTTTTTTCAGTTATGGTTGACATTCAGTATTATATTAGTTTCAGGTGTACAGTATAGTGATTCGATATTTAAATATAAGAAGTGATCCCCCTGATTAGTCTTACCTATATACCTGGCACTATATACATAGTTGTTGCAACATTATTGACTCTATTCTCTGTGCTGTAATTTACATCCTTGTGGTTAATTTGTAGTTCCTGATCCCTTCACTTTTTTCACTCAGCTCCTCAACCCCCCTCCCATCTAGCAACCATCAGTTTGTTCTCTGTACCTGAGTCTGTTTCTGTTTTGTTTGTTTCGATTATTTTGTTCTTTAGATTCCACCTGTAAGTGAGGTCATGTGGTATTTGTCCTAGTCTGACTTATTTCACTTAGCGTAATACCCTCTGGGTCCATCCATGTTGTTGCAAATGGCAAGATTTCATTCTTTTTTTATAGCCAGGCAAGTTTTCAAACTGCATGTTGGGAGCCATTAATGGGTTGTGAAACCAGTTTAGGAATTAAAATAGGATAGAAAAATGTCAGGTTGTATTGCGGGCTGTAAGGAGAAATATTTTGGGAAGTGTGTGTGTGTGTGTGTACACACACTAAGTTAGACATGAAGTCCTCCCGGGTAAATTACTCATAATGGAATTATTAGGTTGGAGGGTATGGAGATACTTCCTAATTGCTCTCCAAAATCGGTCGCTTTGCATTTTTTTTGGCATGAGAATGAGAATTCCTGTTTCCAGATCCTTATGATCCATGGCATACGTCAAGATTTTTACATGTTTACAAATCAGATGAGTGTGAAATGATATCACATCGTCTTAATTTTACTTTTTCTTGATTAATTATGAGATTGAACATGGTTTTTATTTATTTATTCATTTATTTTGATTTTGACATATTTTATTCAAGTACCAGTCTGATCACACATGGTCCAAGAACATTTGAATAATAAACCCAAAGGAAACAGATGTTAACGATTGGTCTTCAAACATTAAATTATAGCAATGATGCCGCGCTTGCCTATGATCTCGCCGACATAAAACTACATCCACACCTCAGGGGCCACCAAACCATTCAGCAGAGCTTCCTCACTGTGAGCTGTTTGAAGCCACCAGTCTGAGCACTATTGACTATTTTTTTCAAACGCTGAATAGCTGTAGGGATCTCAGCAGGGGTTGGAGGAACCAGCTCAACCTTGGCATAGTGTCAAAATGTGGCCAGTCGAGGCATCCAGTAAGTCACAGCAGTGTTTAGCAGTGCCGGGGCCTTCTCTGCGAGGTTTCGGACAAACTGGGCCATGGTTCTAGAATGGAAAGTCCAGCATGTTTTTAAATGTTGAGTTGTAAACTATTCAGGTTTCGATTTCTTGAGTGGGCTGTTCTCCTTCCTTACCCCTTCCTAATTGGGTTGTCTTTTGAAATTGATGTTGGGAGTTGATTTTATATTCTGGTTATGTCTGTAAAGTGAATTGCAAATATCTTCTCCCAGTCTCTGGCTTATCCTTTAACTTTTTATATGGTTTGTTTTGAATAGAAATGATCATCAAATTTATAACTATTTTCCTTATTGGTTTGCATCTTTTGTGTCTTATTTAAGAAATTTATTCCATTACCAAGGTAATTAAGAGTCTCCCATATTTCTTTCTAAAAGTTTTGGACATTTGGTTTTTTATATTTAGGTCTTGATTCTGCCAGAAAAAAATTTTTTTTGGTATATGATGTGAAGCAGGGATCTAATTTAATTTTTATATGCAAAGCCAGTTAACTTAGCACTGGTTAACAGTGTGTGTTTTAAATTTGAATTGTAAATCTTTAAGAGGTTTCAGTTCAACACAGTAACAGCCTTTTTGTCTTTTCATCAGGCTGTTTCACATGTTCAAGTTTGTGACTTCTGGGCCAGAGTATGTGATTGGTTGATTACTTGATCCAGAAACAGAACCTAGAAATGCAGATAGATACAGAGCATATTTTGCAGTTTGAGGATATACTCTGATGAGAAAACAAGATTGTTGGTTTTTGCATTGCTGTTTAATATCTACAGACTTTGGAAACTAGATAAACAGATGTTGGATTGACATTTTGATACTTGAAACTTAAGAATACATATATTTAGTCATCCAGTTGCTGTGATCATACATATGTTCTGAAGTTTGAGACTTAATTTTGATTTTAGGAGAATCGATTTATAAATTTGAGTCTTAACTTTCTGAAGTGCTTGATAGAAACCACTTGAGAGGATTTTAGCTGCATTTTTAGTCTGAGAAGAGTTGCTGTGAGGCGTGCAGATAAGAGATATATTCTACGTTTTTCTTCTGTTTTCTTTCATATTAGTAGTTGAAAGAAGGCCTTTTGGTTTAGTGAAATTTAGCAATATTGGGAAAGTTTGTAGATGCGAATTTTATTTCTAGATTTCTGATTGTGATATTGAGAAAGGTAACTATGAGGTCTAACAGTTAAGTTTGCAAACGCCTCCTAGAAGAAGTGCTACCAACCTCATTGCTGAATATCACTACGGTCACCTTCGAGGTCCTCCCCTTGGGAAGCTATGCAGTGACGCCAGCACCTAGTCCACCCTTCAAAGCAATTTTGGAACTCTTTTTCTGGAATGGCCATCAGCGCTGTCCTCGTATTACCCTTGACGTCCTGAATGTCATCACAATATCTTCCTTTCAATATTTCCTTTATCTTCGGGTAAAGAAAGAAGTTATTGGGGGCCAGATCAGGTGAGTAGGGAGGGTGTTCCAATGCAGTTATTTGTTTACTGGCTAAAAACTTCCTCACAGACAGTGCCATGTGAGCTGGTGCATTGTCGTGATGCAAGAGTCATGAATTGTTGGCGAAAAGTTCAGGTTGTCTAACTTTTTCACGCAGCCTTTTCAACAGTTCCAAATAGTCAACTTGGTTAACTGTCCATTTGGTACAAATTCATAATGGATTAATCTCTCTGATAGCAAAAAAGGTTAGCAACATCGGTGCAACAAGTTCACGAACTTAATTGTCAGACCTATATAGGGTTCAGTACTATCCGTGGTTTCAGGCGTCCACTGGGGGTCTTGGGATGTATACCCCGCGGATAAAGGGGGACTGCTTGTATTGCTCAGGGCATGTTTGGTTTTGGTTAAAATTTCACTGAGTCTCTGAAAGCATTAGGGACTAAATAATTTGACTATGTAAGCTTTATTATATTTGTGTATTTGTATTAGAAAGAAAACTTTTTAGTAAAATGGAGCCTATTTTGTTTTTAGTTCATTACTAAATCGTCATTAGTCCCTAGAATAGTTCCTGGCACAGAATAAATATATAATAAATATTTGTTAAATGATTAGCTTAATTTTATTAAACTCCACCATACTTGAAATCTGCTTATAGTTTTTTTTGTGTGTTTTGTTTTTTTAGCAAGAAATAAAAAGGTAGTCAATTTATGGACTATAGATAAGTTAAAAAAATCTTAATTTACTAGAATATAGTAATAGGATTATTTTACTTCTACACCTGCTTTTCAGGGAATTGATTTAAGTTTGGGGCATTTGATTTGATGTGGTTTCTCATATTGAATGAAACAATGTAAGCTTTTTTATCTGCTTAGAGTTTTAAACTGCATATTACATGTAGTTCTTTCATAGTGCTACTTTGTGATAATGTAGAGTGACTTATTTTGAACTGAATGCAGTTGAGACAATTCGAGTTCTTGAAAGACAAGTTCGTTATACTTCTTGAGATGGTCATATCATACTTTCAGAACCAGGAGTCCTAAAACTTAAAAACCTCAGAAAGTCCAGTGTCTTTCTCCAACTCCTTGTGTTTTAAAGCCTTAGAACTTGATTTTTAACTTTTGGGGATGTGACAAAACAAATTCAAATGTTTTTTACTGAGGATTAAAAAGTTTTTTTGGTCATGTTTGTGGTATTTGTCAGATTTTTAAAAAGTCAAATTTATTGAGGTACAGTTTACACGCAGTAAAGTTCACCCGCTTTTAGATGTACAGTTGTATGAATTTTGGCAAACTGTGGAAGGGTTTTTAATGGCTGAATTGGACTGGATTATCTGGTGGAAAGGCCTAAAGAAGCAGCTCAGCAAATAACACTTGGCATCTTTTTATCACCTGGGGAGGTCAGGAAGATTCCCATTGGGTATTTTCCCATGGGTACAAGAGACCAGCAGTGTGATAGACGTTCGCTGCCTTTTCCTCCAGCTCTACTTCACGTGATGGTAAGATTTGCCTGGTTTTTCCCTCAGGAAAGTTGGTCAATGGAGTGGGGCAGTGAGTTAGAACAGGTTCCATGTGATTTTACTTAAGAGTTGGCCTTCTTTATGCTATGAAAAAAATAGTGTAAATGATACAAAGTGTTGCCTGTCTTTATATCTTTAAGATAATCTTTAAAAAATAAACTGCTGTTTGATTTGAAATGTTTCTTTGTGATCGTAGCAGTTACGATTTTATGAACATGAAGGCTTGAGAATGCCTGTCTTACCAATCTAGGTGGTGTTCCTCGTCAGTTATCAGCTGTACCATTCTTTAAAAGAGCTGTGTCAGTACAATGGCTGGGAACTTTCCCCATTTTATCAGTTACATAGATTTTTCAGTTATCAGTTTTGTTTTGACATTTTTCTATTCAGATATGTTTTAAGTATTTGGGAAGAATTCCAATTTCAATCAATTGTTTTATTGCTTCTGGTGAGTAGCAAGGCTTCATTTTGTCCATTTCTTTACTGTTTCTTAATATTTTCAACATTGATGTAAAATAAAGTACAAGGTACTATCAGTGTTGAAACTTCTTGTTTTGGCATTTAAGTGCTGTCATGTATTTGAGAACAGCTTACGGGTCAGGCAAACAGGGTTTTAAAGAGCATTGACTTGGGTGTTAGGCAGACTAGGTTGATTAGGTGGATTAGATTGCCACCTATTAATATAGTTAACTCAGGCAAGGTATTTATAACCTCGGGGTGTTTTGTAGTTTCTAAAATGGAGGAAGTAATCGTTATCTATCTCCCAGGATTGTTGTAAGAATTAAAGTGATAGTCCACAGGAAATGTTCTTTGTAATATACGCTCAGTGCGTATTAGCTGTTCTCCTCCTTGTTCCTCATCCTCATCCAGCGAAGGTTTTTGAGCTCCTACTTTGCATTCTAAACCATGCTTGGTGTTGTGGACAAAAACATTGATTCTAAAGAGGGCTTCCTGACCCTAAGAACACGCACAGTTCAGGAAGGAAAGACAGGCATGTAAACAGATAAATGCAATGAATTCTGGCAGGTAGTATAATAGAAACATTAATACATGAGAAGAAAGGAGTTAGTGTCAGGAGCCTGGGGAGGTCAGGGAAATTAATTTCTGCCCCTGAACTTATTGAAGTGTGAGTAGAAATTCCTCATTCATTTTTTTGGCAAATATTTACTGAATACATCTATTGTGTGCCAGTTGCTATTTTAGGTGCTAGGAATATAGGAGTAAAGAAGACAGAAGGTGATGTCTCTTTTCTCAGGAGGACTTGAGCTATTAGAAGATTGGTAGTGCAGTTTGTTGAAATAGGTCAGACCGGAGGGGAGAGCCGGTTTGGTGGGATAATCATGAGTTCTAATTGTTAAGTTTGAGGTACTAGGTAGACATCCATGTAGATAAGAGATCTTATTCTTGGTGAGGAGTTATAGCAGTATCCTGGAGTTCAGTGAGAGGTTCGAGCCAGCGGTAAATATTTGGGAATCATTGATATGTATCCTCTAGATTTGGTAATAAGGAGTTCGTCGGTGTGACCTTGTCAGCTGTGGTCTCATGGGAATAGAAGCTAGATTGTGGAGAGGAATGAGATGGGAGATGGAATGAGAATGTGAGGTTTGGGAGTGGAGATGGCAACTACAGACTCCTCTTTGAGAAATTTTCTTGTGAAAAGGAAGCAGAAAAGTGGTTATATTTACAAGTAAGGCCTAGATTTGAGTCTTGGTTTTACACTTGCTTGGATGCAGTTATTTGAATGCATTCTAAAAGTTAAGTATAAGACATATATATATGTGTGTGTGTATATATATATATATATATATATATATATATAAATAACAGAGTTGACAATTTGCACATTTCACAACACAAATGAAAATTGCTTTTCTGTCCCACCACCCCCCTCACAAATGATTCTTTTCTTTTTGGTAGGAAGGGGCAGCGACTCTTCCCTGTCATACAAAACTCCCAGAGTCGCAGCGCCATGCTTTCCTGGTGAAGTAGAACAAGTAATATAAAACTGATAGAAAGAGGCTCCCCTGTCTTGATCTGTCTGCTCCAGTCGTTCCCAGCTGAGTGGGTACCATTATGGGATGGGGGAGATCTTAATCATTGGGGGCCCCGGGATCATTGGTATGTGGCCTTCCATAGGTGGCCTCATTCCAGGAGCAGCATCCCAGGAGGAGGAGGGCCCTTCATTGGTATCATGGGAGGGCCCCCCATATAGGGTGCTGGCATCATACCAGGGCAAGGAGGACCCAGGAGGCTGGGGGGAGGTGGGATCATTGCCCCTGCACGAGGAGGAGCAGAGAATGGAGTAGGAGGTGTCTTTCCTTGTTGAAATACTACGGTTCTGTCCATCAGGCTCTGATGCATCTGCCCTTGCATCCGTTTCTGATAGTAGTCTTTCACATTCTCTTGGTGTTTCCTACCACTGCTGTGTGCCCTTTTCACAGATGGAGAGTCACGAGTGAGATGCGTGCATGTTGCTTTGCAGGCTCTTGGCCACTTCCAGGTTAAGGTATTTTATGTAATCTACGTGGTCCTCTCTAAAGCATTGAGGTAAATATTTTTCCTCTTGTGACATGAGAGAGCTTAGTCTAGGTAAGTTAAATGACAGAACAAGAATTTACATCGCAGTGGAACCTGTAGACTCATTTACTTTATACTACATACAAGGTACTGTTCGTTATACCAAAATTTCCCTTGAATTTTTATGAACTTCGTCAAGTCAGGTCCCATCTACTTTAGAGTTTTTGAAAGAATTACAAGAGGAGAGATATGAAAATTCTTTATAAGCTGTATATTGTCATTGTCATAGATTCCTTGGTAGAATCTTTACTTTTCTTAATTTCCTCTTTTGTAAAATGAGAAACTTCAATAGGTAAACAGAATAAAAATCATGTAGTTAATTATTTAAAACAAAAAAGCTAACTCATCATAGTTAATAAAAATTATACAAATAAAAATTAAGAAATTTGGGAGAAACTTTACTATAGATGCCTAAATTAATAGTGTGTTAGTCTTACATTTTACATGTATATTTTGCATCATGTATCACATGGTAATAATTGTAAAGTAATTATTTTAAAAATTTAGTAATATTGTATCTAATTCTGAACTTTTTACTCTAGTTAGGATAGAAAAGAATTTGGTAGACTCTAGTAAAGCCCCCAGGAAATGAGCAGAAATTAGAAAATGGATCCTTTATGGAAACGTTAAATGAGTAAGAATTATTTAATCTGGATGAGTCGAACCTTGAATTAATAGTGGTTTGCAGCATATCAGTAGATATCACCATTTCTGTAGAGAACTGAACGAAACGATGATGTCCTTTGAAGGAGTCACAGTGATTTCTAGACTTGAAGGGCTATTAAACATTTGAAGAAGCCCATGTAGGAGATCGCCCTCCCTGGAGACTTTTCAGAATGTTTTGAATGACTGCATGATTTACATTTGGTAAGAGAAAGAATTGAACCCACTACATATTTTGAAATCATTATGCATTGGATTCAGTTTTTCATATTACTTAATGAAAGAAGACTAAATATTGGTTGTGTAGATTTTGTTATTTCCATACTTTTCCTGCTCATTATATGATTATGAGCTAAGGCTTCAGCCATTTATTTTAAAAGTTAAATTTATACTTTGCAAATTCTTTCTTATAATGTGGGTGCCTCCTTTCTTCCAAACCAAAACCAAAGGGAAATGCAGAAATTTAGGATGTCATGACATTAAGCTGACGTTTTAAAATATCTGTTTGTCATTAGTCTTTTTTTGTGATCAGAAGCTTTGGAATCTTCAGATGTGACTACTGCTATTTGAACTGTCCAGGGCTCAGTGTGTGGGTAGGCTTTCTCACTAGTGATTCCATTCTACAAGACATGATTTTAATTAATTCTTGGTCCTTTATTAGCTTATTTAGTCCTCACAATCACAAATGAAGTAGAGATTATTAACTCTTTTACAAATTAAGAAGCCATCTGCCATGAAGTTGTTAAAAATTAGGACATTAAGTTTTAAAATTCTAAGGGCCGGCGGTGTCATGTCCCTTCCTATTGATTGGCACACGGTAAGTGGGGTGTAGTAGTCTAAGTCTAGTGACATCACTTTCTAGTTCTATTAGGTTGGTGCAAAAGTAATTGCGGTTTAAAAGGTTAAAAATTGCAAAAACTGCAATTACTTTTGCACCAACTTAATATAATTAGATTATTCAGCGGCAGATGACAGGCTACGAAATATGTCCAATGGTTTTGTTGGCTTCCACTAAGGCAAAAGTAGCTAATTTCAAGGTGACTTGAAAGTTGTGTACTGAAGTTATTCCAGTATAGTCTATCAGCCCACACTGAAGTATGCGTTTGAAGTTGGTGCATGGTTAATGAGATTTCTGGTATTAAGTTCATGCTTTTCCTTGATTGGAAACCTGAGTGGTACAAACGAAATGTTCTACACGAAGGTATCGGTATATTGTGTTTCTTATTACCTCTTACTTCAGACTTCAATGTGAAGTAAAATACGGTGGATACAGATCTGAACTACTAATAATAGAATGGGAATATTTTTAGGATGGAATATTTTATTTCGACAATGGGACCAGCAAGAATATTAAAGATACCTGAATTTCTTTTGAATACTACGTAGCTACCTTTTTCCTTTTTAATCACTAAAAGAAGTACTAGATGTGTTACCCTGACTGGCTTCAGTCTTTAGAGAACCTAGCTAGAAGATTCCTATCACATGAACTGGCAAGGAAACAGGTTTGGCCTCTTAAAGTCAACACTTAAAAAAACCAACACAGTGATGGGGGAGGGGTCCTCTGGGTTCTAGAATGTTGTTTCTTGCTGGTTACACATCATTTATACTTTGAATTTCATGCACTTTTTATGCTTTTCTGAATGTATTTTTTACATCAACATAAAGTTCACTGGATAAAGAGGCAAATAGTACTATAGTCAATTTTCCTGAAATGTAACCTTGATTATCTGACCTCACAGTTCTTAAAACTTTAACTTGCTGTCTTTTTTCTTTATCAGCTGTGGGCCCAGCATGTGTTTTGAAATACATTTCTATCTCCATTATACACTCAATTTTAATGTTAATTTGATGTTTCAAAATAATTTTTTCTTTTTATTTATTCCCCAAATAAGAATCAATGAATTGAGTTCTTCTTTGCTGATATTAATCATGTATTAATAAAATTATAGAAGTGCATAGGTTAAGAGCACCAGGAGTGAGACTTACTGGATTCAAATTCTTGCTCTCCAATTACTAGTTGGTGTTAGTTACTCAAACTGTGTCTTGCTTTACTTTCTCATCTATAAAATGGGGATTCTGATAGTGCCCATTTCATAGGGTTTTAAATGAGTTAATTCTTGTATATTATTTAAAAGACACAGTGCCTGGCATATAGTAAGCACTAAATATGTTGTAGCTGCTATTACTATTTTTTTTTTTTTTAAAGATTTTATTGGGGGAAGGGGAACAGGACTTTATTGGGGAACAGTGTGTACTTCCAGGACTTTTTTCCAAATTAAGTTGTGTCCTTTCAGTCTTAGTTGTGGAGGGCGCAGCTCAGCTCCAGGTCCAGTTACTTTGCTAGTTGCAGGGGGTGCAGCCCACCATCCTTTGTGGGAGTCGAACCGGCAACTTGTGGTTGAGGGGACAGGCTCCAACCAACTGAGCCATCCAGGAGCTCAGTGGCAGCCCAGCTCAAGGTGCCGTGTTCAATTTTAGTTGCAGGGGGCGGAGCCCACCATCTCTTGCGGGACTCGAGGAATCGAACCTGCAACCTTGTGGTTGAGAGCCCACTGGCCCATGTGGGAATCGAACCGGCAGCTTTCGGAGTTAGGAGCACGGAGCTCTAACCGCCTGAGCCACCAGGCCAGCCTGCTATTGCTGTTTTTTTATGGTAATATACATATCATGAAGTTTATCATTTTTGACCTTTTTTAAGTTTACAATTTCAGTAGCATTAAGTGCATTCATAATGTTATATAACCATCACTGATATCTATTCTAAAACTTTTCCGTCACCTAAAACAAAAACTCTAACCATTAGCAATAACTCCCAATTACTCCCTGTTCCCAGCTCTGTTAATCTCTGTTCTCCGTGTTGTAGCAAGAATCTGAACTTCGTTCCCTTTTATAGCTGAATGATATACTCCGTTGTATGTTTTTTTTTTTTTTAATATATTTTTTATTGGGGAAGGGGAATAGGACTTTATTGGGGAACACTGTATTTCCAGGACTTTTTTTTTCCCAAGTCAGGTTGTTGTCCTTTCAGTCTTAGTTGTGGAGAGTGCCGTTCAGCTTTAAGTTGTTGTCCTTTCAGTCTTAGTTGCGGAGGGCGCAGCTCAGCTCCAGGTCCAGTTGCTGGGGAAGCAGCCTACCATCCCTTAAGGGAGTCGAACTGGCAACCCTGTGGTTGAGAGGACGCGCTCCAACCAACTGAGCCATCCGAGAGCTCAGCGGCAGCTCAGCTCAAGGTGCCGTGTTCAATCTTAGTTGCAGGGGGCGGAGCCCACCATCCCTTGAGGGAGTCGAGGAATCGAACTTTTGAGAGCCCACTGGCCCATGTGGGAATCGAACCGGCGTTAGGAGTTAGGAATCGGTGTTAGGAGCATAGAGCTCTAACCGCCTGAGCCACCGGGCCAGCCCTCCATTGTATGTTTATACCACATTTTGTTTATCTGTTCATCGTCCATGGATGCTTGTGCTGTTTGGCTTTTGGGAATATTGGTGTGCAAGTGTCGGAGTCCCTGCTGTCAGTTAATTTGGGTACATACCTACTTAAGAGAGAAAATGCCTAGTCATGGTAATTCTATGTTGAACTCTTTGAGGAACCTGTGGTAGCACTACTGTTGTTTTTATCATCATCATTGTCATCATTTGGTGAAATGTGTTAATGAGCTTTTTTTGAAATTAGTTTTAGTACCCAAGTGCTGTTAGCATTGTGATGTGTATATGTTTTATTGGGAAACAATGTGCATGATTTTCTATTCGTTGCATTGAAATTTTTGGTGTGGAGTATTATGTATAAAACTGGAGCTGGATTTGTATGCTCTTTTTTCCTTTTAATTAAACTTTTCATTTTGAGATAGTTGTAGGTTCACATGTAATTCTAAGCAATAATGCACAGATCCTTCATAGCCCTTGCTTAGTTTCTCCCAATTATAAAGTCTTGTAAGACTGTGTATACATAGTCTTATAATATTGCAACCATGATATTGATACTGATGAAGTCAAGATATATAACACTTCTATCATCCCCAAGATCTTTTATGGTGCTGTGTTACAGCCGTACCCACTTCCTTCCCACTCCCATACCTTCCTTTAATCTGTTCCCTATTTCCATCTTTTTATCATTTCAAGAATGTTATACAGTCATGGACTCATATAGCATGACATTTTTTTGAATGGAATTACATAGTATGAAAGTTTGGGATTGCCCCCCCAATTTAAAAAATTATGAAATACACACAACATAAAATTTACTGCTGACCATTTTTAAGTGTAAAGCTGTGTTGAACATTCATGTTGTGCAATCATCACCACTATTCATCTATAGAATTGGTTCATCTTGCAGAGGGGAAACTCTGTACCCATTAAACAGGAACTCCCCATTCCCTTCTATCCCCAGCCCCAACGACCACCATTCTACTTTATTTCTGTAAGAGTTTGACTACTTTAAGTACCTCATATAAGTGGAATCATACAGTATTTTTGCATTGTGAGACTGGCTTATTTCACTTAGCATAATGTCCTTGAGGTTCATCCAGGTTATAGCTTGTATCAGAATTTCCTTCGTTTTTGAGGCTGAATAATATTGTTATACAGACTACATTTGATTTAACTATTCATCCATTGATAGACACTTGGGTTGCTTTCATGTTTTAGCAATTGTGAATAATGCTGTTATGAACGGGAGCATATAAATGTCTCAAGGCACTGCTTTCAGTTCTTTTGAGTGTATACCCAGAAGTGGAATTCCTGGATCATATAGTAATTCTATTTTTAATTTTTTTGAGGAACCACCATACTGTTTTCCATAGCTTTGCCTACTTTTAAAATTGAGGGCAACATAAAAATTAAAATCACAAAATATGTGAAGTAATGCACTGTAATAATTTATGTTGGCAAAAAGCCCAGTTTACCTATGATTAAGTATGATATAAGTAATTTTAATTCCTTTTCCTTCCTTTTCCCCCCTAGAAAATGGGACATTTAATCATTCATTCAGGAAATCTTTATTGGATAGTACGTGTACTGTGTGTCTCTTATAATTTGGGTTTCAGCAGTGAACAAAACAGAAGTCCTTTCTCTTATGGAACAAACTATTGATTTTTTAAAAATACCTTTTCTGGAATAGACGTAGATTTTCAGACCAGAAGTGTGAAACAAGTTAGCAATTTCTTCAGATAGAGAAAATTGCTTTTGAGGTACCATTTAAACAACCTTAATGCTTTTAAGCAACATGATAAGTTTGACTTATTCAGTAGTTGGCCCTCTGATTTTACAGGTTCTACACCTGGGGATTCAACAAATGGCAGATTAAAAAAAAGGTTACCTTGTTTCTGACATGTACTGTGTAGTTAGGCGTAATATAGTGGTTGTGTCTGGACTGGACATGTACAGATTTTTTTTCTGTTACTCTCTAAACAGTACAGTTTAAGAACTATTTACATAGCATTTGCGTTGTATTAGGAACTTTAGTAATCCAGAGATGATGTAAAGTGTATGGGAGGATGTGTGTAGATTATATACAAATACTCTTTCATTTTATATTTACATAAGGGACTTGAGTATCCATGATATTAGTATCTGCAGGGGTCCTGGAATCAATCCCGCATGGATACCGAGGGATGACTGCGTTATTTGAAGGGAAAGTGAAGTCTAAGGAAGTGAGAATTTTACATTTCCCATTAGGAAGGCAGTCTGGGGCTGGTACATTTGACTGGGAGTCAGGAGATCTAGGGGTCCAGTCCTGACGTCACCACTTAGTATTTGACAGACTCCTGGATTCCTCACTTTGATCCTTGCCCTCTCCACTCCTTTATATATACCTTTGTAAAAAAAGGATTTTGTCCACTGTTGTTGTTAGTAACTATGCTAGTATCGCCTTTATGCTAGTAATACCCAGTTCTAGTTTCAAGTTCATTCTCTTCTGAATTCCAGATTTGGGTTTCCTGGTGTCAGCTGAACATTTCTGTCACTTCAAATTCCATTTCCAAAAACAAATTCAGTATCGTTCACCGTGAATTTGCTTCTCTCCTTTAACATCCCTTCATCTTTTCCAGATAGTTTGTTGTTAGTATAAAGAAACTCAACTGATTTTTGTGTGGTTTTGTATCTTGCAAATTTATTAAGTTTGTTTGTTTTAACAGTTTTTTGGTGGAGTCTTTTGGGTTTTCTACATATAAGACCATGTCATCTGCAATTAGAAAGTTTTACTTATTTTCCGATTTGGATGCCTTTTATTTCTTTTTCTTGCTTAAGTGCTCTAGCTAGGGCTTCCAGTTCTATGTAAGTGGTGAGAATGGGCAGCCTTGTTTAGTTCCCTATCTTAGAGGCAAAGCTTTAAGCTTTTTACCATTGAGTATGATGTTAGCTGCGGGCTTGTCATGCATGGCTTTATTAAATTGAGGTACATTTCTTCTGTACCTAATATGTTTTTGTTATGAAAGGTTATTGAATTTTATCATATTCTTTCTCTGCATCTCTTGAGATGATCTTACAATCATATGAATGATGATCGCATTGATTCTGTTAATGTGGTATATCACATTTATGGATTTGCATATGTTGAGCCATTCCAGGGATAACTCCAACTCATCATAGTATGTGATTCCTTTAATGTGCCCTTGAATTAGGTTTGCTAGTGTTCTGTTGAGGATTTTTGCATCTGTGTTTGTTAGGGATATTAGTCTGTAATTTTCTTTTCTTGTAGTGCCCATGCCTGGCTTTGGTATTAGGGTAGTGCCTTGTAAAATGAATTTGAAAATGTTCCATCTTCAGTTTTTTGGGGGGAAGTTTGTGAAGAATTGGTATTCTTTCTTGAACGTTTGGTAGAATTTACTGGTGAAGCCCTTTGGTTGTGGGTTTTCTTTGTTGGAAGATGTTTGATTACTGTTACAATCCCCTTACTTGTTATTAGTCTGTTCAGATTTTCTGTATCTTTATTATTTAGTCTTCCTTTTATTTTTGGTAGGTTGTATGATTCTGAGAATTTATCCATTTCTTTTAGGTTATCCAATTTGTTGATATATAATTGTTTATGTTATGAACAATTTTATGATCCTTTTTATTTCTGTGGTATCAGTGTTGTTGCTTTCAAGGTTCGCTCTTTGTCTTTTGAAAGTTTATAGTGTATGGCAGTGAGGTCTTTGAATTCATCTTACATGTAGTTGGTTGAGCTTCTTGCGTGTTTATAGCCACGTCTTTAATTAAATTTGGTAAGTTTTCAACCGTTATTACTTCACATATTCTCTTTGTTCCCCTTTCTCTCCCTTCTCTTTTTGAGACCCCTACGATGCATGTTTTAGTCCACTTAATGGTGTTCTATAGGTCCCTTAGGCTCTGTTTGCCTCTTTCTGTTTCTCAGCCTCAATAATTTCCATTTCCTATCATTAAGTTCACTGATACTTTCTTCTCTCTGCTCAAATCTTACTTTGAATCTCTCTAGTGCATTTAGTGAATTTTTTATTTCAGTTATTGTATATTCCATCTCCTGAATTTCTTTTAAGATTTTCTGTCTCTTTATTGATATTTCCATTTTTGTTCACATACTGTTTTCTTCACTTTCTTCACATCTTCCTTTATTTTTTTGAGCATCTTTAAGACAGTTGTTTTAAAGTCTTAGACTAACGTATGTGCCATTCAGAGCTTTTCACAAGTTTCTGTTGATTTACTTTTTTTGTCTTTTGAATGGGCCATAGTTTCCTGTTTCTTTGCATACCTTGTGATGTTTTTGAACACTGGACATTTGAATATAATAACTCTGGAAATCAGATTCTCGCTTTTCCCCAGGGTTTGTGGTTTATTTTGTTACTTTTTAAAAACTGTTGCACACTGTCTCTGGTGAGGATCAGCCTGAGGTACAAACTTAATGTCTTCTTATAAATTTTGCGAGCCTCTTTGGGCCTCCAGTGTCACTTTCTGATTTTACCCATATATGCAGTTATTTTGAATGTCCTATTCTTTATATGCAGTTATTTTGAATGTCCTATTCTTTAATGCCTGACTTCTAAATGGGGAAAAGTAAAAAATGAAAGGCACGTTTTTTGGAAGTCACCTCATTTGGAGGGGGAGGGTCTTGTAACAGTGAGGGGAGGTGTAACAATAATGGCTGTCCTACTGTTTGCACCTCAGGGATCAGAAGCAGCAGCCAGAGCACAGATCCCCATTACCTGGAGGACAGGGTTATTTTACCTACCCTAGGTCCTGTAAGCTGTGTGAAAGTGGCTCCAGGAACAGATGCAGAGCTGTCTTCCAGGGGCCGGAGCTGGGGAATGGATAGCTGCCCCTGTGCTAAGTGCTGCAATTGACCAAATTTAACAATTTCCGGTCCAAGACTTCTCCTGGAAGTGGCAAGCCTTCAGCGGACTCCAGAGTTCCAAAATTGTTACATCAGACAGATTCTGTCAGTGCCCTTACTGGTTGTTAGGTGGGAAAACAGATTCCTGGTGTGTCCTACTCTGCCATCTTCCTAGAATTCTCTAGCGTGTCTTTTAAGACAGGTCTGTCAGTAACAACTTTATTCATTCTTCCCCTTCCCCCAATTTGAGAAAGTTTTTATTTCACTGTTTTTGAAAGATAGCTTTTCTGGATTATAAGATGCTTTGTTAACAGTTTTTGTGTTTTTTTTTTCTCTTTGAGTATGTTATCTGACTACTTCCTTACTGGCTCATCGTTTCTGCTCAGAAGTCAACTGTTAATTTTACTGGTTCCCTTATATTATATAAATAACTAGTCTTTTTTTCTTGCTGCTTTTAGGATTTTTCCATGGTGTTTCACTTAGGCTTTTTAAGATGAGGTGTTTGTGGATGTCTTTGGTTTTATTCTAGTTGTATTGATTGAATTTTCTGGATGTATAGTTTATTGTTTTCAATAATTTTGCAGTTTTCTGCCATTATTTCTTTGAATATTTTTTCTACTCTTTCCTTTTGGTGCTTTCATCATGCAGATGTTGGTGTGCTTAATGGTTTCCCCATAGCTCTGAGGGTCTCATCATTTTAATCTATTCTTTTTTCTTTGCCTTTGGTTTGCGTAATCTCATTAATCTGTCCCCACGTTTGCTTATTCTTTCTTTTGCATTTTACTCTTGACCTCTTCTACTGATTTTAAAATTTGGTTATTTTACTTTTCAACCCCATAATTTCCATTTGGTTGCTTTTTCTAATTTCTTTGTTGATAATTGTCTGTCTGATGTGACATTGTTAATCATACTTCCCATCACTGCTGTAATCATGGTTTCCTTTAGTTGTGAACAACTTTATAATCTGCTTTAAAATCCTTTTTTGATAAATACAATACCTGGTGTGTCTTAGAGGCATTTTATGTTGCTTGTTTTTCCCTCACATGTAGTGACAAATTTTTTTTCTTGTGATGAGAACTTTTAAGGTTTATTCTCTTAGCAACTTTCACATATATGATACAATATTGACTGTAGTCACCATGCTGTATGTTGTGTCCCCAGGACTATTTATTTTGTAGCTGGAACTGTGTACCTTTGACTGTCTTTGTTGCTTGCCCCGCCCCCACCCCTCATGGATATACTTTGCTGTTTCTGTGCATGCCTCCTAAGTTTTTCTTGGCTATTGGACATTTTAGGTAATACATTGTAGTAACTCTGTAGACTGGCACCCCTCCTCCAGGGCGTGTTATTGCTATTTGTTAATTTGTTTAGTGACTGACTGGATTGTTGTAGTAAAGTCTGTTTCCCCTCTAGGGTAGTATCCACTTTCTGATATTGTTCCTCTGGGAGGTACAGTTTTGGATATGCCCTTAGTCACTGTGGGATGGTAATGTTTTTGGCTGGGCTTTCTTGCTCTGTTTTCCCTGCCCACACCCAGCTGGTAACTCCAATAATTGCCAGCTGATTGGGCAATTATTTTAGTTTAAGAAATCTCTGGGCTATAAATTGTTCTCTAGACTAATACCACCGAATTCTGGCTACTTTGAAGGGATAGTTTCTGAGGTTAGTGTTTAATTTTTGTTGTGACACCAGGAGGGCTCCTATCAGCCATTTTATTTCCTGGTACTTTTCTGCAAACTAACCTGCTGAAAGTTTAGCTTGTATCTTGGTTCTCTCCCAATTGCCTTTCACCGCAGCATCCACTGTTCTTTAGGCTTGAGTTTATTCACCCTGTGTTGCAAATAAAGTCAAGTCCTTTGGGAAGAGATTGGATGCCACAGCCCCCACCCCCCCTTCTTCCCCTAGGCAAAAATCTGTGAACCAGGGCTCTAGAGATGAGGGGATGGGGACAGTGACAAGTTTCTTTGAGTGACAGCCCCACTCAAGGAGATGAGTGCTTGGTGAGGTACTGGGCGGTGGCCTCTGGTCCTCTGCTTGCTTCTCCCGATAATAGAACCACCAGCTCATGAACGGGGCCAGGAATGATCAGCACCTGGAATTCTCAGCTCACTGGTCAGGGAGGCGCCTCCGTTCCACAAGTGGGGCTGATAGGAAGAAGGGAGCCCCTACTTCTAAACTGCTCATCTGGGACTTAGCCTTAGCAGAACGGGAAGTCCTGACATACTGTTCCTGTAGGGAAGGGATGCCTCCATCTGAGTGCTTGGGTCAGGGAGCCCCGTTTCTGGCTGCCAGGGTCTGGTGTGGAGTCCTGAGCCTTGGAGCTGGGAGGGCGCTGGGAGCAAGAGACACATCTCGTTCTAATACCACACACTCTTGCTTTTCTTACTGAATTTTCATAGATACTCTTGAATGTTTGTTCACCTTTAAGACTGCTTCCAGAGACTTTTTTTTTTTTAATTTATTGGGGTGACAATTGTTAGTAAAATTACATAGATTTCAAGTGTACAGAGACTTTTAAATAATTAAAAAAATAGTTTTCATCAATTTCACTGAGGGAGCTGGTCAGCAGGCTCCTCACACTGTCAGAGCAGAAGTCATTCTCCTGTTAATTGGTTTTTATTTTAGCTGTTCTGAGTAGGTTTGTAGTGATAGCTCATTGTGATTTTAATTTGCATTTCCCTAACTGCAAATGATGTTGAACCTATTTTCTTGTGATTATTTGCCATCTGTATATCCTCTAGTCTGTTCACATCGTTTGTTCATTTTCTAATTGGAGTATTAGTTTTTTTACGATTGAATTTTGAGAGTTTTTTTTTTGAGAGTTCTTTATATAGTTTAGATAATAGTCTCTTTTGTTGGGTGTGTGATTTACAGAAATTTTCTCTGTCTGCAACTTGTCTTTTTAACTTCTTAGAGTGTTTCACAGTAAAGTTAATTTTGATGAAGTCCAATTTATCATTTTCCCTGTGTGGAACATGCTTTTGGTGTAAAGTGTCAGTACTCTTTGCGGAGCTTTAGATCCTGAAGATTTTCTCCTATGTTTTTAATAAAAGTTTTATAGTTTCGCATTTTACATTCAAGTCCATGATCCATTTTGAGTTAATTTTCGTATAGGGCGTGGGGTTCAGGTTGTGGTGGTGGTGGTGGTGGTAGTTGTGGTTTTTTTTCTTTTTCTTCCTCTACATGCTATGGATGTTCAGTTGTTCCAGCCCCATTTGCTTCTTTTTTTCATGTTTATAAAGTAAGGGCTGGGCATATTTGTGTGTGTTGTTTGGTTCTGTCTTCTGTTCTGTCAATCTGTGTGTCTTTTCCTCTGCTAATACCACATTGTCTTGACTACTGTAGTTATGTAACAGGCCTTCATGTTAGATGGAGGGATTCTTTCCACTTCATCATTTTCCAAGATTGTTTTAGCTCTTCTGGGCCTGGGCCTCCCATATAAATGTTAGAATAAGCTTGTCTTTATCTACAAAAATCCTTGCTAATGTCTTGGAATTGCTTTAAACCTATAGAATAATTTGGGAAGAATTGACATCTTTATTATATTAAGTCTTTCAGTCCATGAATATATGTTGCTATTTGTTTAGATCTTTGATTTCTTTCATTAGCATTTTGTAATTTTCAGCAAACAGATTCTATACATATTTTAAGTATATACTTAATTATTTAAATTTCTTTGGAGTGATTGTAAATGGTATTGTTTTAAATTTGTTTCCACATGTTTATTGTTAGTATATAGAAATGTGAGTGATATTCAAGTGTTCGTGTTCTGTTGACCTTGCTGAACTCACTTAATAGTCATAGGAGTTTTTATAGATCATTTTAAGGTTTGTCTTGAAGTGTTTCATCTTTCCCCCCCCTATTGTGAAGTATTAGTTTCTTCCATAAAAAACAAATATTGTGGGCTTTTTGGATGAAGGCTGTTGATATTCATATATTAATTTTATACCCAATCACTTTGATGAATTTTCCTGTTATAATGTTTTTTTTCCAGTTGATTCTTTTGGATTTTATAGCTACAGTGTCATATAATCTGTAAATATTACAGTTTTATGCTCCTCATTTTTTCCTCTTGTTTAATTATTTAAAACCTCCAAGACAGAGTTAAATAATGGTGATAAAGGACATCCTTACCTTACTGATACCTTTACCTTGGACTCTTAGAATTGATTGCTCTGGATTTCAGTGCATTGCATCCTAGTAGGAATTCATTTTATCATTAGAGAGAATGCAGATAAACTAAAATATATAGTAAATTACAGTTCTCCCCTGTGTTCTGGGATTGGGGTGTTTTTTTTGTTAAATCTTTGGGAAACTGAGGGTTGACAAATGCTTTTCCCTTAAACAAGTCTGTTGTTGAAACTAAAATACATTGATAGGCCTTCCTACTTTTGTATATGTAAAATGGTGAATATAATTCAGTTTGTTTGATTGAAGATTTTACAGTGCTTTGTTTTTGTTCATTCTTCTTTTATTGTACTTGTAAATTTAGAAAACGTTGATAGGACTGTACGAGTATGTTGATCACAGTCCTTTCCTGGAAATTCATTTTTTAAATTTCTTTTTATCTTAAGGAAAACCTTTTATAAATTCTTTGGCAAAATTTAATTTCTTGTCATTTGCTTTTTGTTTCTAACGGAGCGTTCCATTTGCATTCTCCTAAGTGAGCAACACGCCTCCACACACAGCTCCTGCTTATGAGAAAGTTCAATGTGGTCCTATTTCAAGGCTAATTTGCAGAAAGCTTTATTTTATTTGCTACTTTGGAGATTCTGATTCTCTAGTTTACTTGCCATGTAAATCAAATGGCTTTAGGGTTTTCCACGTAAAGAAACGTCCAAACCTGTAGAGAATTTTTATGAATTTATTTAAGCAAAACTGGTGACAGTTGCAGGGAAGCAAGATCTCAGATACTCCAGAAAATGACAGGTTTTTTTATACCTTTAGAATTAAGGAGGAAACTGAAAAATAAAGATTACGTGAAGGTGGGAGAAAGCAAGCTACAGGATAGTTAACAAGATTACCTGCTCTTTGAGAGGTCTGGAAAAGAGAATTACTTCTGGCATTTCAAAGGTGTGTTAACCAGGGGTGGCCAGTTAGCTCAGTTAGAGCGTGGTGTTGATAACACCAAGGTTGATGGTTCGATCCCTGCATGGGCCACTGTGAGCTCTGCCCTCCTTAAAAATAAATAAATAAATAAATAAAAATACTATCTTGTGTTAACCTGGATGCACAGAAACAATGGACAGGGCTGCCTGAGGCAAGTATAAACTTCTTACTGCAGGAGTTACATGCCTGTGGCGTGACTCCCCACCATGGCCTGCCCAGATAGGAATTTATGATCATATTATCCTGTGAAGTTACTTTCCATCACTAGACTTGTCAGTTTTATTACAGCACCCCTTTTGGGTCCACAGGTTCAAGTTTGTTTTTTTCCCCCCTAGTCTTAATTTTTTTAAGTAGAAAGCATGTGAACTTCACGAGGGCCAGAAAGATCTGGGTATAAATCCCAGCCTGCTCCTCTTTATAGACTAATAGCTTTGAATAAGTTACCTAATCTTTGAGCCTCACTTTCTACATCTGTAAAATGGGGAGTAAAATACCTCAGAAAGCTATATGTAAGGATTATGTGAGATCCCACGTGTAAATTCTGTGGTATAGAATTTAACTTTGTAGAGCCACAATAAATGTTAGCACCCTCTTCGCTGAAACAAAACGAAATGGTGTGTGCGAAATAGCTTTGTGAGCTGTGAGTAGATGGGTAGATAACATTAGCATTGTTTCCTCTTTCAGAATTGGGTATTAATAGCATAGTTTATAATCTCAGTATTATAATACGTTTTCTCAGGCCTTTATGTGATATGCACGTGCCAGATTTGGTAATCTTTAAAGTTTTGTATTTGTTTTTGCTCCAAAAATGTTTGAAAACCGTTAGTGAAATCCTGCAGCAAACTCACATGATTTATGAAACTAAGACTCATTCTTAGTTTAATTAGAATTCTTGGGCTAATTAATTCTTAGTGTTGTGTGCCCATATATGTGAACACTAAATACACCTTTTATCTTCTTTTATGGTATCCAGGCCCTCCCACTTTGCCCTGCTCTTTTCCCCTAGTAAGAACTTTGAATCTCATGGGATTTATGAGCATAACATGTACCCTGGCTTCTTCCTGTTTTAGTATTTCTAGTTGGATTGCCTGTGATAATCACCTTATTTGGGTATGGAACTAAATGTCTAAAATAAGCTTTTGTGCTGAGTTACAAGATAGAAGATCAAGGACTTGAAATATTGAACTTCTAGGGAACTTACTGCCGTCCAGTTTAGAGAGAGAGATGATTTGTGAAAGTGTTTTTACCACTTAAGAACATTTGAATATCTATCAAATATTAAATATTTACGTGCATAGCACCTTTCTGGGGACACACAGGGATGTAAAATTATGCTCTGGTCCTGAGTTTCTATTGAAATGTCAGACATTAAACAGTTTAAATGCAAAACATTACCAATAATACAGGCTATATAAATCAGAGATTTTGTCCTATTTATTTCATGCAAAGTATGGTGAATTTTGGTTTCTTCACCTGTGAAGTAGAAATGAAAATACCCTATAGGGTCATTATGATGTTTAAATGAGATTGGATATGTAAAACCCAGCTATAATGCATAAAATTCACCTATATTCTTTCTGCAGTTAGGTATGTTTATAATTGAAAAAGCACTATGTGATATATGGCAAAAATATGCAGGTAGAACAAAATGAAAAGTAAATTTTCTCACTGCAGACCCTAGGTTTATTTCCTATACATTTTTCTACCAAGAGCACAATTACGAATATTTTCAAATAATTATTCTGTGTACATATACGATTATATATCTATGTAATATAGTATATATACTATATAATATATACATGTTGTCTTAACCCTGCCCTTTTCATTTAAAAATAGATTTGACAATCTTTTCTGTCAGCAAATAGAGGGTTTTTTATACATCATTATTTTGTTATTAATGAGTGCCGAGTATTTTATTATTTGAGTGTATAATAGTGTAAACTGTGTCTCCCCCCAGCACTTGTTTAATGTGTTTATTTAAAATATGTTAATTTAAAACCTTTGTCTTCTTAGGGTCAACTGTCTCCTGAAAGCCCATCCTTCCAGAAAGAAGGGACAGAAAGACAGACCTCTCTGTAAGAAAGGCTTGTGTATCCCATGAATGAGACAGCGGAAAACCGCCTGGAGTGGAGCAGGACTCCAGAGCCCGACATACGGCTCAGAAAAGGACACCAACTTGATGGCACCAAGACGGGTGACAATGACAACCACCAAGGAGACTTGGTGCCCATTTTAGAGGCGTCGGTTCTCTCTTCCCATCATAGAAAAGTAAGTTGAAGTGGCAGGATGGTAAACAAAAATTTAAAACAAAAATTTCTGAGACTGTGGCTGGAGAGAGGGTGGGGTTTTGAAAAGGAACCTTGAGCACGTTTGTAGTTTTTGTTTAGGATCATTTGAAGTCTCATATTCTTAAGTCAGCTAGGTATTATTTGATTTCCTAGTTAGGCCTTTTCTGTTGACACTTAAAATCATACCTAATGTGCTTTATCTTGTTGAGCCAGGAAATGGGTTCTGTAGCACTTTAGTGACGACATTGAAACCAAAGGGCAGCCGAGTCTGGAGCTCACGCTCCCAGCGCTGCTCCACACAGGAGGTGGGCTGCGGGGTAAGCGTTACGGTCGGGAAACAGACGGTAGATTTTAAACTCTCCTTTCACATCCCAGAGAAAAGAGCAGCTTTTAAGTTATTCACAACTGTACCTAGAGAGAGCAAAGGTATAAATACCTGTGAACAACACCTGAAAGTCATTGGTGTAGATATTTTGCTATGTGCTTTGGAACCTTGAAATTACTTAGCATGTGTTCAACGTTGTGGCTCTAGTACAGTGTTTCCCGCACTGTAGGTTGTCCCCATTAGTGGTTTGTGAAATTATCTTTGGTACTATAAGCAGTGTTTAAAAAATTAAACAGTAGAAAGAATAAAGATTATCGAGCTAAATGCATATAATAATATACATTTAAATAAATTATGTTATCTGATGAAATTGTTTAGTTTCATACAGGTTGTACAGAGGGTACCACTGTATACACATTTTAAGAAAGGAAAACTGTATTAAAATTGTAATAATATATACCGATAACAAAAGATGAATACAAGTCACGTTTGACTTCTGCAATTATAAGAGGGGCTCAAAGTGATGACCATCAGCGTCCAGACACTTCTGATGACGGCAAACTACTGCTTGAGCAACGTTGACCAAAGTGTCCATTTGTATACATGTTTTTGGCACCCCCGGGGTATTTGAGCTATGCTTTGGAAGTATGATTGACACAGTTTGCTGATGGGTTGGATGTGATGGTTAAGGGAGTAAGAAGGGAGAAGAATGACTCTGAGGTATGATGTGAGTAGTTGGATTGATGGAGGGATGGTACTGTGTTTTGAGATGGGAAATACCAGAGAGAATGAATTGGAAGATGAAGCAGGTTTAGCTTAGCTGGGGGGATCAAGAGTTTGCTTTGGGCCATGTTAAATATGAAATACCTGTGAGACAGCTGAGTGGGTATGTCAGGAAGGTAGTTGGGTGTAAGTGTGGGATTCCAGAGAGGTCTGTGCTGGAGATAATCACTTAGAAAGTAGCCTCAATATAGATGATATTTAAAACTATTGAAATGGTTAAGAGGGGAAGATGGAAGAGAGACAGATAGGAGAAGGGCCCTAGGACCCTGTCTGAAGAACACCAACCAGCAGCATTCACTGGGCATTTCAAGGAGAGAAAGCAAGTAGAGGAAGCTAAGAAAGAGAAGCCTGTGAGATAGGAGGAAATGTAATATCACAAAAAGCAAGAAGTATTTCAAGAAGGAGGGGAGGGGGCTGTAGTGTGTGTCTAGTGTTGCTAAAAGGTCAAGGAGGAAAAGGAGAGAAGAGTGACCATTGGTTCTGGCAACATGGTGGTCACTGGTGAACTTAGCGAGACCTATTTTGGTAGAGAGGTGGAAACAGAAGCCACTGGAGTAGCTCACGTTGTGAATACCAGGTGCAAGTATTCATGGCTGTGTAGGAAGCACTTCCTTCTCTGTCATGGAAAAGCTGTTTCAGACGAGTGAACGGTTTCCAAGTGTGTTTCCAATGTGCTGAAATTCTTAGAACTTTCTGGTTTCCATGCAGAATCATAACAATTAGAATTGCATAAAACCTTCAATGTTTTGCTCATTCCTTCTTAAATGAGGACATTTTGTAGTCTACTGATGGCAAATGTATAGATGTAAGTATTTATTTTGGGGGTATTTTTGGATTACAAGCGGAATACTTGCTAAGACTAAAAGTGGAGGGCGTCGAGGCTGACTAAGTCTAGATTTGTGGACAGTCTTTCCTGGATTTTGGGGGCTTGTGTTTGGAATCCATGCTATGCTTGCTTTTCCTGGTGTTTTAAATATCAAAATGTTAATTATGAATTATAAAACAAATATCTTCAGTGCACATGTTCTGGTAACTTTTGATCTCTAAAAATGTTCATAATATGCATATTAAATAATATTAAAATTAAAAAGCAGAAGATAAAATTGTACTTATATAATTTATAGATGTATAAACTGAAATTTAGAGTTATGTAATAGTTAAATGTTAGTGTACCAGAAAAGCTCTAGTCGTGTTAGTTAACCTTGGCTGCAGGAATGACTGTGCCAAAAGCCCAGTGACTCACAGTAGACGTTACGTGAGGGCTGTAGGTCAGATGTGGTTGTTCTCAGTGGCTGTTCTGTTGCAAATCAGCTCCACATGTCCTCTCGTTCTGGGACCCGTGCTGAAGGAGGCTGCCAGGGATGTGTTCTCATGGAAGATTGCAAAAGCCCCAGAGAACCCAAGCCACATCACACATTTGCATTTAAAGTTTTTGCTCATATGTGGTGTATGTTACACCTGCTTACCTTCCATTGGGCAAAGTAGTCAAGTGGCCGGGTCCAAAGACACCAACCAGGAGGGGGATTGTGTTGCTCTGTGAGTAAATAATTGAGAATGTTAATAATATATAATTAGCAACAATTTCTAAAGGAAAAAAAGCATTCCCTACCCCAGGATCTTTACACAGGTTATTGTACTTCATGTAATAAATTCTCGGTGCTGAGTTTAATGCTGGAAAAATTTTCTCCTTACTCCACAGAATAGTGGACCAGGTTAGAATCCAGCTTATTTTATTTGTCTAGCTCCTAACTATGACTTTGCAAAACTTTTTGGTGCATCAATTTCTCTGAAAAAGAGTTACAATAACATTGTGTATATTATACCTCTTATATGCATACTATATGAGTAATGTGAGAATTTATGTGAAAATTCTTTTGGTGTATAGATTTGATGTTTGCTTTTCTGTTCCTGTCCGTTGCCTTGAATTCCAATAATGAGCATTGGTTAGAAAAACACACTTAACAGTGTAAATATCCAGAGGTTTCCTCAGGTGTTATAAATTAGTGTGTGCAGTTGAACTGACTATCTGTATTATGTTTTATAGATGAGAAAACTGAGGCAGAAAGCCTAAATGACGTAGAGCCTACTAGTAAGCGGAGTAACTGAGATTCAGGTTTTAAGACTATAATTTTTTTGTTATTTTCAACATTTTCCCGTGGTTTACAATTTGGGGCAATTTTGACCCTCAGGAAATATTTTGCAGTGTCTGGAGACATTTTTGATTGTTGTATCTGGGGGAGTTGTGCTGCTAGCATCTAGTGGGTAGAGAGAGGCCAGGGGTGCTGCTAAACATCCTACAGTACACAGACAGCCCCCCCACAATAAAGGATTATCTAGCTGAAGGGGTCAGTAGTGCCAAGGGTGAGAAACCTGAATATTCTAACTACCTCAGTAGCATATTGTCACAGTAGTGTGTCTAGAACCATTATACTCTTTAGTAATAAAAGTACTGTAGCAATGTATTTTTTTCAGATTTCCAGGGCTATCATTTTGTAAATCTCCCAAGAGATTATGTCAAATCGTAATCCATGTAAATGACCCATCTTAAGTTGTACAGTATACAGCCTGAAAGTTGGAACCCAGTGGCCCTGTTACCTGCTCTAGGCCAGGTGCCTTTCCAAGTGCTAGGAATATGGTGGTGAATAAGGCAGCCATGCTGCTTGCCTGCACAGTGCGACAGCGGAAGGGAAGACACAGGCAGTAAACCCCAGAAACACACAAGTGAGTAAGATAATTACAGACAGTGGTAAGCTGGGGGGGAGAAAGTATGCTAAGGAATTGGGTAGTTAGTGAAATGCTTTAAACATTTTTTATTTTGTGTTAAGACTTAATTTTTTAGAGCAGTTTTGGGTTCATAGCAAAATTGAGGGGAAAGTGCAGCGGTTTCCCCCAGACCCCCTGCCCTTACACATGCACAGCCACCCCGATTGTCAGCATTCTCTACCAGAGTGGGGCGTTTGTTATTGTCACCCAAAGTCCATAGTTTACATTATAGTTCATCTTGATGGTTGCACATTCTATCTGTGGGTTTGGACAAATTTCAACTGTTGTGTATCCATCATTACGTTATTTTGCAGAGTAGTTCTAGTTCCACTGCCCTAAAAAATCCTGTACTCAGCCTATCCACCTCCCCTCCCCTGATTTTTTTTAGATACAGTGGTAAAGGAAAGTCTCTCTAAGGAGAGGCGTGTTTGAAGTAATCCCCGAATGATAAGAAACCAGCCATGTAAAGACCTAGGGGAAGAATGTTTCCACGTAGAGGAAACTAGCTTGTGCAGAGATCTGAAGGTTGGAATAAGCCTGTCTTTTTCTCCTCTTCCTCCTCCTTCCCCTCTTTTTTTATTTTTATTTTTAAAGGACTGAAAGAAGGCCAGTCCAATCACAGTACAAGTAACAAGAGGGAAGAGTGAAAGGGATGAGGTCAGTGGGCTAGGCGGAGAACAGATGCTATAGGTGTATAGAAGGGGTCTAGACTGTACGTTAATAAAATCCACCGGAAAGTGGGCAGCCTTCGTGGTGTTTAAACAGGAGGGAGAGAGTGGTGACTTTGAAAAGATCTCTCTGGATGTGGATAGCGTATTGTGAGAAGACAGAATGGAAGAAGGACAGGAGCCTGTTAGAATATTCTTGGAGAGAGATGATGTTGTATTGAAACAGAGTGGTAGTAGCAGCAGAGATGGAGAGAAGGGGATGGATTCTGGGTATGTTTTGGAGGGCAAGCCAGCGGTTCCCGATGGGTTAGCTGTGGTGTGGACAGGGAGGGAGAGGAATCAGGATGATTGCTGGGTATTGTAACTGAGCTAACACGGAGGTCGGTAAGGTACGAGTGAGGCGCAGGTTTGCGGGGAAATGAAGAGTTCTGTTTTAGAAGGAGACTTGAGGTTCTTGAGTCATCTTACAGGACATACCGAGTAGGCAGTAACTATGTCACTGTGTGTTTTTAATGTACCGTTTCTTAACTGTATTTAAAACTGATGTGCGTGCTTCTTGAATCTAAATAATTTTAATCTTGGAGGAGTTTCAAGCTAGCCAATTTGATTGAGATTAAAAATGGCAACAAAGTTCCGTTTATAACATTAGTTACTATGTTTTAGCCATGAGATAGTAACATGTTTTTAGAGTTCAGAATTTGCCCACCATTACCTATTATGTCAATCACATTAATTATTTGTTTCTTGTTATACTGTGTATTTTTGTTTACCATCTTCACTTGATAGAGGAGTGTTCTAAATATTTGTTTTTTTGTTTCTCTAACAAATAATCAAGTGAATGTGCTTTTCTTCATTCTTATCTGAATGAACTCGATGTATTGCTGTGAAAACCTATACTTGATTTTCCTTTAGTCTTAGAGCTAACCCAAAAGCCAACAGCCTGAACAAAAGAACCATTTCTTTCTTCTCATTGTTTTAACAGATTTTCTTTGAGGAATCAAGGCAAGATCTGATCCATACATTGTAGAATGTTAGAGCTGAAAAGGCGCTCCGACACCATCTTATTTATCTTCCTCAATTGACCAATGAGGAAATTGTGTTTTTGTTCCTAATGAAAAGTTGTGCTTTGTGTATTTATTTCTCTCTGGGGTGGAAGTTCTTTGCTGAAAAAGAGAAAGTGGTTTATGAAGAGATCCGTGTATCTGCCTGTACTACTACCTGTTTGGGAAGTGGTTTCCCCAAAGCACATTGGGTCATTTAAGCAATGAAAGCTTTTCTTCTGCTTCCTATGGTTCTTCCTTGGCCCGTCCTCTCTAGTCATTGCAACTTCTGTTCTACATTTAATCTATATACAGTACTGTCCCCTTGCTGCTGATATCAGGGTTTTTAGTGTAGAATAATCACGGGACCTAGAAAAGAAGGGGATAGAGTTAAAAAAAAAACTGCAATTTCGAGACCAAAGTTAAAGACATAGTATTAATATCATCAAGTGACTTGAAGAGTTCCATATACTGTTTTTTTGCTTGTTTTTAGAGAAAGGATTCATTTATTCTAATTTCCAGTTTTGAAGTGGAACTATCTGAACTGTTAGCAAATAGAGTGTATCCTTCTAAATAATTCTAGTAATGCCTTAAATTTGTATGTAGCACTTTCATAGACATTATCTCATTTGCTTCTCAAAACTGCACTCTGAAATAGGAAGAACAGATACCTCTTTTTGAAAGTGGATGAAAGTAGGATTTAGAAAGCTTAGAGTATTTGTGCAAGGTCACGTGGCTAAATGAGGCCATGTGCTAAATCTCCTGACTGCTCTTTCTGCCGAACAGAGCTGCCTCTGTGACACTTGGCACCAGACTGACTTCATGTTTCTCAATTCCAAACCCTGCCCCTGGGGGTTCATGTTGAGCCCAGAGGTTAGATTCAACCATTAGTACTTATTTTTCGGAGGAATTGTAGCACACCTCATTTTCTGTTAAGCCAGGTTTATTTTGCTTCTTAGATGCATTCTAACCTTCTAATGGATTTTTTGTTTATTTTGAAAGTAAATAAACCTAATGTAGCTTGGTGAAGTCCTTCACATTTCTAATGGTTTTGCATCATTTTCTTTGAGTATTTTCCCCCCTCTTTTTAAGATAGAGAACTGAACTAGGTTGCATAGGCTTTTAAAAAAATATGGTGGTTTCCTTAGGCTCCCTAGTTGCATTAAATGCCAGTTGTGCATGGGATAAAAGTGTAATAGGAAAGGCAACAGGGATGTCTTTTTAAAATTATAACAAATTAAGTGAAATTTTGCATTTGTAAAAATAAGGTTTAAAGGTAGTTAGTTACCAGCAGGTTCCTTTAAGTCAATGAATCTATTAGGAGTCTATTATCTGATCGCCTGTGGCCCTTTAAAGAAGATAAGTACAAATGTGAGAATTTCATTCCAGACCTCCTGAACCAGAATCTTTGGATCCTGGACATACGTATTTTTTTAAAGCTTCGCAAGATGAAGATGTTCACTCTTGTTTAATAACACGTGCCTACAGTAATTAGTTCTGTTTTATTTAAAATGGTTAATGTATTAAAAACTTCCCAGAAACATGCTTTACAAAGGACAAACCAGGGTTTTGGGTTCAGAGAGACCTGGATTTGAATCCCTGATCTCTCCTACGTCATTATTTCCCAGCTTTTTTGTGTGTGGGAGGGTCCTTACAAGAAGGAACAACAAAAACCTTATTGAAGTATAATAAGCACACAGAAAAGTGCACATGTCTTAAGTGGAGAGTGTGACGGTTGGATACACCTGTGTAACCCACACCCCCAGAAGTCCCCCTAACCCCCCACACTCCCTCCCGGTAGTCTCTGCCTATTCTTCTCTCCCAAAGGTAACCATTATCCTGACTTCCAGTGGCACAGAGTAGTTTCGTCTGTTTTTGTATTTTATATAAAGTACCATTCAGTACATATTCTTGTATCTGACTTTTTTCACATTTGTGAAATTCATGTGTTTACTTAGTGTAGCTGGAGATTGTTCATTTTCATTGCTCTATAGTATTTCTTTGTGTGACATTTGTACCGCATTTTATTCTATTGTTGCTATATACCTGGAGTAGAATTGCTGGGCTGGAAATGACTCCTTTCCTCCTTTAAATATGAGAAACATTTAACAGATCCCCGGCATGATAGTCCTATTTTTAATATTAGTTTGAAAAAATACACGATAGAAATTAACTATGAATTTAGTTCATTCTTGATTTGTATTTTGTAAATCCCTACAGCACCTGCCGTGTTTCCCCGAAAATAAGACTTAGCCGGACAATCAGCTCTCATGTGTCTTTTGGAGCAGAAATTAATAAAAGACCCGGTTTTATTTTACTGTTACTATTACAGTAAAATTAGACCGGTCTTATATTAATTTTTGACGCATTAGAGCTAATTGTCCGGCTAAGTCTTATTTTCGGGGAAACATGGTACATGTATTTGAAAAGTAGTAGCACCTACATGTAAGATAATCTCATTAGTTGGGAATCAAGGTACTACTTAGAGTTACGTAGCTTCCTTTTAGCTTCAATTTCTTCATTTACTGCGCTTGATCTGGATTTCCACGTTATAAAATGGAGATAGAAACACTGTTTTCAGAAGGTTGTTGTGAGGATTTGACTTTTAATTCATAAAAGCAGTTAGTACAGTGTCTAACATGTCGTTACTACACAATAAATAGTAATTCTATTGCCCTGTCCTTCCTTTGTCATAGTACTCAGCTGATGTAATGCAGTAAATCCTGGGAAACACATCCTAAACTTGCCCATGAATCTCAGCCACCCTGGACTTCAACAATATTTTCACAAAGGTGACTTCTAAAACCATCATCTTAGTACTGGCTTCTTTATTGATTGGACCTTTAACTGTTGCAAATTAAACTAATTGAGCCCACTCCCCGCCCCTACCAGCTTTTCCTTCTGACTTCCTAATTTCTGTTAGATAGTGCCAACTGTCTTTCAGGTACCCAAACTGGGTTCCTAGAATGTCAGTGTCCACCTGACCACAAGTCATTTGCTTTAGTAGACGCACATGTGCATTTGTTCTTTCTGCAGATGGCTTTAGTTTCTTTACTGTGTGCTGGCATTATAGGAATACAAAGATAAAACATGTTTTTTACCCGTAAGCAGCTTACAGTCTAGTTGGAAAGACAAATACATGAGTACATTTGTGGTACTGGGTGCCTGTATGCACAGGGTACGTGGGGCCAGCTCTTCTGCAGGTGGGGATCTGGGGAGGCAGAACTGGAGTTTCAGAGTTGGCCAAGAGAAAGGCAACAGCAGATGTGAAGACTCAGAAGTAAGATAACATGATGCTTTCAGAGAATCGTGGTAGTAATAATAGCTAACATGTACTGAGTATACATTGGGATATGCTGGTGTCTTAACCTATAAAATGTTCAGCGTAGCTAAAATGAAGGATCAAGGGTAAAAGGAAATGGAGGCTTTGGTAGCAAGTAAACCTAGACCATAGATTGGGGCCTGAAACCCAGATCTCTAGACTCTCGGTCTGATATTCTTCCATCGTCCAGAATTCTTTTGAAATGTGTAATGTGTGTTGGTTGAAGTCAATAGGCTATTGCTTCTATGCCTCTGAATCTAAAGCTTGGGCTCTTTTAACTGTGTTCGCTGAAGTTTATAAATTAAGCATTTTGTAAGCTTCTTCAGACAAAACATAAAAGAGGCATTTCAAAACAGGCTACCCTGATCCTTAGTTTTATGGCTTTACTTCACATCTGAGTTTTCAAGGTGTCAAGTCGAGTAAAGAGAGCAGCCTTTGTGGTTGTCCCACTTTTTCTGTGCTCCAGATTCTTCATAAACGGGGGATTAGGAGCCAACTTTTATTCGTTCAGCCTAGGAATTATTCTGTTGAACTGATTTATTTTAACCAAACATATATAAGAATGCCACTATTAGTTCATCATAAGAAAGCTAATTTATAAAGAGACTCCTGTCTACCAATCACTTCATTTTCTTTTCTTGAGGAAGTCTTCTTAGGAAATTCAGTTTATATTAGAGAGAGTTGCTGTGTGAAAGTAAAAAAAAAAAAAAAAAAAAAAGGATGATTAAAAAAAAAAAGCTTTTATTTATTTTAAGTGTGTTTTTTTCAGGACCCATCAGCTCCAAGTCAGGTAGTTGTTTCAATCTAGTTGTGGAGGGCGCAGCTCACACTGGCCCATGTGGGGATCGAATTGGCAACCCCAGTGCTATGAGCATTGTGCTCTAACCAACTGAGCTAAACAACCACCCCCAAAATGGATGATTTTAAGATCTTTTCCATCAAGCCTTGATAGAGATAACTACATTAAGTCCTCACTTAATGTCATTGATAGATTCTGTGACTGTAAGTGAAATGACGTGTAATGAAACGAATTTTATCATAAGCTAATTGATATAAACAAGAGTTACGTTCCTGCAGCATCTCGTCAACATTATAATGAAATGGCATTATTCGAGGACCTCCTGTATTGTGTACAGGCTGAGTATATGTTTCTAGGAAGGCCAAAATGAATGTTCATGAAGACTAGATATTATATTTATTCCATTGGACGAGAGCACGGTCATCAGTGCTTACTCTTTCAGTTGTTTTTTGTAGACATCTTAATTTCCACTCACCCTTGTGTTGGTGTTTGTTAGCTATATCAGCTTGCTAATGCCTTTACTACACATTTCAGATTTCTAAATTTAAGACTGGATTCAACCTGTGAACTCTCCAAAAAGACCATCAGAATAAGCTGGTGCTCAAACTAAGCCAAGTTTATTATGCAGTAAGAGTGAACATTGCCCCCTGAATGAGTCCTAGTGGTGTTTTAGAAAGGAGATGTTATAGATGGAGATTTACAGGGTTTTGGGGTCTGGGTTCTAGTGGTTTAAGGCAGGTCTTTCAGTACGGAGAACAGATTGGCGTTGGCCAGAAGTCAGTGATAGGATAGTTTAGGATTGGTGGAGTGAGTGTTAGGAGCAGATATTTGATAAGTGAGCAGGTTTGTGCAAATAGTAGATGTTCATCATGATCCTTGACTAATCATGTCACTTCTTTGAAAGTCTGTCTGTGACTGGTTATTGAACATGTTATTCATTTAATGTACAAGACAGGAGTGTATAGTTGTGTTGCTTTCCAGTAATAAACCTATGTGGCTTTTTATAAAAATAATCAAAAGAGGGATAAAGATAAAAGTGAAGCAAAGATGTGAAAAAGATAATGCTGGAAGTTAAAAGTCAAGTCCACCATAAATGGAATTGTAGAAGACATAGCCGATTGTGGGAATGTTGACACTGCCACCATGGAGTGATTTTAGATTTTCAGCCAGAGGAACTTAGGAACAAGTATGCAGGCAAACTTGTCAACATGAATGAGTAGTGTTTTTGACAAAAAAGGATGAAGATGTCCAGAGAAGTGATGCAGGCAAAAGAGTCAAATTAAAGGAACTCAAAAATATTTCATGACACTGAAAGCTCAAAGAATGAAATGTTGAAAGCTGATTCAAACTTAGGAGTCTGACAGTTTGCCAAGGCCCAGGAAAGATGCCCACTTGGTATTGTGAGTTACCAAGAAGGTGCTACCAAGAAGGTGCAAGCACTGTTCCAGTTACTCTTGGCAAGGTTTTTATGAATAAATAAATAACTGTCAGTGTTTCTGTTTTAAAATATAGCACACTATGTAAATACTAATTTTACTATTTTTTAATTTCCCTGTACATTTAAAACTGGCAGTTTTTAGTGTTTTCACAAAATTTTTTAAGCTCATGAAATAGTCATTTGGTTAAGATTGTTTTACATGATGTGGGCTTGCACAGTCATTTTTACTATCCTGCATTAATTACCGTGCAAAGCAAAGTCTGCCTGTATGTGTTGTGGTTTTTTGTCCAAATGTCTATTACCTACAAAATTAGGCAGTTTCATAACTAGAAAGCAGTACAAATAGAAAGAATAGAGTCTGAACTTTGGAATTATGTGGACCTCAGTTGAACTTCTGACTGGCATTTTCTAATTTTGTGACCTTGAACAAATCCTGTAACCTCAGGTTCCTCTAAAATGATACTGCTCAGTGAATACTTTAAAATGTTTTTGAATGAATGCTGACCAGGTAACCCTGACACGAGTAACCACTTATTATTAGTAAGTAGCTCACTTATTTATTAGCATCCTTCACAGTGAAGTATTTGATAAAATATTTCTTTCTGATGTAAACACATAATACTGGACCGTGGCATATATAATTTGAAGTGTGTAGACCCTCTCTTGTCATTTCTTTAGATCAGTTTCTCAACCACTGTTGTCATTTGGCCAGATTTGTTGTGGGAACTGTCCTTTGCACTGTAGGATGTTTAATAGCATCCTGGCCCCTCCTACAAGATACCAGCAGCATTCCCCACACTTGTAGCAAGTAAAAATGACCCCACAATTGACAGATGTTGGGGGGGGAGCATGCAAAAATTGCTCCTAGTTGAGAACAACTCCTTTAGACTTTTAAAGTCTTTTCTTAATTTATTTCTCTCCTTTCCTGTTTCCCTTATTTAGTGTGGTCTTTTCTGTTGCCAAGTAGTTTCTAAATGCACATTTAATAATGCTAAGCTTGCCCTGCCTCTGTTATCATTTCAATGCTCACCTTTGCCTTCCAGATAAAGCCTAAAGCTCATTAGTATCAGAAGCCTTTAAGGAGCTTGTTCCTACCCAACTGCACCTCCATTCCTCCCCACATCCTAGTTTTTAAAAAACATTTTATTGGGATAATTTAAAAATACCCAAATCTTAAATGTATAGCACAGTGACACTACATATGTGTGACCATATGGATCAAGATTCAGGCTATTTCCAACACTCAGAACTTCTCTTAGGCCCCTTTGCACAGTAAGTAACCCCTCTCCGTCTCAGGTTACCATTGTTCTGACTTCTCCCACGATAGTTTTACTTGTTGTTGAACTTACTACGGAATCATACGCTACACACATTATTCATGATCGGCTTCTTTCACTCAGCATGCTTTTGCTACTTATCCATTGCTGCCTGTGTCTCAGTAGTTTTGTTCTTTTTTTTTTTATTACAGAGGACTATTCCATTTTACATTATATATACATGTATGTGTATGTATATGTATCACACTTGTTTATTTTCTTGATGGACAATTAAGTTGATTTTGGTTTTTGACTATTCTGAATAATGCTCCTATGGACCTCTTTACCTTCCTTCCTAAATTATTTTCTTAGTATGGTAAAATATATAACAAAATTTGCCCTTCTAAAATATATAACATAAAATTTGCTATTCTTACCACTTTTAAGTTGGTGAGCACTAATTCAGTGGCACGAATTACATTCTCAGTGTCGTGCAACCATTACCACTATTTACATTTTCATCTCCCCAAACAGAAACTCTGTACCTATTAAAGAATAGCTCTCATTCCCTCCTCCTTCCAGCCCAGCCCTTGTGAACTTCTTCTTTTTTTTTTTTTAATTTATTGGGGTGACAATTGTTAATAAAATTACATAGATTTCAGGTGTACAATTGCCCTTGTGAACTTCTAATGTACGTTCTGTCTCTATGAATTTGCCTGTTCTAGGTATTTCATAGGAGTGGAATTGTACAATATTTGCCTTTTGTATGTGGCACAGTTCATTTAGCATAGTGTTCTCAAGGGTTCATCCATGTGGCAGTACATGTCAGAACTTCAGGCCTTTTTATGACTGCGTAATATTCTATTGTATGTATGCGACACATTTTATTTCTCTGTTGTGCCATGCTTTTTCTTTCCTCTGTGCTTTTGGGTACTTGCTATTACCTTTACCTGTCATGTCTTTCCCCTCTCCTGTCTGACTCTTGAATACATTTTTCAGGGCTTGGTTCAGATGTTACCTTTCTAGAAAACTTCCCAACAGTGCCAGAGTTCAGTGTTTTCTCTGTTTGCATCGGACCTTTAACGATACCTGCTTTAACGTTCTCAGCACCTGGTCCAGCATTATAATAATAAAGGCCATCATTTATGTATTGCTTTCTGAGTCCTAAGCCCTATGATAGATTTTTTATTTATTATCTTTGCTCCTTAAAACAGATGGGCAATGTAGGTAGAGTATTGTAAAATCCTTTCACAGATGAGGAAACTAATGCCTAGAGAGATTTGTGAAATCTTGTCAGAGATTACGGAATTTATCAGTAGTCAATGTTTATGTAGCATCAGACTCACTCTTAATTTGTCACGGCAAGCCACCCTTTCCTACAAAATGTTTGATTAAATGAATAAACAGTATTTTGGCCCCTGGTTGGTGTTGGATCCAGACCATATATCCTACATTCTGGATGTACTTCTGTTTTCTTTCCATACACATGTATGAGCACTGCTGAAGACACAAAGCTGTTCTTTCCCCAACAGCAGTGTCATTGTCTCCCCCCGCCCCCCATGACGGGGAAGTTGAACCATTCACCTCTTTTCTGTAGACCTGTGTGCGGGGGGCGCCTACAGGGAGGCCCCCTCTCCTTTCCTCAGTGACATCTGTGATGTTAGCTTAGGCGTGTGGATGCCCTTTCTTTGGCTAGTGAGGCTGGCTCACCTTTTCCTGTCAGCAGTCCTCTAAGGATCCAGTCGCATTCACCTGGTATAGTCCAAAGTAACTGCTTGTAAGTAATCCCAAAACTAACCAGGTTTTGTTTAGTTAGTACAGGAAACATTTACCTGTGGTGCTGTTTATGTGCTTATTTGTTGTTCCGTGGGAAATGCTGACATAATTTATTTGTACAAGAATTAAGATTAAATCCTTTTTTTTCCTCTGTGAAGAATCAGATACATGTTAAACATGCATAAATATGTTGAGCCATTTTATATTTCATCTATAAAATTTATATTTTATACTTTAAAATCAGTCTGTTAATCAAGCTGTTGTCTATTTCTCAGTTTTCATGGAATTTTATCATTTTTATTTTATGTTTAATTAGGTACAATCCCATTTAATTTTTTACTGAAAATCTTTTAAAGCATTAATTTAGCCATTGTGTAAATATATAAAATATTGCACTGAGCTGTTTCGAGGGGCATGGGGAAGAAGGCAAACATAGACACTTAAAATCTGGTTTAGGAGGCCTCGGTTGTCAAACATGGCTGAACTGCCGCTGCTGCCGCTACTGCTGCTGCAGGGAAAATGCTGAGCCCTCCCGGGCCCGGTGGGCGGTGGCGGCGAGGGCGGCGACGGGCACCCGCTTCCCGGGCGCGGCGGCGGCGGCCATGGCCCGGCTGGCCGACTACTTCATCGTAGTAGGTTACGATCACGAGAAGCCAGGGTCAGGAGCAGGTCTGGGGAAAATAATCCAGAGATTTCCACAGAAGGACTGGGATGATGCACCTTTTCCACAGGGAATTGAATTGGAATTCAATGGTTGAGCATAATTTATGATGGCTCGGACATTCTATCTGGTGGTGGTGATCCATGGTGGTAAAATGGAGGCCTGGAAAGATGATCACTAACACATTTTGCAATATGACTCTAAAGTTTGGTTCTTGAACATACTGCAATCTGTGTGTGTGTGTGGGTGTGTGTGTGTGTGTGTGTGTGTGTACATACACAGACATATGAGAAGTATTCTTCAAAGCAGTTCTTGTTGAGAGAACATTTGTGTAATACAATAGTGAGGAGTTCAGGCTCTGCAGGAGACTGCTTGTGTTAAAATCCTAGCTGTATGATACGACTTTTGACAAGTTCCTTAACTTCTTTGTGGAGCAGAATCCTCATCTATAAAATGAGGATAATGACAATACTGATCTCATAGGGTTTTTTAAAGATAAAATGGGTTACAAATACACGTGCTTAGAACAAGGTCTTCCATAAAGTGCTTGTTAAATGAGAAAAAAAAATCTGGTTTAGGAAATGATACACTAAAAATGTAGGATTCTCTTAAACATCAAATAAGACAGTATTTGTCAATACAACAAGAGCTGTAATCAGAGATTATATTAGTTGTCCAGTAAAGGGTACAGACTTCTAAGTGCTAAAGAAGTTCAGGAGAGGTAGTTGCTATGGGTTAGGTAGGACATACATTTTCTGGTGAAAATTACTTCTCATTTGCAGGAAGTGAAAAACTCTTCAATAATGTAATGCTTTGTAACCCTCTAAGGGTCCACGGCACATAAACAGATATATGTGTATCTGTTTTATTAAAATTTTATGGGGACGGGAGAAGCAATCCAAAAATGTTGGGGGTGTAGAGGGGGGAAGGTGGCGACCATGAAAGAAAGGTTGAGGAAAGCTAGGCTGGGTAGTTAAGGAAGATTTTTAAACAAGAAATATGATGGGATGGGCATTGGAGGATAGATAAGTAAGTTTTAGGTAAGTAAAGAAGAGGGGAGGTGTTTTATTGGTAAGAGTGTAGAGAAGCAAGTTGAAGATAGTTTTCTTGGAGAACATAATTTATAAAAAACTGAGGTTGGGTGTGTAGCATGTCTCACATGCTGCTTGATGGTCTTTAGTTGTCTTGAAAAGTGAAGAGGAGGAAAATCAAATCTTAGGATCTTTTTAAACATGTTTAAATTCAGGTGTTGTGGTCGATTACCTGTTGCCTCTGCATGTTCATCCTTTCCAGGTAGTTTCTGATGGGAGGTGGAGCGTCATTTCATTATGCAGTCACGAGTGGTGCTGTTTATCTAGCAGACTCTTCGTTAGAAATGGAATTACAGTTCTCTCGTGATGTCATTATTCACAGAACAGTAAATAAGTAATAAATAAAATTATTTACAGAATCACAGAACTTTAGAGAATGGAGAAGACTGTAGAGATGGTTTAGTGTAAACTCCTTCTTTTAGATAGAGATGAGAAAATTGAAGCTCAGAAAGGTTGAGAGACCTATATAAAGTCTCATCGATATTAGTTACTACTTGGATCTTCTGACTTCTTTCTAGTCCACTGTCCTTCTCACAGTATCATTCTGTCTAAACTAGTGTGAAGCTTGATCTGGAAACAAATGGTAATATGAGTGATTTATCCCTTGAAGTCTAACCAGATTGTCATTTCTTCCTCCTTTTCCCCAAATTGATCATTTCCTCAAAGAATGTGGAAAGACGATGGGTGCTGGAGTTTTTTACTTTTCTGCGTTACTTGTTTTAACCTTGGGCAACTTATTTAACCTCTTTGCCTAACGTTCTTTATATGTTAAATTAGATAACTTATCTACTAAGGGGGTTGTCAGGTATAAAGCCCTTTCCTTTGTGCTTCACATAGTTTAAGAATTTAGTAAATTTTTTTCTTTTCCTCTAGAGCACTTACCACATTGTATTATGATTATTTATTTTATAACCAAGCGGGATTCTTCAGTGATTCCTGAACTTTACATATTTAATTATATTATGTAGTCTATGAATATAATTATTTCTTAAAAATAATTTTTAATTACAGTTGACACATTATTTTATCATGTACAACATTCATGAATATAATTCTTAAAAAACAAACCATTCAGTCGACCCCAGGAATTTGCTACTGAAACAAACATAATTGAGTAACTATTCTTTGTGTTTAATATTCTTAATTCTATAATAAACTGACTTTACTTCCTATATTTTTACTTGTCTTGGGCCTTGTTTTGACTTTAAGAGAATTTCATTATAATTCTTCCAGGAAAGTGTATCTATTGATTGTTTCATGTGGCTCCTGGTCTCTATCCCTGATTGTTGCTCTAATTGCCTTGCAGAGATCTGAGGAACACGAGTCCAATGATGAAGCCTCTCAGGAAGAGGAGGGGTTTATGGGTATGTCCCCTCTCTTACAAGCCCATCATGCTATGGAACGAATGGAAGAGTTTGTTTGTAAGGTAAGATGGCAGTTTCTTGTCATTTCCATGCTATGTGATTAGCCCTCTCAAGCAGAAACATTTAAGGGCAGTGGCAGTACCTTACCCTTTGGTTTGCTTTGGGGATAATCTGTGGGAAAACAGAGACAGAAGCAATGTCATGATTTTAACCCTGTTCGAGGCATAATGCAATTGCCTACAGCAGCCATGATGTTTTGGGGAAGCTAGAACATCCAACTGGGAAACAAGTCTTTCCCGATGTATGTTAACAGACTAGAGAGCTTACTGATCGTTTAGATAAGAGAGGATGAAACAAGATTGGGGTGGTTGATGCCTGGAAATACTAAAATGCCATCTCCAAGTCCCTTGAATCTATTCTGCTGTTTGACTGTGATGGCAAACGTGCTAGTCTTTCTTGGGGTTCTAGGGGTAATCAGTACTCTTTAGATAGAAATTTCCCAATTTTCATGCATATCTAATATTTTCAGTTTAACTGGTGTATTTTCTGTCTCTAAGATTTTTCTTCCAGTTGATTATCTGATTCATTAGGACCTACTATGGGGATATTTGGGGTTGCTTGCTTAGAGAAAATAGTCAGGGACACTAGTAAATTTATAACCATTTGCTTAATCTGATCAAATCAAGGCCCTGGCAGGTATGATCTAAAGTCAACATAAGTCTGTTAATGTGTATAAATTCATTTATTAAACATTTCTGGCAAACTCTTGATGATTTAGAGAGAAATTTTTGTGACTCAGCTTTTTCATGGGTTTTATGAAACCAAGACTTCATACATGTGGTCTTAGATCCTGAAAACTAAACTTAGGTGTTTTTGCATTCACAGTGACACTAGAAATAATCGGGGCCAATTAACTTCGAATGCTATACTTTGGACCAGAGGATGAGAAGAGAACTATAATGAAAATTATAATCTGAATACAGATATTCCTTCCAAGATAAAGGGATGGGTGGGAGAGTGGCGGGGGAGGGGTATAAACATTTGTGGGTTTACTTAGAAGCCCAGGAAATTTTAATCAGTGTTTGAAAATTGGTGAAGAAAAAGCCAAGCAAAACACTAGGTCCATTCTAGTGATGGCTGACTCAGGAGAATTAGTGCAGAAGGATACAAAAGATTTATTTTTTTCAAAAAGCAAGCTTGGTGTTAAATCTCTCAAAGTTGAGTATTTAGTGTCGGGGCCATTAGGGATTTTTAATATTTATATATCAGTGGGGTACTGTAGCTAACTTGACTGCCTTTTTGTTCTCTTTCTGAACTAAGAGTAAAGAATAAAGCAGAACTTTCAGTTTAACAGCTAATGGGAGAATAAATAGGGTTTTTTTCCCCCTGCAAACTGTGATTTACTGAGGAAAAATGAGTGGGGCACAGATATTGATAAACCATTCGCTTATCATCCCCTAGCAGTTTGTGCATGAGAGCAAAATGAAGAGGCGTCATGTTACATGGTGTTCTCCGGGGCTGCTCTCCCTGCCCGGCTATGAAAACCGTACTTGAAAACTAACCATGTCTAGTGACATGAGGATTCTGCTTCTGGTTTGGAAACAAGTAAACAGAGACAGTTTAAAATGGAGTGTCCTGTGGCCTTGCTGGTGTACTTTCCCTTTAAGAAAAGCTTTTCTTCTAGGAATAGGGGAAATAAAAAATTTTAGTTTTTATAGAGTGTCCAAGTTTGGTCGTGATCTCTCTTTTTTTTTTTTCCACTTTTTTACTTTTTTATTGGGGAATATTGGGGAACAGTGTGTTTCTCCAGAGCCCGTCAGCTCCAAGTCGTTGTCCTTCAGTTTAGTTGTGGAGGGCGCAACTCAGCTCCAGGTCTAGTCTCTGTTTTCAATCTTAGTTGCAGGGGGTGCAGCCCACCATCCGATGTGGGAATTGAACCAGCAACCCTGTTATTCAGCGCTCGCGCTCTAACCAGCTGAGCCATCCGGCTGCCACTTGATCTCTTTTTTTTCTTCAGCCTTCAGTTCCTGTTATTTCACCAGCATAGCCTGGCCCATATAGGAGGTGTACTGTTTTTAAAAAAATGTTTTGTGCATTATATGGTCTAATACAAACCCAGTGGACCATTGCTAAGATGTTTGATTTAGGCAGTGTCTTTGTCAAGCTTATAAATCAACATGTCTTCGTCCAAGCTGTGATCTGCTCTTTTTTCCCCAGGTGGTAAGGATTCCTGTTAGGATTGGCATTTGGCTGACTCCAAGTGTCGAATGAGGGTGCAGTGTCTATTGAATATAACACTATTTCTGTATAATTAATTAGAAAGTACAACTCCCTGGCTCAGATTTTAGGCCACTAGAATGCTTAGACTCCTAGAAACAGTGGGGGGAATCACCCTGACATTACCTGTGCATATAGCTAGTAGGAAACTAGTTCTCTGTTCTCTGGGACTAGGGAAGGGGAGCACGCGAGCCTTCTGTCTGTGTAATAGTACGTAGCTGTGGTTGTCGACTGCGCGCTGCCGGGAGCATGTAAGGACCGATGTGTCTTCCTCTTCCTCTCAGAAAATAAAATTCTCCCAAAGGAAAACTGAGCAGCAACATCTTGTAAGGTTAATCTCCTTTTAAGGTAACTGTCCTTTTAAACCTCACCAGATTTCAATTAGATAAAAGAAATTGAGTATCTTGGTGTCTGTCTCTCTCTCTCCATGGTCCTATAGGAAGATGTCAAACAGCTGTTTGTACAAGTGGTGGTCATGTTAGCGGTAGGCATTACAAATCTAGTCTTTTGGCATTATTTTATTTTATTGGATGTTAGGAACAAGCATAGTACGGCCAGAGGATCACCCGTAACCACAGGCCTCAGGTGTTGAGTTGGAAGGTGAGGAGGGAAGTGGGGATATGGGTAGAGAGAGTGGGTGAATTTTAAGAGAGTATTAAGAGGGCCATTTCTGTTCTTAAATTTAGTCCTCCCTTTGGAGTTACACATAGAACTGTCAGGAAGGATTCAGGAGAGCAGAGAATAGGAAAATGTTGTGGACAAAAGGAATGGGCACAGTAGCTGGTAGCTCGCTGGGAATCTTTCTGAAGCACAGCAGAGACAGAACCCCGTTTGTATGGCCAGCCGTGTTGTTTGTCACAGGAACCCTGAGGAGCGCAGAGTAGGGTCAGTGAAGCCGAAGCTTGTAGGCCCACCACGTGCCTGGTGTTTTTCCTTCCATCTTTCTGGCTAGCAGGAGCAAATTAGTTTAGGATTAGTGATCCTTGTGGTGTCAGCTCTCTGCTGAGAGACATTAAAAGAAGCAGAGTACGGAGGTTGACAAACTTTCTAAGGAAGGGATACCAAATTCCCGCTCTGCTCCCTTTTCCTTTAGAGTCCGATGGGGGGAGGGACAATGAGGAAAAGGTAGAAAATGGGGATGAGGGCAAAGGGGCTTGAAGGGCAGCGAAGGCTTAGCTTCCTTGCCATCTCACCAGCACCAGAAGTGGGGATTAGGAACAGATTCTCCAGTAGCCTCTGGGTCCATCAGTGTTAACCACCTGTGGGTGGAGGCTGGCCTTTGCTAACTCATTCATGAAGTCCTTTGGGTCATTCTGTTTGCTCCTCATAATTTCCTTACGAAGCAATCGAAGCACTATTATTCTCATTTTATAAATGAGGAAACTGACTGAGGCTTGATGATATTTGTGACTCAAGCTCACTCAACTAGTTAATGACAGATACAAGGTTTTCTGACTCCTACGCTCTTTCTTTCCTGCTTAATGTTTGCTGTGGTAGGAAGAGAAGAGAGTAAAGGGAGAAGGAGAGATTTTAGCAAAAGGCACAGAAGTATGATTCTGTGTAGTTCTTTTTCCACCCATAGGAATATTAAGTTTAAAAATGGTCGTATTTAATATCACAGGGATTTCTCAGAGGTAAAGTCTATTGTGAATGATGAAGAAGGGGAGTCTGTGGGTGAGACTCTGGACTCCTCACCTCACTTTTAGCCAGACTGAAACAAGTTGGAAATCACTCTCAAGGGCATGCTCTATAAGGTCACCTGCCTGTTGTCCCTTTTACGAAGAAAAGTTCTCATTTAAAACATACCTTTTTTGATGAATCTGTTTTTTTAAAAACTCAGAATGTAGGACGTTATACATTTTGAATGTGTTTGTCTTTCTAAAAGTAAATTATATTTCTCAGAAGATGTAAGACATTGTGGTAAGAGATTGTTATTTGGTACCAGAGTTGCTAAACTGACAATTAAAGCCCCCAAGGTATTTGGTAACGTTCTTCTTCCAGGTATGGGAAGGTCGATGGCGAGTAATCCCTCATGACGTGCTCCCAGACTGGCTCAAGGATAACGACTTCCTCTTACACGGGCACCGGCCCCCAATGCCTTCTTTCCGGGCCTGTTTCAAGAGCATTTTCAGAATACACACGGAGACAGGCAACATCTGGACACATCTCTTAGGTATGTGATATCCGTGGTGGAATGAGTTGGTCATTCACTTTATTTCCCATAAAGTTGGTGGTAAAGATGGAAGGAAGTTAAAAGTGTATTTGGAATTTGCCCTTTTGATTTCTGGATTTCTAATGATGCAGTTTCACAGATTTACTCTGTGGTTATCCTAGTTTGCAGTATGATTTTATTATAGCTAAGTCATATTTTTCTCTACTAGATTTTCAGACAGTGTCTGAACGAGGTCAAGGGAAAGGTGCCATACAAAATGGGGTATAATATGGTAAGGAACAGGGAGGGGAAAGTAGTTATTTAACAGAAGTAAGCTGGTTTTTCAAAGTCGTTACTTAGGATATTCACAATTTCAGTTTGGCTTGAAGTAGAATGTGATGTGTAATATTTTTTTCCATCATGACTGTATATTAAAGAAGGAATATAACGAGGGAAAGAATAATCTTTTCAACAAATGGTATTGGGGGAAACTGAATAGCTACATGTTAAAGAATGAAATGGACTCCTACCTCACACTATATAAAAATATACCAAATGAATCAAAGAGCTAATCATAAAGAATTAAAACTATAAAACGATTAGGAGAGAACATAGATATGAATCTTTGTGACCTTGGGTTAGGTTACAGTATTGTAGAACTGACATATGCAACCAAATGAAAAATGGATAAATTGGACTTCATTAAAATTAATAATTTTGTATGTCAAAGGACATAATCAAGAAAGTGAAAAGCTAACCCACAGGATAGGAGAAAATATTTGCAGAACGTATATCTGAAAAGGGTGTGGTAAAGAACTCATATAACTAAACAGTAAAAAGACAACCCAATCAAAAAAAAATGAGTAAAGCATCTAAATAGATCTTCAAAGAAGATCTACAAATGGCCAATAAACACATGAAAAGCTGCTCAACATCATTAGTCATTTTGGGAAATGCAAATCGAATACTTTGAGAAATGCAGTGAAATACTACTTCACACTCACTAGAATGTCTGTAATCAAGAACATGGAAAACAACAAATCTTGGCCAGGATGTGAAAAAATAACAACTTTCGTAGACTGTTGGTGGGAATGTGAAATGGTGCAGCCCCTATGGAAAACAGCTTGGTAATTCCTCAAATAGTTAACAGAGTTACCAGCAATTCTCTTCCTTAGGGATATACTGAAGAGAATTGAAAACCTGTTCACAGATAAAGGAGTGCACAAATGTTTTTGGCAACATTATGTATAATAGCCAGAAAGTGGAAACAACCCAAATATCTGTCAACTGATGAATGGATAAATAAAATGTGGTATATCCACATATATGAAATATTATATGATATTGATACATGCTACAACATGGGTGAGCCTTGAAAACATTATGCTAAGTGGAAGAAGCCAGACCAAAAGGCCTCATATTATATGACCTATATACATGAAATGACCAGAATGGGGAAAATCCAGAGACAGAAAGTAGGTTAGTGGTTATCTAGGGGGGGGATTGGAGAAAGGGAGATGACTGTAACAGGATAGGGCTTCTTTGGGGGTTGATGAAAATGTTCTGGAATTTAATGGTAGTGATGTTTGCACAATCTTTTTTTTTTTTTTAAAGATTTTATTGGGGAAGGGGAACAGGACTTTATTGGGGAACAGTGTGTACTTCCAGGACTTTTTTCCAAGTCAAGTTGTTGTCCTTTCAATCTTAGTTGTGGAGGGTGCCGTTACAGCTTCAAGTTGTCCTTTCAGTCTTAGTTGTGGAAGGCGCAGCTCAGCTCCAGGTCCAGTTGCTGTTTTCTAGTTGCAGGGGGTGCAGCCCACCATCCCTTGCGGGAGTCGAACCCGGCAACCCTGTGGTTGAGAGGATGCACTCCAACCAACTGAGCCATCCGGGAGCTCAGCAGCAGCTCAGCTCAAGGTGCCGTGTTCAATCTTAGTTGCAGGGGGCGGAGCCCACCATCCCTTGCGGGACTCGAGGAATTGAACTGGCACCCTTGTGGTTGAGAGCCCACTGGCCCATGTGGGTATCGAACCGGCAGCCTTCGGAGTTACGAGCATGGAGCTCTAACCGCCTGAGCCACCGGGCTGGCCCATGGTTGCACAATCTTATAAATACAGAGCTCCCCAATATCCGAGGGGGATACATTCTAAAACCCCCAGTGGACGCCTGAAATCACAGATAGTACCGAACCCTATATACCGGGGGTGCCAAAAAATGTATACAAGTGACACTTTGGTCAATGTTGCTCAATCAGAAGTGTCTGGACGCTGATGGTAACACTGTGAGCACCTCTTGTAATTGCAGAAGTCACACGTGACTTGTATTCATCTTTTGTTATCAGCGTATATTGAATATTACAATTAATACAGTGTTTTCCTTTCTTAAAATGTGTACACATTTTTTTGGCACCCTCTGTATATACTGTTTTCCCTATACATACGTACCTATGATAAAGTTTAATTTATATATCAGGCACAGTAAGAGATTGACAAGAAAAACTAATAACAAAATAAAAACAATTATAACAATATATATGGTAATAAGTTATGTGAATGTGATCTCGGCCCTCGCCCCGTCCCCTCATAATGGATCTGATAACTGAGACAGCAACTAAATGACTAACAGGCGGGTAGCATATGCACACTGGAGAAAGGGTTGATTCACTTCCTGGTTGGGACGGCGTGAGAGTTCAACACACTACTCAGAACAGTGCATAATTCAAAACGTACGAATTGTTTGTTTCTGGACTGTTTTTATTTAATATTTTAGACCGCTGTTGACCGTGGGTAACTGAACCATGGAAAGCGAAACTGTGGGTAAGGGTGGGGGGCACTGTTGTATACTAAATAATTTCTGGCCTCACCCCATTTGGCTTGCACTTCACATTTGATTTCCACTATGCTCCCATATTCCTACCTGCTAGTAGAGTGAGAATAGAATAGAGTATGAAATCAAGTTCATGCTCACTTCTAACTCCAGGGTAAATGTTCTATTAAATTAATCAAACAGAATCATCTAGCAAATGTCTAAATTCTTAATTTCTGTGCCTTCCTGTGTTAAATGGCCCTTTCCTAAGCAATAAGAACATCTTACTGTGTCAAAAAGTTTAACAGCTGGTTATGAACTAGACTAAGTAGGCATTTACTGTCCTTAATTCTTCAATCTATTGGGCCAGTTAGGACCACAGAAGCATAAGGTGCCCTGACAAGCTCTTGGCAGGGTTTGGAGGTATTTGAATTCACTGCAAAAGCAAACAAAATGGACTTTAAAAGCTGGGCTCCAGCATATGTGCCAAAAACTTTATAAATGAAATTTCATAGTAGATCTAGAAGTAGAAATGGACTGATTTAGTCTTCTAAGAAGTAGCATTGTCTGGTTTGTTTTTGGATTACGCTTGTTAGATAAATAAGTGATTATATTCTGTATACTTAATTTCTGAAGCTGAGGAGTATATGACACCAACATTGTTTGAAATAGCCAAAATGTTGGATAAGCTTCAGTATTTAGAAAATTTTTCTAATGAAACTTTCGATCCAGGTATCATTGTGATTGTGAAGGATTGACAACATAATCAACATATAACATTGTCTCTTTAAAAGGATAATATTTTCTCTCTCCCCTGTGCTTTTTTCTTAGGTTGTGTATTCTTCCTGTGCCTGGGGATCTTTTATATGTTTCGCCCAAACATCTCCTTTGTGGCTCCTTTGCAAGAGAAGGTGGTCTTTGGATTATTCTTCTTGGGGGCCATTCTCTGCCTTTCCTTTTCATGGCTCTTCCACACAGTCTACTGCCACTCAGAAGGGGTCTCCCGACTCTTCTCTAAGTAAGTATCTGTAAGGTCCATATTTTGATCAATAATTTAGACTTACTGCTAGCTCTTGTTATGGGGAAAGAATTGAAACGTGTGGTGAGCAGTCATTTTTAACACTGAATGGATTTGTGTTCCTTTCCTAGACTGGATTACTCCGGCATTGCTCTTCTGATCATGGGGAGTTTTGTTCCTTGGCTGTATTACTCTTTCTACTGTAACCCACAGCCTTGCTTCATCTACCTGATTGTCATCTGTGTGCTGGGCATCGCGGCCATCGTCGTCTCCCAGTGGGACATGTTTGCCACCCCGCAGTATCGCGGAGTGAGAGCAGGTAAGAGCATGTGGAGCTTTGACATTGGCCATTTAGTTCTTTATCAGTCATTTACTAAAGGTCTGCATTTGCCAAACGCTATGCTTTACACTTGTGATGCAAAGAAGAATCAATCACGGTTCCTGTTCCTGAGGTGCTTGTGATGTGAAAGTGTTCACTCGTGTCTGAAAGCATTGGCGGTGAGGGAGGGGTCGTGGTGAGTGGTGTGAGCTGATGTGTAGTTTACTTCAGTGTGTGGCCATGCCCTCTGGGGAGACAGGGCTCTGTAACCCTTGTAAAATTAATGAGGCTGCTTACTCTCTGCTTGAAGTGTCCTTTTCTGGAGTGATTTTTTTCTGTTTTGTTTTCCTTTGTATTTTCATTTTAAAGTATGTAATCTGCTTAGGTGAATAAGACTTTCCTTCATACTGATTGTGTTCTACTAAACTAGGCACCGTGCATCTCTTCTGATGTAGGATGAAGAGGCCTTTTATGTTTAGGGGGAAGTCTGTGTAGCCAGAGAGCCTACGGAAAGCTACAGCCTCCGAGTGTCTTGGTTGAGCCTTGCTGTAGGAGGACGGGCTTTACGGACATGTGCTTGTCTCCCGGGGGACTCGGGCCTCCTTAGAGCCAGGGCTGTGTCTTGAATTTTCTATCCCCACCATCAAAGCTGGTGCCTACTGACAATGAACAAGAGTATTATTAAAAGGAGTATTTTTCCTTTCAACCTTTTAGAAAAACAATTCAGTATTAAAATCCAAGCCATGGTTCGTGTGCAGTTACCCAGCCGGTTACAAGTTAGAGCTCACTTCATGTTAATGATCGCATTACCACACGCCCCCTCTTCCCTTTCCAAGTGTTGCTGTGAGGAAACGAGCAGTGCTCAGGGTTGACTTTCATTGTACTTCACTGTGGTGGTCAGCCTGCTCAAGCATGAAAGATAAGAGGTCTTTGCTGAGCAGCACTGGACACCCTGCTCTTTGAACACACTGGAAGGACCGAGTTCCTGAGCACTGCCCTAGAGAACGCCAGGCCAGACCTCCACAGCTTTGGCTCAGCACACAGCGGAGGAGAACAAGTGAGAGGGCAGGGTCGTGCTGGCTTTTCTTCAGGGAGGAGTAGCGGTGGGAAACAGTCTTCGTTCAGGCCTGCTTGACGCCTTTCATGTGGGAGATGGCGTTGCCACTTCCTCTGCTCTTGTCAGTGCCCCTTTTAGTTATAAGTACACAGATGTGCAGACATAACACTGTTGCACAGCAGCAGCTTATTTGGTAATGGCTAAAGCAAGCAATGGGCTCCTTGTCTTTTGAGAAAGCTTAGCAAGTGGTGGTTTGTTTTGCAAGCGTTGTTTCTAAGTCTCTGTGTCAAAGTGTAGGAGCAGTTATGGCTCTTGCAAGGCGTTCGTGTGGCTGGTGCTTTGGTGGACACGCAGATTTCAGAGTGGTTTTAGACCAGTTGTCTTCAAACTTTTTTGATAACATTTTCTCTTACAACCCTGAACACACACACACACACATCTACATAAACTCACAAAAAATATCAATTACACAACTTTTATAACCTAGTGCTTAACCGTCCACTGTGACACAGTCTGATATGTGTTATCTTATTCTGGTTCATGAAAAAAATGCCCATCCAGACTCATTTAGTTGATTTTATCACCTGGGTCATATGCAGAAGTTTGAAAAACATTGCTGTAGATGATTTTGAAGGCAGTAGGGCTTGGTGGAGTGATTCTGATAGACTTCTGTACTTGATTGGTACTTTTGGGCCTGGGAGCTTTCAGAAGCATCCCTTCCTCGTCTTCCCCGGCACAAGAGGACAGGCTTGGAGAGATGAACCTCTAGCTGACTGTAATTCTGGCTGTGGGTCCCCAAAATACTCGGGGAATTCATTAGCACCAATAACTGCCTTTTGTTTCCTCACCTCCACCTCTCACTCTCTCATTGTACCTCCTCCCCAATCCCACTTCCACCCCAGGAACAGCTGTGGCTAAAGGGAAGATAAAATATGTAAAATTGCTCTGTATCGCAACCGTGTCTAAAGAGGCAGCATTTAGGGAGATGTGAACAAACTAGAGCTGTCTGTTCCTAAAACACTTGGAACTAAGTCGGAGTGCTTTGAGGACTGCTGACCCGTGAAGCTCAGCGTTCCCGCAGGCGGCTCCTGCGTTTGTAAAGGGATCTGTCTTCTAGAGCGGAGCTGTGCTGTCTTGTCCTGTGGGGCAGCATCCCCGAGTTTGAAGAACCGTCTTTTTCCATTCAAACAAGAAGCTAATGTTGCACCCTACTTGGAAATACTCAGTTTAGAGAATTACTGGTTCTGTGCTGTAATAGTTACTTCTTTTTTAGAATTGGATGGTTTTATTAACACAAATATAATGTGCGCACAAGCTGTCTATTCATTTTCTCGGCTGTGCAGCCTGGCATTGGGGTTGATGACAATGGCCGGCTGGGCTGCTCTTTCCATCATGGCTTTGTGGCTCTTTGAGGAGATGCTGTGACAATCTCAGCACAGAAGATTCGTTGCCGAGCAGCAGCAGCACAAGCTCCTTGGTGGTGTGGACCAGGAGCTCCCGTAAGCCGCTGGCAGCACAAGCTTGGTTTTCTTTTCCTCCCATCACCAGTGTTGGGTGTCAGGCTTGGGCCCCTGAATCTTCTGTGCACCCTATTGTGTGTTAGCACCCTGGGTTTCTGCCAGTTATGCTTCATTGTGACATACCGGTCTGACTGGTGCAGGGTGGACTTCTTGGTCTTCTTTTTGATGATCTTGGGCTTCATGAGGGGTCTGAGGGCGGCATGACGCCGCGCAGGAGATGGCCGCCCCCTCCGTGGGCAGCGCCAAGGGAGAGCGCTGTAATAGTTACTGCTTGTTCCTCGTTTCTCTTCTGCATTTTTGCTTTATTCTTTTCTTGTGGTCCCCTAGGAGTATTCTTGGGCCTAGGCCTGAGCGGAATCATTCCTGCCTTGCACTATATCATCTCGGAGGGCTTCCTGAAGGCTGCCACCATAGGGCAGATTGGCTGGTTGCTGCTCATGGCCGGCCTCTACATCACGGGAGCGGCCCTGTACGCCGCCCGCATCCCGGAGCGCTTCTTTCCCGGCAAGTGTGACATCTGGGTGAGTAGGATCGGTGGTTCCCGTGTGTACTTGTCTGTCTCTTAGCGCGTTAGTGGCAGGCGGGAAGTGAGGCAAGGGAAAAAGCTTTATACTCAAACTTGAGAGCTCTTTATTTGAGGCCTAACTCTCCCTCATTAGCTGTATTTCTCTGAATGATAAGTACAGTAGTAACTACATACATTGAACACTTAGGTGGTGCCTGGCACGATACTGAGTGATCACAGTCCAGAGACTACCTCACTCAACACATTAGCCCTGTAAGGTATAACGACCATTAGCAATGTTTTCATTTTGCAGATTGGGAAATAGCGCTTAGGGAAATTATATAACTTGTCCAGCGTGCCTGGCTGTTCAGTGTTTGGGGTAGAATTTTAATCATTAGGCTAGTCTCATACCAGCGTCTAAGCTCCTGTGTACTGCATTGTACTGTTAAGTCATTTAGTCATTCTTTGTCTCAGTTTTCTCATTTATGAAATGAGGGTGATGGACCAGGTTTTACCAAAGTCCTTTTTGGGACCAGATTTTTACGTAGGTCCTTTTTGATCACCAAACTGTAGTGATTTGTAATGAGAGATTGAGTGTATATGTGAGTTTGGTTGGAATGGGAGTTAGACATAATTAGATTGTGATTAATGGTAAGAGGGAGGAAAGAGAAGGGGAAAGAAAACAGAAGGGACCAATAGATGGACAATTTGGTGATAGAAGACGGCCTGAAACGTTTTGAGCAGCGCAGAGCTGGGATGCTGTGTGATAGGAAGTCTGACCGGTGGGATTCTGTTCCTCGGCCTGTTGCCAATTCGTGCCGTGTAGTCCACGTTGATCATCTAGTTTCTTCTATCCGTAAAATGAAGATAATACTTATTTAAGCAATCTTTTGAGCTTCACATTAGCCAATTTATCTCTCTGAGATTGCCTGCTCATAAATTTGACCTTGATATGGGCGATTTTTACCTTTTCCCTCGTTTTTGGGAGAATGCATTCCCTTTGGTTTCCTAGGAAACATCTCTTTGGATGTGACTTATGGATCCTTCTAGGTTACACTTTTAAAATCAATGTCTTTCCCTTGATAAGTACTGTTTTGCCGCTGTGCTTTTCCATTTTGAGACCGTAATGAGAATAGTGTGATTTTTGAAGTGATGTTTGGTGCACTGAGCAATTTCATAATCCCTTTTGAGGTATGACCTAGCATTCAACAGAACAGGTTAAATCAGAAATAACATCACGTTTGTAGACCAGCTTCTGACATGAGAAGGAAGTAAAAGGCCTTGCTTTCCTAGTCGTCTGTTGTTCATGCAATTCCAGAGCCACCATATCTCCTGGCCTTGTGCCCAATCCTGGAAATCCCTTTCATTTCCTAATAGAGAGCAGCATTTAAATAACCAGAGTCCATGACAAAAACGTCCATCAGCAGTGACGGAAACGCCCTCTGTGTGACTGTAGCCCACTGCTAGGCATCAGGGGATCCTTTGTGGTCTGCTGGCAAGAGGGTCTGCCTACATCGTTTGCCCGAGGTCCCCAGTACTCCAGTGTTAAGTGTGCATGTTTTCATGGCGAGACCTTAGCGGCAGCACCTTGATTTCTTTGGGGACAGCAGGCCTTCAATTCAGCAGAATGTGATATGCCTAATGGAGTTCCAAGACCTGTGGACACCTCGAATCTGAGCTCTGTTACACCAACTCCCTGCCCTCCGCTCAGCAGAAATGATCTTAAGAATCTCAGCAGACTTTTAATAATGTATGGATTTCTCTACCCCCACCCCCTTTTTTTGCCTCTAGTTTCACTCTCATCAGCTGTTTCACATCTTTGTGGTTGCGGGAGCTTTTGTTCACTTCCATGGTGTCTCAAACCTCCAGGAGTTCCGTTTCATGATCGGCGGCGGCTGCAGTGAAGAGGATGCACTGTGATACTTACCAGTAGCCAGGACCCCGACCCTGACCCAGGGCCTGCAGCCCGCAGGCCTCCCTTACTGGCCTCTGCTGCCGATACCAGAGGAGCCACAAAACTCTGACAGCCTCATGGGTTTCGTGACTCCCCAGGGGTTCTACATGGCACACAACTGAGGAGAGAAAAACAAAAATAAATCATACCTCAAAGGAAGAAGTGCATCAATTGGGAGGAAAGGAGAAACGGCCCTGACCCGCCGTGTTCTCGGGATTCCCCGGTCGAGGGCTCTGCATAGACCCTGGCAAACTGGCTTCTGGTCCATGTCCTATTTCTCTGAGAAACAGGTCAGCGGGGGGTTCATTCTTGTCCCCTTTCTCTCCTTTAAACAATAACACAAACCAATTTAGGTGAACATTTATATCCTGTTAAGGGATGGGAGTGTGATTTTAGATCCTCTTTTGGGAGAACAAAGAAATTAATGTAAATAAGATTTCTAACTTACTGTTTAAATAAGAATTTATATAAATGTTTAAAACATTGGGGTAGGGAAGGGAGGGAGAATTTTTGTATAGATTGAAACATGCAAGTACCACACACTGTTCTAATTTTGCACAAAGTGACTGTAGGAGGATCAGGTGATAGCCCCAGAATGTATGATGCCTTGGTGCACCCAGGTGCCTTCTAGAGGCTGACACACCTTGGACCGGGTGGGGGGGAAGCGGGGCTGAGAGCACAGCCCCAGCCCGGTGATCACATGACCACTCATGCCTGAGAGCCTGTGGGAGTCCTGAGGTAGAGGGAGGTGGTATGTGTTTTCTCAGTGGAAGCTGCACGTGAATGGCTAACAGGATGTGTCAAAGGCTAGTTAAGCTGTCATGTGGCAGACTGACTTGTCACTATGCGGATGGCCCTCTCTAAGGAGTGGAGCTACCTGCTTGGGAAAGTCAGTTATGCTGCGAAAGGGTGGCGGAGACAGTGGGAGGAGCTCTGGACATGTTAGCAGGGAGGCAGAGGGGACGACTTCCTGGCATCCTGTTCAGTTTGGTGGTGATTTTTGTCTGAGTGCAGGGATGCGCCAGCTCCCATGTCCTTGTTATGGAGCTTTAGAACACTCTGGAAATTTCCCTCTATTAAAATCACTGCCCTAACTACCTTTCCTCCTCTTGGGAATAAAAATCAGCCTTTCCCTGGAATCATAGTTACTGGCATGGAGCCAGCCACAAGAGATTCTGCCTTGTCACGTGCCTCCTGAGCTCACTTCTGTAGATTGGGGGGTGTCTCCTTGGCACTAGGAAAGACAAGTGTCACCTCTGGTCCACTGTCGTGGTGAGCCTCAGTATGACACAGACGTCAGCTCTCTTTGAACAAGAAACAGTTGAACTCATGGAAAGCAGGCCCAATACCCACCATGGAGTTATTAGCATTCCCTGAATCCCGTTTCTAAAGGGATGGCAAGGGGAGAAGTTTGAAAAGGAAATTGTATGTTATTGCCAGGGAGTCCGGTAGACTCTTTAACACTGATTTGAAGAGCCGTTGGAAGTAAAGGAAAGATTGCTTATGTCCAAGAGGTTACCGGTCTGGTGTAAGGAGAGTGGTGGGGAGGCTCTGGCTCGTAGGGTTCTGATCTTGGCTCATAGGCGAACCTCCCAAATAGCACTTGATTCTTAGGTTACTTACTGTCATCCAAGACTTGGTGATTGAGTTACACCCTGGGGACTGTGGGTATTAGAACTAGATACTGAGGCCCTGAGCGTAGGTCAGGCACCCTCGGCTGGGTGTTTGGAAATACGGGAAAAGGCATCCTGTTTATGCGGTTTATTCTTGGTTCTTTTTCTCCTTTCTCTCTCCTTCCAATCTCCAGCAAAAGCTGGGGACCAGGAAGAAAGAATCCATTGTAGAACTTGGCAGGAACCTAAGAGTATTTTGGTTCTGGGTAAGGTCACTACCCTGGTTGCTAGGTGGACCCAGCCAGACTCAGTGCCTGACCGACTACAGAGCAGTATTACGCCCCAAGGAAGCAGACCGGCGGGCACTGGCCTCTGGAAGGAAACTTACTGAGCTGTGTGAAAGCAGCAGCACCTGTCAGAAGCCAGGCTTGCTCTTTGGTCGTGCACTTGGGGACACGGGCTACAAGATGCAGCCCTGAAGGATCGCCAGCAGAGGTAGCCGTCACCCCACACCCCACAGGAGCAGTGGAATCTGGTTCAACATTAGCACAAACCCTTGGGGAAAATGAAGTTTAACATCAGCTGTATAACCCAGTAAAAACCCCCCTCTTGCCGGTGTGTGTGTCTGTGTGTGGAAGTGAGTGTGCCCCTTTATACGTGTGTGTCTGCACCTCACTACCAACAGCCTCACTGCACTGGCTCCTGCAGTGCCCGCTGAGAACTCACCAGGTTGGCGCCTGAATGCCTTACTCTCAGCAGTCCGAGGCTTGCTTGCTCTGTGCAGATTTTTAATTTTCTTTTTTGGCCCTAGGCTGATTAGGACCTCTGAAGCTTCATTCTATCACCATTAAATAGTGGCCTTTTTCAGTATTTTTCCCTTTCCCCTTTATACATTGCTGAAGCCACAAAGCACATTTTCGGGGATCATAGAAGATTGGGGTTTCAGAAAGGCATCTGTGCAATGGTTTCCTTCACCTGGGATTTCCCTACTTGCTGTATTCTCGACTTCTAATAAAAAAACCCAAATGGAATATGAATTTGTTTGGTGTGTTTTTTTTACGGTCTCAGCTTACCTCCTCATGTCTCTTGACACTTCTTACTTGAAGCCTTATTTCGACACTGAAGCTTAAGGAATTTTCAGGAACTTCCCAGTCTGAGTGCACAAGTCACAGTGCTTATGTCCAGCTCACTCCCCGCACCTCCTTTCTGACCAAGTGTAGAATGGGGGGGAGCACTAACTCCAAGGGAGCAGTTCCTAATTTATTATTACAGTTCATCAGAAGAAAACCTAAGATGTTCACGTTATGCAAAGGGATCTGTTAAAGCGCTCTTGATGTCTCGTCAGCGTAACCGCCCCCCTGTGAACCGATCAGCTCACATTTCATAGGTGAGAAAACTGAAGCTTAGAAAGGCCAGGGCTGATGGCCACCAGTCTTGTTAAATAGTCTCATGTATATTGACCTAAAGCTTTGGGGATTGTTAACCCTTCTGTGTAATTTAAGAAAGAAGAGGAATCCCACCCCTTTTGCCTTAGGTAAATTTAGTTTTTGCAGGGGAATTTCCAGTATTGGGATAATATGTCCACTCTGAGTTCTCATTGTTAAGTACAGATAAAACTTAAGGGTTTCCCTTATATTATCTGGGTTTAGAGCACTGGATGACATTCTGCTGTGGAAAAAGTAATCTGAGGCCTACCAATAACCCACTTGGTCTTTTCCTCGTCTTTTTCTACATGCTGTCTATATGCTCCCTTGCTCAGGTGAGGTCCTTGTCCAAAATTCAAAGGACAAGTTTGAATTTTGACTTTATTGAATGCTAGGGCTCTGTGGGGCCTAGAGAAGCCTCTGGGCCGTGCTGCCCTAAAATTACCCTGGAAATAATATCGTTGTCTCTAGAATATTTTGCTTCAGGTACAGCACATCCTGTATTTTTCTTCCCTTAGTGGGAATGAACTGTGGACCACCACTCCCGGGGTCCTAACTTTTCCTGCCTTAAGCCATGACTTGGTGAGACAAGCCCAGTCTGACTCTTGTAATTTCTGCCCCTGATGGCGTGGAGCGTGCTTGGGGACCCAGGAAGCAGGCCATCCAGCGGCAGGACCCCGGAAGCCCCCTGACTGCCCCCAGCCATCCCTGCTTCGGCTGCGCTGCCTGGAAACAGGCCGAGCCGAGCCCAGTTCTACCATTTCCCTGGTGACAAGCAAGATTTCCCCGGCTTCTGTGTTCTCACCTGTTAAACGGCTTATAAAATATCCTTTGCATCTTTCCCTGAGCTGCTCTGACAGATCAGCATTTCTCAAATTTCCCAGTGATTGGCTGGCTGGCGCCTATGCCAGACTTGCTCTAATCCCTCCCCTTCGTGGTCTGTGACCACGTTTACGTTTCTGACTTTGAGGTATGTCCTTTCCCCCTTGTGAACTCCAACTGCGTTGTGAAGTGGCTATTGAAGCATTCCACCTGAAAGCACTTCTATTAAAATACACACAGTTATTCGGTGGATTTAGTAGGTAATGCATCTCTGTGCTGAAGAAGGAGGGCCTGACGGCAGCCTTGAGGTCTTGGTCATCCAAAGACGTGCAGCATTTGTAAGAAAAGAGATTGCAAGATTCTGTACCCCAGACTCTTGTCATTTATTAAATGCCTTTGGTTTTAGTTGGTTCAAACCTGAAATCAGGGTGACGGCTCGCTAGCTTTAACAGGCTGCCACCTGCTGTCCTTGAGTGATTTTGTTAAAAGTAGAGGAAGAATAGTTCTGACCTCCAAGGCAAGACTTCTCCTGGGTGAAGAGCAAAACTAGTTTACAGAGGTGGTCTTCTGGCCATTGGTTCTGAAGGGATTTCCGGGCCTTATAGTCCACTCCTGGCCACACAGAGGCGAAAACCAAGGCCAGAGTCTCCCCCAGCACCTTCTGAGGTTAGTTTAAAATTACATGGCTAAAGGAGTTGGTAATTGCCTGAGAATGCTGTCACTGGTTGGGTGGGGAAGAAGAGCCTTTCAAAGCCAACACTGGCTTGTTCCAGAGAGACCAGCAGTGTGGGAGGCTGTGGTTGAGGTCAGATGCTGCCCTAGAGAGGTAGTGGGTGGCCGTGGCCCTGGAAAGGGGTGGGGGCCTGGAGCAATGCTTGGGAAGTGCTCATGCTGCCATGCCTGTCACAACGAGGTCTAGCCTCGAGCCACCGCAGCCAAGGGGACCAGAGGAGGGGCTCCTCGCTGCTTTCCAACCCACCTGCGCCAGGTGGACACCTGTGACCTATTGTTCCTGGTATCCAAACTGTAATTTCTTTGTCCCCTCCTCCATGAAAAAACGTAATAATAATAATAGGCATATTATATGAATATCACAGTCAAACCTCCCAATACTCTTCCAATAGTTAAGAGCCAGTTTTCAACTATGCTTCAGTGTCTCGGTCTGTAACATGCGTCTAAATGCTAGTGCCCAATTCAGAGGGGCGTTGCGAGATCGAATGAGTTAATACCTGTTACTTACCTGGTACATGCAAACCGTAGCTGTTCCTAGCATTATTCTGCCACTTAAATGGGCTGAGTGAGCGAGCTTGAATTGGTCTCTGAGGTTCGAGTTCTCCAACTGGAAACAGGCTGTTGTTACCCTACCTCTCAGGATTGTTGTGAGACTTAACTAGTGGAAGTCTCCATTGTGTGGAAGTACCATTGTGTGGTTGATAATACAAGACATTTTACAAATACCATAATGTGTTTTTTTGAGTTGGCTTACTCGAGAGAGAAGTGGGCCACTTACTGGTGGGATACTTGTACCTTGAAGTTGGTGGGTCCTCCAAGGCCTGCTGTCTCTCATGAGCCAGGTCTGGGGGAGGGAGGAGGAAATTCCAGGGCTGCAAGACCCTGGAGATGGTGTTTGTGTGGAGAGTGAGTTCCCAGATTTAGCTTCCTTCCCTGTGGACTCTGCTTGGCAAATTGGTTCCCCAAATTTCCATCCCAGGAACAGAGCCAGTGGTCAGAAAAAGACCAGCATGGGACTTGGCCCTCCTGGGGCGTCTGGAGCTGGCCCTCAGGAGACCCTCCCCTTGCCACTGGGAAGGACTGCTCTTTTCCCTGGGACTTCTCTGCTTGGCCCAGCTATTCCTACGGCCTCCGCTGAGCTCGCATTATCTTCCACTGCGCCAGCTGCTTCTTACCCTGTCGGCTTCTTAGAGAGATGCAAAATTTCCTTTGAGTTAGGACTTTGCAAAGAGGTTTTTAGAAGTTTTTTAATAGCAGTAGTTTGCAGACATCACATGCAGCCATGTTGATGCAAAAGGATTCTGGGTCTTGCCCATTATGATTCACTTCCCTGTGTCTCTCTCTCTCTCTCTCTCTCTCTCTCTCTCTCTCTCTCTCTCTCTCACACACACACACACACACACACACACACCTTTTTTTGGGCAGCAGAAAGAAAGCCAGTTGCCCTCACCATGCACCTCACTTTGAGGAAGCTGTTTCCAGTGGGGGCTTGTTCTCGCCCTCGCCTCATTTCTGCTGCTGTTCCTCCTCCTCAGTACCTGTAAGTCCTTGGGTTCTATTGAAGACCAACCAGGTTCATTAAAAACAGCTGGCCCTTCCTTTGGCTGGGTCTGGACTTCTGGAGAATAGATGGAACTAAGTGCTTTTGTCTTGGTCCAAGTTGAGCTCATGCTAGACTCCCGGAAAGGAGGTAGAAAGGATAGGAGAATGTCCATGGGGACGGGGTGGCTGGTCCCAGGCTCCCTGGAAGGTCTTTGGGAAGCGGTTTCTGGTTCCATCCAGCGATCTTGGGAGGCAGGGGCCATTAGCTCAAGATGGAATGAGCGCTGACCTGGCTGATAACCCAACTACAGTGAATTGGATCCCACATCAGTTGCTGACTCTTTAAAATGTCTCTGGAAGGATCACCTTGTCAAAACAGATCAGACTGGGTGGGTGTCACCGCAGCAGCTGGGACGGTAGCACCCAGGCACACAGAGGCAGCAGGAGCAGGGAGGGCGAGGCTGGGGTGTCTGAGGTGCCACCACAGTCCTGGGCGTTCTCCTGCGAACCCAGAGCAGACGTGAGAGGGCAACATTTAAGGTGATGTCCCACTCCAGCCAGCGGAGGCAAGGAGTGGGGAGGGGCTCTAGGACTAATAGGGGCCAAAAGCTGGGGAAGGAGGGAAGTTCCACGAAGTAGAGGAAGCACTGCCACCTTTCTTAGACCCCCCCTACCCTGTAGGGGACAGGAGAGGCTGTACACTCAGACCAAGAGCTGGGCGCAAGACTTCTCTGCTTGCCCCCCATCTTGCAGTGGCTGTGGGGTCATCCTTTCAGAATGACTTCAGGAGAGCCATCAACCCTGGGCGCATCTTGATGTGGGTTATTTGTGGCAGCCATGTCTAGCGCAGATGAGAGCATGTAAAGCGCCCAGTTGAGGGCCTGCCATGTGGTGGGTGCTTGATAGACTCGGTTACCACTGGCGTTCTGCACACAATGGTTTCCTCCTGCTTGCCCAGATCATTCGGAGCTGAGCACAGCAGCAGTGAGGACAATATGGAGTCTGCAAGTTCCTTTACCAAAGGCCACGCTCTGGGAACAGCGGCTCTGTGTAGAAGGCCCCTTGGGTCCCGGCTGACTTACTACTATTTGAGTACACGTGCATGAGTGCATTCATGTGCACTTGCATTCCCAGGTGTCCATGCACGGATATCTGCAGGTGTGCGGACACAGTCCCGGAGCCAAGGATTTGGGGGTGAAGACCAAGCCCCCCCACCTCTGCTAGCCCCCACCTCTGGATGGAAGGCATGGCAGGAGTCCGGCCGCCGGCGGAGCTTCTGGAAGCGCGTCCTGTCACACTTGACAGAGGCATTATGTGCAGAATTCACTGTTAAGGTGAATATCTCATGACAGGAGCTGCTCCTGGAGACTAAATTCTGGAAAAGCCTATCCCTGGTGGGACCAGCTGCCTTGCAAGTGGCTTCCAGGGTCAGGAGGCAGCACCCCGGGGCCTGGGGGGAGGGCTGGAGAACAAAGAATGATGCTCTCTGTGGGGGCGGGGGCTAGGAGGCTGGCCGCAGCCTCCAAATCGGAGCCCCTCCTAGCTCCTGCAGCTCCACTCCTGCCTCGCCCCGCGCATCCCGGAAGACTGGAAGGATATATTTGACTTCTGTAGCCTCCTGCAGGACTGGCGGGAAGATGCTACAGTCACAGGTGGGATCTGTCACCAGGAGGAGAAGGCTGCTGTTGGGAACCTGTTGCATCACAAATATCCTGCAGTAAAGAGAGGTGGGGTCACGGAACTTCTCCATGGAAGGCTTGACATTGGGCTTCCAGGGAAGAAACTTCTGGAGACTTCCAGTGTGGAGTTAGGGTGGTAGGGGAAGAAATGGAACCGGGAGGCAGTTCAGATCAGGAGCAGCTGCAGGAACAGTCCTGGGCAACTGACTCAGTCCAATTGACTTATTTTACCCACAAGCCTTTGCAGTTGTGTTGCTCTTTTCCCAGCAGATTGGAGAAAGTGAGGAAGTCCGAACTGGGACATTTTTGAGAGCAAAAGTAGTTCTTATTTAATATATGCAGGGACAACAGGCATAAATCAGGGCTGTCTCAAGCCAACAGGGATGTGTGGCTATCCTCGCTTTGGGTGTGTGATGGGGACAGGCCCTGTGGGGAAGATGCAATGTCAGTCCTGGCCACCAGGTGGCACAGTGTTCCACTCTTGTCCCAAGAAAAACCACTGTGTTAAGGTTTAAAACCTTGCCCAACCTCACACACTAGTGAGAGATAGAAACTTGACTCTGCCTGATGGCCAAAGTCGGAGGTGTTCACTATAAAATAATTTGCTTAAAGTCTGGGGTCTCTCGGGGTCATCCTGGGAAGCCCTGGAGAATGGAGGCTGGCCAAGGGGACACCCTAGAGGAGGAGGCCATTGCCTCGGCCTAGGACAGAACTTCCCGAGGTCAGGGGTGGGAGTCAGTAGGACAGAACTTTCACTCAGGCCTCCTGCCTCCCTGGCCAGGGCCTGGCAGAGCGGGGAAGCCAGCAGCCTCTCCATGGGAGAAGGCCTGAGTCCAGGCTCGGCGCGGGCCCCAGGCCTGGGGGTGGAGATGCCCGAGGTGGTCTGACGGTGCCAGCAGCCCTCCTCCCGCCCGCCCACCCCTGGGGCATCTGCAGGCTTTCCCCTTCGTTCCTCTGAACAGACAGATTTTGAAGGGAGAGATGACTTGTTTCTTTCCTCAAATCTACCTTGCCTTCCTGATGAGACAACTCATCTGGCTGATGAGTTGAGCTGGCATGGCCTGACACTGAGCTGCCATGCAGGCGTGAGACAGACACTGAACTGTGGGATCATTTCTCCCGTCTGGGTGGCTTTGGGGCTTGGGGGTGGGGGGGGGATTGACTTGCTGACAGAGGATCTGGCTTCAGACCACCGTTGCCCAGTGCACCAGGTTGTCCACTGTCCCCAGCTGGTCTCCTCCCTCCTGCCGTCTGCCTCAGCCTGTCTCCTTCGGGAAACAGACCTCTGGAGCGTGGCCTTTCACTTAGAGCACCCGTCCTTTCCCCTACTTTGGAGCCGGCTCCCTGTGGGTGGCCCAGCCCTGCCGTGAGGCTGGAGGCTGGCAGAGCTGCCTCAGTTCTTACTTCTGGCAGGCCCCACACTGGATGAGCCCGTTGGCCTCCTGGACAGCCCTCTGGTGCACAAACACAGGGTACTCCGTGTCGCAGGGCTGCAGCACGTCCTGCTGCTTCTGCTTGTGGGCTGCAGGGAGACAGAGGTGTGGAGGGGAGAAGGGGTCACCGAGTTGGAAGGGTCTTAGAAGCCGTGCTGCGGGGAGAAGCACATGATGGAACACAGCTTTGGCTGCCCAGGACATGGGGCCCAGCACAGGTTGGGCACAATGTCACACGAGGCCAGGATGTCACGGTGTGATGTCACATTCGATGAATGGTGTCACATGGAGCAGTGGTGTCCCAGCGTCAACACTCCAGCACAGGTGTGGCCACCACGCAGTGAGATGCCCCCTAGCCCGCTGCAGGTGGCTCCCTGTTAGAAAGCTCTCAGGACCTGTGAAGCACAGGTGGGCTGGGAGAAAACGGGGAGGGAAAAGGAACAGAATAAACAGTGCATCACAGTGGAAAGGGCAGCAGAGGGCGCCAGAGGCCTTGGGTGTCAGCTGTGTGTGATTGACACATAGCCCAATGACCTTGGGAAGCCACTTCCTGACTTTGGAAGCCAGTATCCTCATTGTAAGCTGAGGTTGGGGCGGGGGCGGCAGTGCCTCTTCTCAAAGGCTCCTTTCAGCACTTAGATGTCCCTGGTCTGAGAGGAAAGCAGAGGCAGTAAGAGTGCCAAGGTGTGGCTTGGGGGAGACTATGGCCCCTTAATCCCATCACCCCACCAATTCATCTGCAGGCAGGTGACATTTTCTCAGTTCTAGCTAAAGTGCTCTGTGAGTGCAGGTCCTGGACGAGCCCTGGGCCTGCTCTCTGGTCCCTGTGGCCAGCCGGGTGAGAACATAGCAGGGAGGGCCAGCGCCTGGCTGCCAGGGGCTGGAGGAGAGCTGGGCGAGGTGGGGTCCTCAATGTGTTGAGTCTCCAGCTTTTGGGGCCCTCAGTGCATGTCTGTGTGGTGCACTTGAGTCCACTCAGAAAGGACTCAGCACGAAGAAAAGTAGAGGCCCTGGGAGGCTGCCCTGGAGGACCCGTGTTCACTCCAGAGGGGAGCAAACAGCACACAGGGCTCACTCACAGGCTGGCTGAATGGCATTATTTTTGTTCAAAATCACAGTGCTATTTTGTTAACACAGTACTCCCAGTTCTTCAAGGCACTTTCCACGCCTTTCCTTTTGTTCTCAAGGCCTGTGTGTGAAATAGACAGGGCAGGCAACATTCGCCCATGTTGCAGATGTGACCTTTTGCACAGAAGGCTTACGCGGGGAGCTATGATTTCCTTAACTCCCAGACCCCGCGACTTCCCACCCGACCTGATGGCAAGAGGGGAGGCCAGTCTGCAGCCGAGAAGTCTCAACAGGGAAGAAGAACCACAGCGTTAAGCGGGGGGTCCGCACACGTGGTCAGGCTTCAGCTCAGCGCTCCAGGCCCCCTCAGGATGCCAGAGTGGGCACTCTGGCTGATGCCTGCTGATGTTCATCTGGCTCCTCCCCTTCCGGGCCCAGTTACACTGGCCGCGTCCCATTGGGGGCTGGCTCAGGACGCCTGTCTGCCCTCTCAGCTGAGCTGCTTTGTGCAGTAGGTCATCTCAGTGGTAAGGAGAGCAACAATGCCAAAAACGACAGGCTGAGTGGCTTCCCCACGGTCACACAGCTGGGAAGGGGCAACAGGACCTGCTCCCAGCCCAGTGCTGTCTCACAGAGGACATGGATGACCCGGCCTGCTGGGCAGGGCGGGAAGGAGCTCCAGGAACAACTGCCCTGAGATGAGAAATTCTGATCAAGCGGAATGAGGGAGCTCATTCTCAGCTTGTGCAAGATGCAGCCGCTGGCAGAGGGGCGCTGTGTCCCCCGCCCTGTGTCCCCATGCAGAGGGGAGGAGGGGCCTGCTTCTAAATGGGTGGTGACACCTGGTTCCTGGTTCCTGTCACAAACACCAAGTGCCTGTGAACTGCCCCCAGAGCGGTCCTGTGAAGACTGTGGGGTGTGATTTCCAAAAGGAGTCTGGAAACACAGCCGAGAACTGGCCACGTGAGCTCAGGGGCAAGGACGCTTCCCGCCGCCCAGAGGTGGGAGCACAGCCAGAGAGGACAGCAGTGGAAATTGTTTTTTCATCAGGAAGCCAAACTCTGTGAGAAAGAAGGGACAGGGAGTGCAGCCCAGGCAGTGGAGAAGTGGCAGAACCCATGGAAAAGGCTCTGTAAGCATGGAGGGTTGAGCAAAACCAGCTAAGGCGAGACAGTCCTGAGTGGTATGGGAGCCCTGGGCCACCCATGGACTGGAGGCCATTGAAGTCCTTTTGCATTTCAGGATCAGCTGGCCTCATTGTCCTGGAGGTGGGGTCCAGAGTCACCGCTGACTGATAGTGAGGACATTTCTTTGCTTTGTGGTCAGGCCTTTGGGGGACACTATCCTCAGATAGACGGTCACCGGAGATACATTATCCTAAGAGTGTCCCAGTGATCAGACAAGGCCCCTGCCTGCCACCCCCTTAACCCGAGCACTGCTGAGGGCTCGGGAGACACCTGAGCTGACAGCACCACTATTCGTGCTCCACGGGGTGACCTGGTGGCCTCTCACCTGCATGTGGTCACAGCCACTGGGTCACATCACCCTTCACTCTTGGAGTTGTAAACATTCTCGCCCGCCGAGGTGGATGGAGTGTCCCATCCTCCCTGGGGTAGCACTGTCTTTGTGTGGGATGAGGTCTGGCCTATCTCCCCAGCCCTAAGGAGTGGCGCTTTAAACTGGGAGAGGCCCCGAGTCAGGTGTGCCCCAGGATGAGGAGAACTCAGACCCCTGAATGCACCCCTTTAACGGAGAGCTGAGGACAGGCCACTTGCAGCTCCATGCCACCCCACCCTCCCCGCTGCTCCTCAGTGGGCGCTACTTACAGTGATGGAACACAGCTTTGGCTGCCCAGGACATGGGGCCCAGCACAGGTTGGGCACAATGTTACACGAGGCCAGGATGTCACAGGGTGTGATGTCACATGGGATGAATGGTGTCACATGGAGCAGTGGTGTCCCGAGATGGTATGACGTCACACACAGAGGAGAGGACAGCCAGGAATGCGAGGCAGGTGATGAGAGAAGGCCAAGCAGGATGAGATATGAGCAATGAACTCTCCAGAGTCCCCATCCCCTCTGTCTCCCACCCGGAGGTGACAGGTTTCCCACCAGCTGACTGCAATGGCGTTTGTATCAAACACACGGCCGAGCCGTCGCATGTGCTCACCCGCGGCCCCGCTGTCCGCTTGCCAGGAGCCCCAGGCACTCCACTCCAGCAGGAACCTGCCAGACAGAACTGAAATCGGAGACCTGCGCGCTGGAGCCCCAGGTGGTCCCTGGTCCAGGCCCTGTTCTCTAGGATACCTTTCTCCCCCTGAGGGCTCCTGGGTGAGCAGACAGGTGCCCCCGGCAGCAGCACGAAGGAAAGGGCCCAACACACATGGTCAGTTCTCCCTGGGACCTTACCCTCCTCCCCTGGGGTCGGGGGACCTCAGACACCCTGGCTCAAAGGGCTCCTTCAGAAGCCACACCCGCGTGAAGTCCCCCAACCCCCAGCCTCAGCCCCCCACTCACAGCAAGAGCTCATCCATCAGCCATCTGGTCACAGTCAGGAAGGCAGAGATGGGCTGGAAAGAGGGGACACAGGCTGACCCCAGGTCTGGGGATGGTGCTCCCCTCAGCACCACCATTAGAGACCATGACCCTGGGCTGCCCCCTCCGGCCACCCCCCCACCCCTTCTCAGCAAGGGAAGCCTGGAAAGCTGAGTTATCGGGGCAATTGATGTTGCAGTGCAGACATCTTGGGTTGGACATTCCATCAGGAAGGCCAGGCAAAGCCTCAGCCTGACGAGCCACTTGGTGACGTTTCTAGGATCCCTGCTGATCTGTGTGACCACCCTGGGAGGTGAGGTGATACAAAGAAAGGAGCTACAGTCTACTCTCTCTGCAGAGGGCCCTTATTTCATGAGCTGCCAGAATAATTCCCTGAAGCCCCAAGGCTCAGCCCTGCGGGGCTAAGGTGGGAGCAGGCTGCATGCAGGGCTCCGCGGTGCAGGCAGAGGTGGGAGAGGACTTTTGGTCAGAGTCAAGAGTGGGGCCAGATGCTTGAGGCTGGTGAAACCAGGGACCAGGTGACCTCATTTTAGGGGAGGTGGAAGGGATATGTGGGGTGACACTCACGCTGACCAGGGACCAGGCGGCACTGTGGTGGTGACTCGGGGGTTTGCACATGGCCTGGTAGTCATACATGGTCACTCTGAAAAACAGAGACAGCATATGGCCAGTCCAGACCTTCCCCCGCCCGCCACCCCGCTGCCCTGCCCAGGGCGTCTGCCGCAGGGTTTTCATTCACCGGGGTTCCTGACTGTGCATGAGTGAGGACGAGTAGATCAGAAGACAGCTTGTGCGAAAAGAAAACGAGTAGCAAATTTGGTTTTCCTCCTAAGGACCCGCATGACCTTTTGCCCCTCTGCACCTCATGTCAAGTCCCTGCCTTCAGAAGTGTTGCTTTTGCGCCTCTTTGGGGCTCTCACTATGGATTTTTGAGGTCAAGATCCTGAGGTCTGTCTGGACTGCTTAGCATCAGATCCTGCCTTTTCTGTGTGTATTCAGACTGGGGAGAAGTAGGTCCCACTTACTGGCTGAACACCCCAGTGCTGAGAAGCTGGGTCATAAGAGCGCCGTCCACTTCCCCCAGAAATCTTCCCATCTGTGGAGGGGCGGGGGGGAGGAAAAGGGGAGAAAGAGAGAGAGAGAGCAGGGTGGAGACATCTAAACCTCCCACCTTAGCCCAGTGCTCATTTCTGAGCTCCAGGCTTCAGCTACCAGTTGGGCCTTCCCTTGAAATGCCCTTCAACATAATAAAAATGGGATCCATCCCACCCTCTCTCCTCCCTTCAACCCAGTCCCCTGCCATATTCTTATCTCAGTGCTTTTTAAACACTAAGTTATAATCCATTATTTGGCTATGAAATCAATCTAGGGGCTGCAATCACTTTTTTTTTTAAAGGTGTAGAACTCCTTTGAACAAATCAGTGTGAATCACTTGCTGTAAGGTTAAGCAAGGTTTTGTGAAACTTGATTGTATATAGGCGTGTGTGTGTGCGCGCCCGCTAGGTCAGATGTAAAATGTATTTCTTTCTGGGGGAAATGGTCACAAAATGTTCAAAAGTGTTCCCTGTCTGTTACACTGGATAAATAGGTTGGAGAACTCTGGAGCTGCCTTGGATTTCCCCGCCCTCATCTCTCTCCCGCATCCCTGCCGCCAGCACCCTCTTTTTCAGTTAATCAGTGTTTCCTGTGGATCTGTCACTCACCATCCCGACTCCGTGGATGGTGACTTAAGCTAAGCCCTTGTCCTCTCCGCAGAGCACTGCGCCCTCGTACCTGGGCTCTCCCGTCCCCAGTCACAGCTGCCAGACCGTCCTCACAAACAGCTGGGATTTTGTCGCTCTCTTCTTTGTTTCCTAGAGCAGGAATCCACTTGTCCCACCCCCCAGCCCCTCCTTCATTACCCAGCCAGCCAACACGAGGTGAGCACCTGACACTGTGCCAGGGCATGCGCCAAGCCAACGCGGCTGGGTCAGCTCACCCACACGCCTGCTGTGCAGCCTCAGACTGCCCTCCAGCCTCACTCCTGCACGGTCCTCCCACCTGCCCTGCCTCTTGCTCCTGCTGGCGCCTGCTGTGGCAGAGTGGAAGAGCTCGGACCTAGGTGCTGGATTTTTATTCAAATCCTGGGTCTGCCACAGCCTGCTGTGTGACCGTGGGCAGGCTGTTAGAAAGATTGGTGATAACGTGTGCCAGGCATCTGGCCCACAGTGCATGTTGGGTAAGTGGCGGCCAGGGTGACCAGGAGACGTGAGGGCCGTGGCTTGTCTCCCTGCCTGATCAGCCTTCCTCAGTCCTCACTCCAAGGAGCTTCCCTCCTCCAAGTCCCTCCACTGTCATCTTTCCAGTCAGAATTAATGCCTCTTCCCTCTGTGCTCGGAAACTGATAGGCTACTGACCAAAGCACACAGGAGGCCAATGAGCGTTGAGAGGATGAGATCTGCAGGCTTGTCTGAGCTCTGCTCTCCCTGTGCCTGGAAGGCCCATGTGTTCTGACCGGGGGGCCTGAGAGGCTTCTTTGCGAGGGCAGTGGACAACAGGGGGACAGCAGGGAGGAGCTGAGGGCGTTCCAGGGACAGAAGGGCAAGCCGGAAGGTGAGAGGCATCCAACCCTGCCTGTTCCTCAAGGTGCAGCCTGAAGCCACCTAAGTCCCTCCAGTTGCAGGGACCCCTGCCAGCTGGGGATCACTTTTTGCTGCCCAGTTACTGTGTGTGTTCCTGCATTACCAGACAGCGGGATCCTAGTGGGCAGAAATCCTCCCTGCTCCACAGACCACCCAGTGTCTTGTTCACAGCAATCAGTGCATATTTGCTGAAGGAATGTACGAGCCAACAGACAAGGGAATGAATGAATGCTGTGAGTATTCTGCTCCCTGGGAAAGTGCTGAGCTGGAATTGAGGCTCCTCATGAGGCTGGCCCAAATTCCATAAGCCTGTCTCCTTTTCCTCCCTAACTCTAGACTTATTCACCAAAAAGCCTGTTGTTCAGACACTTGATTCTAAGAAAGGGGGGTTCCTGAGAGTAAGACAAGCTCTTAGACGCTGGAAAAAATATATCCTCTTCTGCAAATAAACAACTCGATTTCTAGGATATGTCACTCTGGCAGAGAATATATCCATCCTCCCCTTCTTTAGTGGGCCATTCCCGACTTTATGGTATCAATATGCTCAAATAAAAGACTACATTTCCCAGACTCCCCTGCAGCTGGGGCTGGCCAATGAAATGTGAGCAAAGATAAGGGTGGGACTTCTGGGTATCCGGTTAAGGGGAGATGACTCTGCAGGGGGTGCTCCTCCTTTGTGTCTGTTGCCCTCCCCCTTCTTCTTGTCTGGAAAGTGGACAAGAAGGCAGCAGCTCCTTTAGCCATGTTGTGGGGACACTTGGTGACCATACCATACCAGGCCTGGGCTGTCTTCGTCCATTCTTTATGTGAGAGAATAAACCTTTAATTTGTTTAAGTCACTGTAGTGGGGAATCTATTCCTAACAGCAGAACACAATTCCTAGCTGATAGTTTCATTTGAACTGAGAGTGAATCAGTGCCTCAAATAAGTAAATTGATTACATTTCCTAAACCTGCAAAGCCAAGGTCCAAACATTCAACCTTGGGTACCCTGTCAATTTAGGCCCCCCAGGCTGGACGTGGAGGGCACCCAGAGCACAGCACGGCAGGGAAATGCAGCTTCTTCACGGCCACAGGGGCTCTGGGAGCTCTCCCTGCAAGCTAGGTTTACTCACAGCAGGGCCGGGCTCTGCTTTCACTGGCAATAACCACACACAAGCTGCGGTCCGTTGGGCTGCTGGGGCTGGAGCAAAGGGGGGGGCTTCCTGAGCTTCCAGTCTGTAATGAGGCGGGGGTGAGGTGAGGTCCTGTGAGGTACCACCCAGGAGCCCGGAGCAGAAAGCAGACGGGCCAGGTGGCAGCCAAGAATACAGAACTGATGAGTAGCCCAGGCTTGGGCGAATTTGCGTGCCTTTGGGAAGCCGCTGTCCCCAGAGAGAAGGGGGACCAGAGGATGAGTGGGGGCAAAGATTCTCTCGGTGTCCGAATGGAGCAAAGGTCACATGGCCTCCTTAGCTAGGTACAGCCTCAGTTTCTTCTTCTCTAAAATGGGGATAATTCATCCTCTCAAGGGTGGGAGGATTAAATGAGTTACCACATTGGAATCACTCTGCACGGCTCCTAGTGGCTCCAGTCCTTTCAATCCTTCCTGCTGTACAGCCAAGCCCCCCCACCCCCAACTGCCTGGTCCCTTGACAAGCACCTTTGGCCCCACAGTGGGGCTGGAAAGGGTGCAGTGTGTGCCAACTCTGTGCTCTTGGAGAGCCTCTGCCACCATCAGCCATCTTGGTGTCCAGGTGACGCACTGAATTTCACTCTGGAAGCACCAAGCTATCCAAATGAGACTGCCCTGGGCCCAGGAAGGTGGAGCGTGGGGGAGTCCAGGGACATGCTGAGGCAGGCAGCGAGGAGTGGGGGCCTGGAGGGGCAAGTTCAGGAGTGCATGCAGGGCTGGGAGGCCGAGGTTTCTCCTGCACCCACCACACTGGGAGTGATGTGAAGACAGCCTGTCACGCCATGTGGACAAGGAGGACAAAGGGCTTAGAGAGACAGGGAAGGAGAAGGGGAGCCAAGGCAAACAGAACTGAGGCCCAGGACAGGTGTATCAGAAGCCCTGTGAGGGCAGAAGGGTTGCCTGGTCTGAGGACCCTGCCGGCCCTGGTGAGGCAGGAGGTGCTATGCTTTCTGAGCAATTTAGGCACTTAGGGAGAGCCACCACACTGGGGTGCCTGATTTTGTAGCTCTGCTGCCCCTGTGAGGTTCATCTGAAGCTCCAGTGTTTGGGTGCTATTTACAGGCAAATGACAGGACTGAGTCCCCAAATCCAAAGTGACAGATCCACTGGAGACATTACAAAGATCTATAGAGCTGTTGTCACTCTCCTTGCCCCAGATGTCTGCTCTTTTTCTAGGCCCCAAACAAAGGGCTGCAATCCTGTCATTTGTAGCTCTTTATAATAAGAATGAGCCCTGAGCTGGAAGAGAGGCTCAGTGGGGCCAAGCGTCTAATCGCAGGCCTGGAACACCACCAGAACCAGGAGGGAGCCAGGCCTGGGCCCTCAGGCAGGCTGCAGATGGTGCCCTGGGGCTCCTGCTTGCTGGGTAGGAGGTGTCTGTGAGGAAGGGCTGGGAAGGACGTTGTCTGGGGAGAATCTTTGCATCTGGAGCAGCAACAGCCTTCTCTCTCCAGGCCCCGGACAGACATTGGCAGGGATGAGGCGTGGCCTGGACCTTTGGCACGTTATCCAGTCCGGAAAGTGCATCCAGGTTAACAGCAACCGGCGTTAATGCGTAGGCAGTGGTTCTCAGACTTTACACACCGGAACCCCTGAGGGCTTGTTACGGCACAGAGGGTGGCCCCCCCCAGTTTCTGACTCCTTCGGTCTAGGGTGGGGCCTGGGAACACGCATTTCCATCCATCTCCCATTTGCTGCTGAGGCTGGTGGTCCCACCCCAGCCCCCAGCTCCCCCTACCCCCACCCCCCTTGAAGCCTAGGCATAAAAGGGAATTGGGGGAAGGAGTGAGCTGGGAGAGGACCCCGGTCATGTGGCCCTTCGGGGCACTTGGCTGTGTTTAGGGTGGGGCAGGTTTGGGTGGATGGGTAGGAGCGTGGGGTAGTATGATTCTGAAATGACCCCCAGTGGACCCAGACTCTTGACAGTTGTGCCCTGTGTAAGCCCCTCACCCTGAATGTAGGGTTGACCTAGTGACTTTCTTTTAGAGAATGGAACATGGTAAAAGGGACCAGATGTCACTCCTGAGATGAGGGTCCCAAGACTGTCACTTCTGTCCTGCCCTCCTCTCTCTGCTCTTCTTGGCTTGCTCACTGCGATGATACCAGCTGCCATGTTGAGAGCTGCCCTCTGGGGAGGCCCACCTGGCACCTGAATCCTGCCAGCAGCCAGGAGTGAGCGTTGAAGCTCAGCCTCCTCTAGTCAAGCCTTGAAATGACTTGAGTGGAGCAGCCTTGGCTGACAACTTAATTGCAGTCCTGGGAGAGACCCTGAGCCAGACTTACCCAGCTAAGTCATACCCAGATTCCTTATCCCCAGAAACTGGGAGATAGTAAGTCTTGTGGTTTTAAGCCATTACATTTTGGGGGGTTATTTGTTATGCAGCAATAGATAACTGTTACATAGTTACTGAATGAATAAGTTAAAAAAAAAAAAAAGCAAAAATGGATGGATGGACAGCCTGGCCAGGACACCTGCCAGGTGCTGTGTATAGCGCTGCTCTCTGGCCTGGGTGTTACTCTTCTAGTGCCTTCTCATAACCAGACATGGCTCAGGCCACAGGGTCAGAGCTGTCCACAGTGAGGAAAGAGGAGCCCTGTCAAGATATTGCCACTCCCAGAGCCCTGACACTAGCGTTGGAGCTGAACCCGGGGGTCCGGAATGCTGGGCCTTGGTTTTCAGGGTCCTAGAGGCATCGGTGCTCATTCTAGAAGACTCAGACCAGCAGAGCCCGGTGAAGGAACTCCTGCCCGAGCAGGAACAGAGGGCCTGGGGTAGGCGCTCCGGCAGGAGTCGGACTGCCCAGGAGACCCTGACTTGCAGCCTGCCACACTCTCCAGAGAAAGCCACTCTCCCTGGGGTCACCCACCTTGCCCAACAAATTCTCAATTCCATCAGAACTCATGCTCTCCCAGCTTGGCTTCTGTCACCACGAAGTTTTTTTTCTAGAAATTCCTTTCCCCTCACATCACTGGTCTTCTCTTGTAAGTCTGGCTTTTCTGTAGCTGTGAATTTTGGGGTTAAAGAGCCTCAGTTTTCCTCTGGTATAAAATGAGACAAATACATCACCAGAGATGATCAGGGGAAGCCCCCCAGCCCTTCCTGGGGCCTCACAGTGGGGAGGGAAGAAGGGGAAGCAATGGGCTGTGTTAGAGGCGAGGGTGACCAAGCACAGTGGGCGTTTGGTGCCTGGAGGAGCTTCTACAAGGTCACAACCCTGCTAATGGAGATTAGACTTCACTTCTACCCTCTTTATTTTACAAAGGATTTTAAAAACTCTATACAAAGATAATATGATAGTTGAGAAAACAGGGATAAATAAGCTAAGTAAACACATACTTTATAAAATATAAGTCTCTGAAAAACTGTTTGCTAGCCCCTCTGATCCAGAGTTGTACCCAGTGATGTCATGATTTGTGAAGACATGTGAGCAAGTGGACACGAGGACCACAGTGAATTATGCAAAGGGCCCCTTGGGGTGCCTGTCCCTGAGCCCCACTCCCTGCAAGTTTCTCCTGAGGCCTCTCAAGCAGGTGTCAGCAAATGAAGGCCAGGGGGCCAGATCGGGCGCTTGAGCTAACAATGTGTTTCTATTTGCAAATGGTTGGAAAAAAATAAAAAGATTGATAACATTTCATGACACATGAAAATTATGTGGAATTCAAATTTCAGTATCCATAATTAAGTTCTGTTGGAACAGAGCCACGCTCAGCTGCTTCCATGCTACAACCGCAGAGCTGAGCAGTCGTGCCAGAGCTGGTCTGGCCCGGAAAGCCTGCACACGCGCTCCGGCCTGTCAGCAGCCGTGTGCCGACGCCTGCTCCCGAGCAGTCTCTCCAGCTTGGCTGTCCTCTCCCTGCATCTGACCGCTCTCCTCCTCAAGTGCCCAGCCTGCCTTCCACACTCGCTCTGAAACTCGGGCCCTTGAAAGCCAACACCACAGGGACCTGGAGACACTGCCAGTCTCAGTTCCCCAGGGCAGCAGGAGTCAGCGCATGAATGATTGAGAGCATCAGATCAACCCAAAGCCTCTTTCCAACCACTGGTTTCAACTTCTGTCATCACCCATTTTCTCCCAGGGTGATTGAGAAATACTAAATGGACTGGCGCTCTATCCCGGGTAGGGTGACACGGCCAAAAGGGGGCATGAAAGGGACAAGGAGGAAAAGCAGAGGCGCCGAGGGAACCATACGAATGATTCAAGTCTTGCAAAAGACGTCCTGATGGCCAGCTCACGCCCAACCCCTACTAGAGAGGAAAGTGGGTGACACCATCTTCCTCTTCACTTCTGCTGCTCAGGCAAGTTCCACAGAAGCGGATCATTGAGAAACTGTCCTCCAAGAGTCAGATGCCATGACCCATTGGTGCCCCTTCCTCATTTGCCCTCTTTCCCACATCTCCTTCCTACGCCCTGGTTCCTGCCATGTTTGATGACCGGCTCCTGTGAGGCCAGAGGATGGAGACAGTCGTGGCCACGACCTTGGCAAACCCAGCCCATTTCCCCCAGCTCTGCTGACACCCCAGGCGCTGAGACTCCGGGGACTAGATGTGACCTTAGAAATCACGTAGTGCAGCCGTCTTATTTTAGAGAGGAGGAAACTGAGGCACAGATAATGGAAGCTGCTTAACCAAATCACATATCTAATTAGTGGCAAAGCTCACACTGGACCAAATACTATATCCCTTTGACTGAGGTTCAGCTTGGAGGCCACTTCGATGCTTCTGGCTTGTTCTAAGGAAATATTTCACGTGAAGATATTCAGGTTTGGTTCAGGCTTGAATAGGCTTCTTTTATAGATTGACTTCTGGCTAAATAAAGAATTAATTTGGGGGCCCAGTTTGGAGCTCAGCAAATGCAAAATTATAATTGTACCTTCTCTTTTGCCTTTCTGAGCACACGTGGGATCCAAGGAGACGTCCACATGCCTGATTAGATATGCAAGCAGGGCTATGGCTGAGATGGAGTGCCTCCATTCCTTGATTTCCCCTTTAGCAAACAGAGGGTCAGGCTCACTGGGTTAGAGCTCCCCACAAGGGAGGTCCAGACAGGAAGAGAGCACAAAGTGGGAAGGCCTGGCCCTTCGGGGCCCCAAGAAGGTAGGAGGGAAGGGTGCTGTGGTCTGAATGGGCCCCCCTCCCCAATTCCCATGTTGAACATAACCCGTCAGGTGATGGTCAAGGGTGGGGCCTGAGGGAGGTGATTAGGCCATGAGGGCAGAGCCGTCAGGAATGGGGTTAGTGAAAAAGACCCCAGAGAGCTTCTTTGTCCCTTTTCCCACATGAGGGTACAAGGAGAAATCAGCGGCCCGGACGATGGCCCTCACTCAATTTTGCTGGCACCTCACTCAATTATGTCATATTTCTGACCTCCAGAATTGTGAGCAATACGTTTCTGTTGTTTATAAGCCAACCAGCCTGTAATTTTCTGTTATAGCAGCCTGCGTGGACAGAGGGGCAGGGGAACGTGACAGAGGGGAGGGAGCAGTGGAAGGGTGCTCAGGATTCTGAGGGGACCCCTCTAAGGCCACGCCCTCAGTGACACAGCCACAGCACAGAAAACGTGGGGCCCTGAGAGGTAGCTAGCTGATCCCCTCCTCATTGTGTGCACTATTTCCCTACCAACCACTAGAGAAGGCCAGATTAGTTACAGGCAAATAAAGACGTAATATCTCAGTTAAAAAGTGCATGAATTTTGTAATATTGCTATGTTGACTTTGGTTTTAAGAGGAGACCTCATTTTCTTCAGACCTTTCACTCTACTTGGCTCTAAACCAGGATTCCTTCCTGGGGCCATGAACCCTTTCTTTGATGATATGGCTGCTGGGTGACTTGTCTCCGCCCTCACTCTACTTCCAGTGCCTTACCTCCTGGGATCTCTCTGAGATCAGGATGAACCCGTTGTGGTCGATGACGAAGCAGTCCAGGTCCTGGGGAGAAATCCAGAAGGGAGGTGAGGCCAGGCCCGCCCCTGACCCCTGGGTCCCGGGCCCATCCTGACGTTTGGGAAGGCAGACTTCCATGTCTAGTGAGAAGGTTCCCTCTGTAGAGCCCAGCCCTGCACGGAAGGAGGGCATTTGGGAAGGAGGGGAGCTGGCCCATCAAGAGGCTGTGGGTTGAGGGGCCCGTATGTCCCACTTCTACCCTCTTCACACTGGGGAAGAACTTACACTGTCCTGGCAGCTCTTTGGGCACGGTTCATCCACAGCGCTGCACTGGAAGGAAGAGGAGATATTGCAGATTGCGTGTGCCCGTGTGTGCATATGGTAGGTGTGTGAGCGTGTGTGAGTGCTGCGTGTGTGGTATATTTGTGTTGTGTGTGGGGACTGGTGAGTGTGTGTTTATGTATACTTGTGTTGTGTGCACGTGTGTACTATGGCATATATGTTTATATGTGTGTCTGCCTGTGTATGGTATATGTGATGTGTATGAGGTATGTGCAGGGCATGTGTGGTGTGTGATGTGCGTATGCATGGTATATGTGTGGGTGTGTGCACGTATGTATTTGATGTGTGTGTGTGTGTGTGTGTGTGTGTGTCTGCTGTGTATGTGGGTGTGGGTGTGGGGTGCATTAGTAGGTCCGGGCACTGGAGCAGGACCCTTGCTGGCTGGCAGCAGCCACAGCACACAGGGTCAGCTCCTCTGAGGGAGCCACAGCCCCTGCAGCTGTGGGTGAGGGGAGGAGGTCAGCTGCATTTCTGGGCCTCACGGGGGGCTTTTTACTGTTTGTCACCAGGCAGGAAGTGGTGGCTGACTCCAGACTACTGGGCTGGAGGTCCTCCCCACTCCAATCTCTTCCATCTTTATTGTCTGGCTAACTAAACTTGCTCAAAGTGAAAGGGGGCCATGGAACAGAGGAGGCTTGGTGCCATGGGGCAGATTCAGGGCTGGAGGAGCTTATGGAGGTACAGTGAGGAGCCCTAGGAAGCCCGAAAGAGCCTGAGTCTGAAGGCTCTGGGGAGTAGAAGCAGGAAAGGAAGAGGTGGAATGGCAAGAGCTATGGTAAGCTCAGCGCCTAGTGGGCAGACCATGGATGGCTTGGGTCTTGGCTGGAGGGACGGAGGGGAGCAGCCATGAGGGGGCTTTAGAGCATCAGAGATGTGGTGAAAGGCAGGCCAGTCCCAAAGGGGACCCTGTGTCCTGTCCTTTGTCTGGGGTCTAACTTGAGAGAGCACTGGGTGGGAAAGGCTGGGACCAGAGACGAGCCGCTGACAGAGGCATGGGAGCTGAGAAAGGTGGAGAGCTGACAGAGGACCCAGGAGGGGGCCAGAAGGGAGAGCTGGGGGGGCGTGGATCTGAAAGCACCAGACCCTCCTCACCATGGACATGCTGGGGTCTCCTGCCCTGCCCTGGCCCTGCCACCATCACACCCACCTGCTGCGTGGCCGCCCAGAACATGCGCTGTAGTGACTCCAGCCTCATTTGGATGCCCACCGCTGCAAGGAAGCAGGAAGAAGGAGGGTAAGCCATGAGTGTGTCTTGGGGGAGGGGAGTGGTGGGTGGGAGGGAAGAGAAAGTGAGAGAAAAAATAGATTCTAGTTAAAGAGAGGAGGTGCATCGGCAGGCACTGAGAGGAGAGATAGCACCCGGGCAGACAGGGATGGGGAGAGCTGAGTCAGATGGTAGCAAGCGAACTGAGGTTCCCGGGGCGTGGGGTCTGGGAGAAAAGAAGACTGACTGGTGGCTTCTGTCTCTCCACAGCAGACGAGACCAGAAAATGACCTAAAAGGAAGTTGCGGCCTGAGTTTTAGAGAACAAGAAGGCCGCATTCATCCTCGAATCTCGGGGAGCTCGAGGCAGGTGCAGTGGGCAGATCATGCTCCTCTTTCTCAGACATGGAAAAGTAGAGGCAGAGAGAGCCAGCCATTTGTTCAAGGTCACATGACCAGAAGTGGTGGGACTGGAATTCACGGCCACTTTGGGTTGGGTAACTCCTGAGGCTGCCTAGATGTCCAGCCTGATGTAACAACCTCTCTTGTACCCAGTTTCTACTCAGGACCTCCCCACTTTGCTGAGGGTCCTAATCAGAATTACCATTTACCCAGATTTGCAGGTAGGTTCCAGAAAGCTAGAGACTCTACCAGCCTGTAAAAGCTACTCTTTTAATGACGCCACTTACAGGGGTCACCCATACCTCTGGTTCCCAAATAAGGGTAGAGGATGCAAGCCGGTACTCACATCCTAAGGGAAATTTGGGGTCAAAGAAAAGAAAGAAAGTCAGCTTATACTGAAAAGCAAAAGAATAAACAAACTAGGCCGACTTCCTACTGCCTGGTATAATAACAGTGAAAACATGTTGAGTGCCAGCAACCTTACATCCATGAGCTTGTTTCATCCACACAGCAGACCTGTTCTATTATTATTCAGACTTCACAGCTGAGGAAACAGAGGCTTACAAAGATTATGTGGCTTGCCCAAGTCACCTAGCCCCCAAATGCAGACTGAGGACTCACGGGGTCTGTCTCTAAGGCTCGTAACCTCTCTATTCTCTAGTCCTGACTCAGTCCTGGTGGTCAGGAAGGAGCCGAGAGGAAAGCAGTCATCCACTTGGGGCTTCAGTTCCTCCCATCTGTCAAATGGGAATGCATCTGGGATCCCAGCCCTTATGGCGTTTTCATGAGACATTCTACAGTGATTCCAATGGCCATTCATTGGAGAGATTGTCCATCACCGTAATCCTGACTTCCTGAGACTCAGCTGGCTCTTCTAAAACGGACTGGAGTTCCAGTATGGCACAGACACATATATCCTTTTGTTTTTTCAATATGAAATGATTCTGGAGAAATGTGATGGAGAGAGAGAGAGAGAGAGAGAGAGAGAGAGAGAGAGAGAGAGAGAAGAGAGAGAAGAGAGAGCGCAGGGAAAGGTTGAGGGGCCAGAGTTCCAGCCCTGGGTTGGACTAGAGCCTTGATTTTCAGACTTTAGAATGCATCAGAATCATCTGGAAGGTTTGTTAAAACTTCATCCCCAGAGTTTCTCATTCAGTAGATCTGAGGTGGGGCCTGAGAAGTGCTCCCAGGTGATGCTGATGCTGCCGCTCCAAGGGCACTGTTTTGGGAACCACTGTTGTAAAACCCCACTGTCTGACTGGACTGTCTGAGATGATGCCCCACACAGTAGCCACGAGTCACATGTGGCTATCAAGCCTTTGAAATGTGGCTACTGTGACTGAAGACCTGCACTGAAAATTTTTAATTTAATTTTAATTAATTTAAATTTAAATAGGCTACATGTGGCTGGTGGCCCCCATATTGGATAACGCAATTTTTGAGCAATTCTGAATTTACAGGTGAAGACACCAAGGCCCGTCCCTTTGGCCAGTCGGTGGCTGGAACTCTGGCGGGCCTTCCTGAGCCGGTCCTGAGATGTGGGAATAATTGGGTTCCATGGGGGCTCCTTTGTTGTGTCAAGGACCAGGTGGCTGAAAGGCGTGGGAGGGAAGGAGACAGATAGACCCACTTCTTGGTTCATAACAAAGACGAGAGCCACAAACACGGTGGGTATGAGCAGCAGGTGAGGCGACACGGGGGCTCAGCCCTGGCTGCCATGACCCTTCATCCCTCTCACATGTCTCTCAGTCGGAGGCTACGGGGCCCCCCTCACTCACTCCCCCTTATTCTTCCTTTTAATATACCTTTGATATTCATTTTAGGCAGATTTCTTTCACCTGTAGAAAAGGCTGAGTGAAAGAGGAGGAACCTTTTAAAAATTGTCAGAGAGGAGTCACAGTAAAGCTTGGAATGATCAGATCGTACGGATTCAGGAAATCTCACCTACCCCTGTCCTTGGCCTCCGGGGTCAAGGAGCCCTCAGACTCTTCCCAGAGCGAGACTGTGCTTCTCTACCTATTGCTCAGCGCCAAGTCTTGTAGAGTCGTGACATTTCTGAGCTGGAAGAAAGTCTATGATTCTCACAAAGGGAGTGTTGAGAGGATGCGGTTAATTCTTCCCTAAGGAAACAGGTGTTTGCGGCTCTTGAGTGGAAATGGCAGGAGTGGGGCACAGAGCACATTCTCCCCCAACCCTCTCACAGTTGGACCGTAAGCTCCTCCAAGCAGGCTCTGGGTCCTTTCCATCTGAGTATTCTTGGCAGAATTTAGGACATTCCAACTGCCTACTGATCTCTACTTGAGTCACCAATAGGCATTTCAAACGTCACAAGTTCTAAACCGAACTCTGGCTTTTCCTTCCAAAAGCTGACCCTCCTTGAGGTTTCCCCATTTGGGGGATCATTCTCTGCCTAGTTATCATTTCCCCCACCTCATCCAAGTTCTGTAGACCTTATTTCAAAACTTCACACATCTGTCTATTTCCCCCTCTTCCAGCTAGCCACCACCCTGGGCCACACCATCATCTCTCTCACTTGGATTAGTTTAATAGACTACTAGGCGGTCTCCCTGCCCTCCGTGACCCATTCTCCACACAGCCAGAAGAGTGGTCTTTCCGAAGATCAAATCATGTCACTCCCTTGCTGAAAACACTCTAATGCCTTCCCACAGCTCTTTGAACAAAATCTAAACTCCTCTGTAATATTGCCTACAAGACCCTAAGGAGCTGGCCCTGCGGATGTCAGATTTCAACAGGAATGATTTTCTCCCTCACACATGCTAAGCCCGCTCCCACTCGGGGCGTTTGCAGCAGCTGTTCTCTTTCCCTGGAATGCTCTCTCCCTAGAACTTTACATGGCTGGCTCCTCTTGTAATCAGCTCTCAGCCCAAACGCCATCTCTCAGAGAGGCCGTTCCTGACCTGCCCGGACAGAGCAGTCCCCACCTTCGCCACTCATTCTCTAGCTTATCACTCTGTTTATTTTCTAAGCAACATGGTTTATTTGTTTTATTTCCATTGATTGTCTCACCCCATTTGAATGGGGGCTAATAGCAGGCCAGGCAGTTGAGTTCTGATTCCCTAGCACCTAGAATAATACGTAGCACATAGTGGGGTGCAATAAATATTTTTTGAGCTAAATAAAGAAATACTTGTGAATTCCACTGAGTCAGCCACTTGACCGGGAAGCAAATTCTACAAGACCCCTCTGTCCCTTGGGTCAAGTGTTCGAGACCTTGCTGGCTTCCTTCCTTTCGTATGCAGCCTACCCTCTTAACGGATGCTGGACTTGAGATCCTGGAGACTTAGCTGTGCTCTGCTTCCCTTGAAAACCTAGGAGGAACCCCACCAAGAAACAGGGAATTGAGGTGAGACACAGAGAACTTGCTCATGGTAAGAACTGTTAGATGCTGGTTGGTATGCAGTGGGGAGGGTGGGGAGCAGCATGGGAATATCCTCAAGCACAAACCTGACGGCTTGCACCCCTTGGCTTTAATCTTTTCAAACCCTTCTGTTCAGCTCCTGACTCACACCCCGAAAGGTCCTTTTCCATCCCAGACCCCGAGAAAGCCCAACCTTCTCTCCTGGGAGACCTATCCACAGCTCAGATCGCTGTTCCAGGCACTTGCTTCCTCGGGTGGTTGGCTATTGTCAGAGCCTCAGTGGAGCCTCCCCTGGGACCATCATGCTGGTCGTCCTCCTCCCTGCACCTCCTAATAAGCCTGCTGTGTGCAGGAGGTGATACTCAGGCTGTTCTCAGGCAGGCTCAGAACTCGTGCTGAAGAGAGACATCCGAGTAGCAAAGGACCCAGGGAACGTGGGGCTTCTCCCACAGCCCGTGGGTTATTAAGAGACACCTCCTTATGCTTGTGCACGTGGGTCTTTGTTTTAGACCCAGACCTGGGTCTCTGGGGATCTGCCACAACCCGATATGGAGAAATCAGACCCCCTTACCCTGGCCCGAGCCTGGCCTGTCCCGCTCCCCCGTTCTCTCGCTTGCTTCTCCACAATGATCTGTGCCTTCCTCCAAAGCAGCTTTTCTTTAAGATCTCCTTGGCTGGCAGACAACCCAACAAAGAGCCTCAATAAGACCACAGGCGGCAGACTGTTTATCAAGATGAACCTCTGCTCTGAGTCCTGGCTGTCACCTTGGTGCTGCTTTGTCGTCACAGGAAGCAAAACAAAACAGCTGTGCACACGCACACTCGTGTGCACCTGTGCATACACAGAGAAATGATCCCTGTCAGGGGCCATGCTCCCAGGACTCAGAAACTCCGTCTTTGCCCCCTGGCTCTCATATCTACTTGGGCCATCTTTCGCCTGTGCCTGAAAGCCCAGTGGGTGAGGAGGGGCCACCTTTCCTCATAACAGCTGGGGAGTCTGCAGGCACTCTGTGAGCACTTGGATCGAAGAGCACCGTTGTGGAAGGGAGGAGACCAGAGATGTCAATCACTCTACCTCCCCATTTTACAGGCAGGAAACTGAGGCCCAGGGATGGCAGTTAATTAACTAGCTACCAGCTAGTTAATGAGCAGCAGAGTTTAGACTCTGAGTCTCCTGATGCATAGACCTGGGCCCTTTCTTCCTTCCCATTCCTCTCAGCATTGGGCTGGGTGAGGCAGAGGCCCTCTTCTAGAAATGCTTGCATTGTAGGAGGGCAGGCAAACCAACCACAGAAAGCTGCTGTACATTTTCTGTGATAACCACAGGTTGGCCCAAAGAAAGGCCGTAGATCACAGAAGGAGAAAGTCAAGACTAAGCAGGCAAACTTCACAGAGGAGGTGACGTTCTGGCTGAGTTTTGCAGGAGAGCATTGCAGCCTCAGGGAAGGACATGCTTTCAGGGGCTGGGCAGTGGGAAGCGTGTGTAGGGGTAAGTGGGAGCATTTAGCTTGAAGGGCAGGGAGCATGTGACACCTGTGTAGGTGAGAGGCACAGACTTGCAAGAGGTAAAAGATGCTCTCTCTTCCTGGGCCAGCAGTCCGAGCCCTCCAGTGCCGTGTCGCCCAGCAGAGCAGATGGAAAGGAGAGTGCAGGACCTTCCTGTCAGGGCTGTCCAGTCAAGTGGGCTTCTCAACCTGCACCCTCAGTCCTCATGGTGAATCCCCCAGGAAAGCAGGCAAAACGGAAGAGGGACACTGGGATACGCCTGACATATTGCCACCAGGCTATAGTATCTGCCATCAGGTTGTCCGGCCAGTTTTAGGAAGTGCAAGGAAGGGTCATTGAGGGGTCGGTGCCCAGGCTGGGCTCCTCCTCTGGATTAGTTTCCTTTGCCTGTGGATCAAACACTGGCCATCTCTTGGAATATCAGTGTCTGCAACGTCTTGTCCTGATTGGTTAGTAAAGAGGTCTCTGAGTTCTTGGATACCAGTCTTACCGTTGTATGCCTACCCATCTAGATAGGAGCCCGGAGAAGCCAAGCCTGGAGAGGCTGGGGCTGCATTTGCCCTGGTGCTTCGAGGGCGCCCCCAGGGCACCACAGACAACCTTCCCACCAGCGCCAGCAGACCCTGCATTTTGCTCCCCTAAATAGCCTGGGTCTGTGGCCCCTGAGACTCAGTGACCTCTGCGTAACTAAGTGACTTTCTCTGTGAGGCTCAGGCTCCTTTGGAGGGCCGGCAGGCAGAGGGGCCCCCTATGAGCCCTCCAACTCCCTGAAATAAATTCCCCTTTGACTGAGAGAGGGATTTAGTTTTTCCTTCTCCACAGGCGGGATGGGAGATACCTCCCTGCATGTCTCTGAACGGGCGACTGACCCAGCTTCCCAGGGGGCTTCTCTGCCAGCTGGCTCCTGCCCCTGGTTCCCCAAAGGGAAAGGTAGAGAGGGGAGAGAGGCTGAGGAGGGGCGCGGCCAGAGGCGGGAGAGCCTGGAGGAGCCTGGGGGAAGGAAGATGGAGGTGCCTGGTAAAACCGCGTTCCTCCTCCCTGGAGTTGGGAGCAATGAATCTATAGGCCTTTTTTTCCACTGAAATGTGAGCATTTCAAGGGTGAGCGCTGCCCTCCCCGGCCGTGAGCGCCTCTGGTGTGTGTGCGCCTGTGTGCGCGCTTTCCCCTGTGTGTGCCACTGTCGCTGTCATCACAGATGTACCCCCAGCTGTCACTCCATTGCTCCGTCTCTTTGCTCGCGCGCACACGCGTGCTCTCTCCTCCGCTCCCCTTCCTTCCCCTCTCCTCGCCGTCTCCCTCTGTCCCTCCCTCTTCCCTTCTCAGTTTGTTATTGACCCAGCAGCCCCATCCCCTTGGCAGCGGCGGCAGCATTCCTGCTCCCCCGTGCTGTCTGCTGCGTGCCAGGTCCCCGCTCGCGGTGCACTGGGGACTGACAGTGCCCACTGTGGTCTGCTTGCCAGTGCTGTCTGGATTTCTCCAGGAATCCCAGGAGGGACTCACTGGATGGCTCAGAACTACTTGATTTAAGGAGCTCGAGGTCAGGGTGAAAAAAGGTGAGTGCTGTGCGTGTTGGGAAGAGATGAAGGGTTGGCGGGGTGCAGGGTGGCTGGGGCATGGGGACTGGGTCCCATTGCCTGCACAAATAGCAGCTCTGCTCCTGTCTGAGGGTCAGGGAAGTGCTCAGGTCGGGACATCTGGGCAGCCCAAAGATACAGGGCACAGGGAACTCTGACCTCACCATGTTGGAGCTGTGAGCTAGAATTCTGCTAAGATGGGGAAGCCAGGGAAGGACAGGGGGGAGGAGGCCAGTGCCAGTACCAGGTGACAGGCCTGTGTGGCATAGAAACCATCCCTGCAGCATGGAGACAGCCAAACAGGAGCCCTGTGCCGGCCGTCTGCATGCCCGGCTCGGCTCAGCCTGAGGAACCTGTGTGCTTGGGAAAGGAGATCTGGTGACAGGGCTGGTACAGAGCTTGGCTGGGGCAGGCGGAGGCCTGGGTACAGACCTCAGGGTCCTTGCCCTCAGTGTGGGGTGGTGGCCTCAGGCAGCCGTCCTTGGACAAGGCGGCAGAGGAACCCTTCCGGGCTGGACATGGGTCCACATAGCTGTGGGGGAAACAGAAACCACGCTGGTGGGGGCGTGGCTGGGCGTGGACCAGGGAGAAGCGCCTTGCAGCTTCCTTGGAGGGTCCAAGGCCTTGCTCCTGGCCCACCCGAGACACAGTGGGTGTTGTGGACTCAGCTTGGGAAGATAGGGCGGTCTACAGGCAGGCCACGCCTACCTGGCTTCTAGACCCATGCCTATGTGGCACGGACACCCTGAGCTAGAGCAGGACAGCCATTCTCAGCAGTCCTGAGGCCATTCTGACAATGCTGAGGGGGTCTGACCAGGAACCCTGACCTCCCGGCTCAGTTCCCGTCAGTTGCTTTGCCTTGTCCCTGAGCTGTTTGGTCCGCGTTTCTGGGGGTGATGGTGGTGAGGTTGGCACCTGGCTGTCAGGGCATGTTGGGCATCACCTCTCTGTGACTCAGATCGACACTCTGCAGCTTAGATAACTGCCCCGCTGGGGGAGGGGAGGCAAGCTGAGCACGTGGAGATGGGTGGGGGAAGTCCAGCCTGGAGGGAAACCCGCAGCCGCTTCCTGCTCTTCCCACCCCACCTCCCCACCGTCATAGTCTATGGCACTGCCAAGGAGGGAGACCAGGAAAGCCAGCTGGGGGTGGCAGGAGAAGGAGGGAGGCTTCTTAAGCAACCGATCTGGTTTCCTTGGGATTTGACTAAAAGCTGTGTCTGGGGCCCAGACGAGCAAGCCCTGTTCTATTTCCCAGGCCAGGCGTGTCGGAGGGTGCTGGGTTGGGGCTGCTTTGGGTTTAGTGGGCAGCATGGGGAGGAGGCAGGGGAGTTTACGTAATATTAGGGTACCTGGGAGCTCTGGGCTGGGCAGAGGGGAAGGAGTGTGAACAGAGCAGCCTCTCCCCTCTAGGGGCCTCCCCCTGTGGCTGCCAGCCCAGCCCTGGGACCCCTTCCACGGCCTCCATGATTGCGTAGCCCATTCAGATGGGAGAGTGGTTCCCAAGAGAGGTGACTTGGGGCTTTCCTGTCCTGTGTTCCTTAAGGTCTGTTTGGGACTGGGAATGTTTGATGAGGAAACCAGTGCAGGAAGTGCGGGCTGAGACTGAGGCATGCGTTTTAAAATGAATCAGGAGGGTTTGTCTGTTCCAGGTACCAAAAGAGAGGTTTTCAAAAGCCTGCTTCTGTGCTGCCTGGGCAGTGTGTGTTATGGAGGGGTGAAGAGCAGGGAAAAGATCGAGCTGTTTCCGGGAAGGGCTCGAAGGACCAGGCTGGCAGCAGCAGGTGGAGAGCCCAGCCCCCCACGACCCCCACCTCACAGAGCTCAGCTTGGGACACCCCATTGTCCAGGTCCTTCTCTGCCCTCCTGGGGTGGGGAGGACACTGTCCTTGCAGCCCCAAGAAGTGGCCCCAGTCTTAGCCGTGCCTCCCACTAGCCTGTGGCCTCCACCTCCCTGTAGAGCAAAGAAGGTGCAGAGAAGAGTGCAAAGGCCCTTTTTGCTTCTAGTAAGTCTGGTGCTGAAGGGGACCCATGTCCTGAGTCAAGGACCCCTGACCAAAAGGCGATGCCAGGGAGGGTGCACACCGCAGGACCAGCATGCCGTCCCAGGGCTCAGGGACCCGGTGAAGGCACAATGGGCATTAACTGGCTGTGTGGTTTGGACACTTGCCTTAGGGGGCTGGGCATGCAGAAGCATCAGAGGAAGGGTGTGGACACCAGCCTGTGGTGGGTGTGTTGGCAATTTCTAGCTGGAGTCTGAGCCCACTCACAGGGCAGAGGTACCGCGAGGTCAGAGTTGCTCGCCATCTTAACCCGAGCGCCTGCAAGGAGTGAGAGCAAGGCCGGCTGCTCCTGGTGGGGGCCCAGGGTGAGGCACCCCCAACCCCGGGGAAAGCAGAGTCCTCTCCACCCAGGTCTCCAGGGGACTCTGCACCCACTTGGCTCAGCAGGAGCACGTGGAACCTTCTGCTCTTACTGCTGCCTCCTGTTTCATCACTACCTCCCCACCCCCAGCTTCTCAGCCCACCCTCCTCACCTCAGCACCTAACCCTCCATGAGAAGGGCTTCTAGAAAGCCCTCGCCACTCCCTGGACCAGACCTTGGCCTCCTGGGGCTTTCCCCCTGCATCTGTGATATTTCTGGACAGAGGGTGGCTGTGGGGGAGAGCCGGCTTGCATGTCAGTCCAGTATGGCACACAGCTTGCTTCTCCATCAGTAGGAGGGGTAAGAACACCTGTCATCCCAGCTTTAGTGAGAGAGCGGATGAGGAAACGCCCGTGAAGCAGTGCACAAACGAAAGGTTGTATCTTCCTTTTCTTGTCTTTCCCTTCGTATACTGGGCATGAGCAGGTAAAGAACAGAATGAACCTAGCAGCCCATAAAGGCAGCTGAGTTAGGGCTTTGTTGCCCGATCATTCGAGCCCAAAGCTTTATTTTTTTATTACCTAACTTGAGGGACGTTACTTAATTTCCCGTGCCTCAGTTTCCCCATCTGCAAAACGATGTTAATAATAAAACTAACCTCAGCGAGTTGCTATGAGGACTAAGAACACTATACAAAGGTGTTTGTGGCCATGGAAATGCCTTCTCCCCACACAGAGACTTCTGGAAGGAGGTGCTCATGTCAGTATCCTCCGCCTTCCACCTAGGTCACTGCCCTTCCCTGGCTGGGGCCTGGCTTCCAGAGACTGAGCAGCATGGCCTCCTGGGAGGTGCCAGGGTCTGCTGGGGGAGCAGTGATCGACCACAGTGCTTCTCAAACTTAAATATGCGTACAAATTGTCTGGCTGATTCTGATTCCGTTGGCCAGGGGTGGGGCCCGAGATTCTGCATTTCTAAGCAGTTCCTAGGGGAACCCCTGCCCCAAACTTTGAGGAGCAAAGGGTTAGAGCACACAGAGCCATGTTTCTGGTTCTCAGGGGTTCCCTCACTTGACTGTTTTTAGATCCTCAGCCCCATCTTCTAATCCTGGTTCCCCCAGCAAAGCTCATTGAAGGAGGCCCAGGGTCCCTGCTGGGCCGCCCTTTCTCTCTGGTGTCTCTGTCTCTTGGACTGGGACAAAAAGCCCCATGAGGATTAGGAGCAAGTCCAGAAAAGTCACAAGGCTGTGGGGCGTGGAGGCAGGAGATCTTTTTGGCAGAACCCCTGACTCTTTTTCCATCGCGTATTCTCCCCCCGGGTGGGGACTGCCCTCCATGGCGAATGGCGTTAATTTATTCCAGCAGCCAGCCAGCACCTGCTGAAGCAGCTGCTCTGCAAGCTTCCTAATATAGGGCCCCCTGCCTAATGAGGCTGGATACTTCTGGGGGGTGCGAAAGGGTCCTTTGAATGGGGGTGTGCTGGCGGGCAGCCGGCCAAGGGGCTAGGAAGTGCTGGGCTCAAGCCTGGATCTGCCTACGGTCACTTCCCTGGTGCCCCAGGAGGCAGGGTCAGCTCCCCAGGGAACAACAGGTACCCCTCCCCCCAGGGACCTGGGGCCTTGTTCCATCACATTTCTCCAGAAATACCAGGCTCAGTAATGTCCTGCCACCTCACAAGATGCCACCTGTGGTGTGCATTGTGGCATCCTGCCTGACATTCAAGGCTGGGGATAGGCATGAGCACCTCACTGGACGCTGCCGTCCTCACTGGGTAGTGCTTGCCCGTCAGCCCCTGGGCTCACATCTGGGGGGACACAGAGGCCAGGGAAGGGGTGGTGGTGGAAAGGGGAGCTTCACTGAAAAAGGAGCTCAGGTGGAAATAGGGCCTGGGCTCCGGTGAGAGGGGTTCTCTACCACTTGCCACCCTGCAGGAAGCCGGACAGAGGGGGGCGCAGAGGCTGGATTGGGTCCCCAGCCCTGTGTGGGTCTGAGCAGAGCCTGTCCTGGGTTAGGGACTGCCCTGGAGGGTTTGCTGTAGACTGGAGGTGGCCCTGTCCATCTGTCTGGGGGTGCTTTCAGGAACTGCCAGGTGTCTTACTCTGCTGCCTGAATGTTGGGTCTGAGGAGGAGGTACAGAGGGCTGCCAGCAGGGCATGCACGTGTGCACCCGTGCGTGCATGTGTGTGTTAGCACATGCCTAACTGCACGGCCATCTGTGGGTGTGTGTCTACACCACATGCTGTGTTGGGAGCTCCAAGCACATGTCTGGGAACCTGTGTGTGCCCCGCTCTGTGCACACATCAGTGTCTCCCCACAGAGGCCATGTTGGGTGACAGTCACTGGGGAGTGGACAGGCTCAGGAGCCTGCAATTCTGTCCCTGACCTACCGTGTGACCTTGCGCAAGGTGGTAATTATCTCAGTGACTCGGGTGGCCACTGACTTGCCTAATACTGTGTGGGCTCTGTGAGCTCTTGATACAAGGGTTCTTGCTGGAGTAAGAGATTGTTCTGAGGCTCAGTTCCTGAGGGACCTGTCTGTGATTGAGGTCTGGGAAGGCTGTGTGTGTGAGCGTCACGTGGTGGGCCACAGGCCTGGCACAGGCTCGGGAAGGCAGCCACGTGCTCAGGCATCGAGAAGTCTGCTCAGGTGTGAGGTATGTGGGACCAGGAAACAGCTGCCCCACAGGCCTGCTGCTAGCTGCTGGTGTTCCCTCACATCTGTCACAGGCTCAAGTCCACGCTGGGCTCCTTCACCTGAATGAGTTTCTCAGGTAATTTGTGTGCAACAGACAGAAAATGTTAACTCTCCTCCCGTATTTAGATTGATCCTCACAGAAATTCCACCCATTAAATATCACCACCATCACTTTTAGAGCTAAGATAACCGAGGCCCAGAGAGGTCGCCATCTTTGTTTAAGGGTGCACAGCTAGGGAATGACCTGACAGCGATCTGGACACCTGAGCTGCTCTAAACATCACCCCCGCGCCTCGGCCTGCGCCTTGAAGTCCGTCCAGGCGGCAGCGTGGAGACCGGGCTACTCCCCACGCCTCACATCTGTGCCCAGGTGTGCAGACACTCTGCCAGCCCCCGCCTGGCGCCCTCCTGATGTGGCAGAGGGGGAGAGGAAACACAAAGCCGAGAGGAGACAGAGCCCCTCCCCTCCCGAGCAGGCTGTCCTTGCTGGAGCACAGCTGAAGGCTCTATGGGGCTGCTGCTTTCTAAGTGGGTTCTGCCGCCCTCTGGGAGACTGCTGTAACCAAGGCAGTGGGAAGACAGGCGATGACACCAAGAGCTGCAGTAGAACCCTAAATGCTTCAGGGAAACCCTGCTTCACCCGACATTTCAGATCTGAACACGCTAGCTTCCCAGGAGCTCTTTCTACCTCCTCAGCTGTCTGTTTAACTCTGCCACTGGCTCTTCAGGCTCCCAGAATTAACCAGGCCTGTGGGAGGAGGGAGAGGGAGACTGAAACCAGGAATCACCCAGGGATGAATTTGGCAACCGAGGAAGTCAAACTCCGGGAGCCAGCCAGGGGCAGTGGTTGACAGGATGCTTCCTTAGGGAGCAGGATGGGGCTGCTGGCAGCAGTCTCCCCACCCCACCCACACCCCTTCCTCACCTTGCCCTCTGCCAGCTGCGGTGGCAGAAGAGGGCCAGTGTCCCACTCATGAGTCATTGGGTTGGGCAGAGCAGGTCCTTGAGACCCTTGAAAAGCTGAGTCTCCCTGTTCTGCCCTGTCTGTAAGAGAGACCCGCTTTCTGCGCCCGGCCTGCTCCTTCTGGGCCGCAAGCTCACCCTGTCCTCGTGTCTCTGTCTTCTGTGTGAGCAGCAGCTGCAGCATGAACCCCTGAGCTGGTGCGTCTTATTATAGACCGGAGGGCGGAAGACGAGTGCTGCAGCTCACTGTCAGGCGAAGGTGGAGAGGAAGCAGGCAGCCTGCGGAGGAGGGGCTGCTCTCTGCCTCCTCGGGGGCCATGGTAAGAGCCACCTGTGACCTCACTCTGCTCACCTAGCTGAGATGTCCCTCAATTTCCCTGCTGTGACGTGGAAAATATGAGACACACAGGAGGAGGCCATATCACTCTGACAACATTTTAGAGACCAACACACCAGAGAGGCAAGAGGAAGACGCAGGGGAGGCTGGGGGCAGGGACCCAGGGGAGCCTGTGGGACAATTCCTGCATCTCACAGCCCAGAGCTCAGCACGTGCCTCAGACTTGGCCGCCTGAGCCTGCACCCCCACGTCACCCCCAAGCAGTGCAGGGAGGGTGAGGGTTTCCTGGCTTCTTTGCCTCTCAGTCCTCTTCTTCCCCCCACCCAGGAAATCATAGCTGAGTACAGGAGAGGGAATGATGAGGGATGTAAATAGACACCAGGGCCCTCTCCCTAACCCCTGGGCTGGATGGGCCTGGGCCTCGAATGCCTGCTTCCGCTCAGCGCTCTCTCTCTCTCTGTCTCTCTCTCTCTCAGGACTGACCAGTAGCACATACCAAGGGGCTCCCCTGTCCCCAGAGGGGCAGGGCCGTGACAGCCGTGGCATTCACCATGCTGGCCCTGGGCAGTGGTCCTGAGCAGAGGATCAGGCTGGTCCTGCAGTGGAGGCAGATCTCCTGTGAGTACGGTGGGTGGGGTGGGGTGCGGGACCCGGCAGAGGGCTGAGCTGGGCTTCCAGTGATGCATCTGGGCTGCAGGAAGGTCTAAGACGCATCTTCCTGGGAGGCCCAAGGACTGGCTCTGGGAATCCAGGGATTACCAGCTACAGTCCTGTCATGCTACTGGCATCTGTGGCAACTAAAGCAAGTGTAGCTGCTGAGGCCTGAATGGTTAGATCAGGAGCTGGAGGCCATGACAGGAGGTTCTGTCTCCCTAAGTTGGTCTGTTGCTGTACCCAGGAGGGCCACCCCCACCCCCAGCTGTCCCAGCTTATGCGAGTCCTAGTGCTCTAACGGCCTGCCTCCCTCTTATTGAGCTGGGACCATCTGCTGGGTGAACCTGAGCCTTCTCTCGTGCCTCAGTCTTCCCAACTCTGAAATGAAAGCAACTAGCGGGCTCTTGGGATGGAAGGGACCCTAGGGATTCGGTCCAACCCTCCGTCTCGTTATGAAGAAAGAGGCCGTTCGTTTCCCATAAGGAAGTTTCCACAGTGGTCAGGGTGAAAGAAGCCCTGAGAATTCTCTCTCTGTGAGGTAAAGGGACAAGGTCAGGGAGGACGGGTTTGCGGGGCACATGGCAAGAGGTAAGAAATGGTCCTGACTTCTCCCCTCAAATAGTCAGCCTGTCATGCGGCTGCCTCGCAACACAAGCAGACTGAATTATTCACCACGCGAGAGTGGCTCATCCCTGAGCAACTCAGATCCCCTTTCAACCTTGTTCTAGAATCACTCAACACCTCGCAATACAGGATTATGTTTTCTTGTCACTAGGGCTTTTATGCCACTCAGTTTCTTGGAAGTGGGGGAATGGTGGTTTCTAGTTGTGTGGAACATTTTGAGAGGGAAACCGGATAGTTTGAATTCTTTTCTGGAGAAAGTGAAGTCTGAAGAACGTTGATTTTCAAATGGCATGGTGGTGGGCAGTATGGAGCAGGCTGCCCTGGAAGCAGATGGCTCAGAAGGGTGACAGGGTGAGAGGTAACAGCAGGTACCCCTGCGTGGCCAGGAAGGGTCACCAGCTGGCTTCCATGGCCATACCTGTGCTCATTTCCCCTCGAGAACAAAGAGGCTCAGGTGACAGCTTTGCAGTGTGTCTTTGCTGTCATCGATCCTCCAGGCAGGGGAGGGATACAGCCCCACCCTGTTCCTTCCAGCTCTGACCTTTGGAACACCGGACAACCGGACACCTCCCAGACACAGACTCAAGACCACCCTATCCAGGCACCCAGGCTGGGGTGACTGCTGCCTCTCTGGGTGGGGCCAACTGGCAGGAGCTAGTCTGCACATCTTCAGCACTTCTCTAGTGGGGGTCTTTCCTCTGGGCCTGGTGAGGCCAACTGGGTGTGGCAGAGCTCTTTGGAGCTCATCCCCGCTCCCTCTCACAGTGGGCAGGCCTCTCTGATACCCAGGAGCACAATTAAGGGGGTTTTGCAGTCACGTTTAGAAAGGGCTGCTGGACGATGGAATGAGCATTTGCCCTGTTGTGATTGTTCTCTGAGGGCACCCCAGCCCTTCCACAGGCTGGGCCCTGAGCTTGCTACGCAGAGGGTCCTGGGCCAAATATAGGACCACAGAAGGAATGTTGTTACAGGATGTAGCCTGCAGACATGCTACCCTACAGCCCTTAGGAATGAGCAGGAGCTCAGGCAATGGACATGGATGGCTTTCGAATGAGAGTAAATATGGAACTTGTCCCAAGTTGCATGATTTACAGTGGCTCGGGCGCTTGTATTCTTCAACCCGGAAGTCGGATTGTGCAGCTCATCCTTCTCATTTGCACAGGGGTCTCTGGACTGGACCCTGGGTGGGCTGGGCTCCTGGCTGGTCCTCACACGGAGTTGCCAGACCCATCTTGGATGTAGGACTCATGCAGATCTGACACACTGGGACCTTTATGATATGAACTAGCAAGGAGGGAATAGAGCAGGAGGCAGTAACCCCTGCCTGTCACTTTCTTTCCACCTGTCTGTCCACCCCCAACCCCTACCCCTCCAGGGATCACCTGCTGGATCACCCTGTATGCCGTGGAGGCCCTCCCTGCCTGCCCCTTCTCCTGTAAGTGTGACACCCAAAGCCTGGAGGTGGATTGCAGTGGTCTAGGCCTCACCACAGTGCCCCCTGATCTGCCCGCTGCCACCCGAACCCTCTTGCTCTTGAACAATAAGCTGAGTGCCCTGCCAAGCTGGGCTTTCGCCAACCTGTCCAGCCTGCAGCGGTTGGACCTATCCAACAACTTCCTGGACCAGCTGCCAGGCTCCATTTTCGGGGACCTGACAAATCTGACAGAGCTGCAGCTGCGCAATAACAGCATCAGGACCCTGGACAGGGCTCTGCTGCAGCGCTCGCCCCTGCTGCGCCACCTGGACCTGTCCATCAATGGTCTGGCTCAGCTGCCCCCAGGCCTTTTCGACAGACTCCCGGCACTGCGCTCCCTGTCGCTGCGCTCCAACCGCCTGCAGAACCTAGACCGGATGACGTTTGAACCCCTAGCAAGCCTGCAGCTGTTGCAGGTTGGGGACAACCCCTGGGAGTGTGACTGTAACCTGCGTGATTTCAAGCACTGGATGGAATGGTTCTCCTACCGAGGTGAGCACAGCCAGCCCTGCCTGGTGTGAGGGATTGGGAGGGTCACCCAGGGCCCAACACATTTCCTGGAGGCTGGGCGCTGACTCAGGGCTGAGGTCAGCGGGAAAACGGGTGGCCCTCCTCTCCACTAGCCGGATAGAAGGGTCCCAGCCTAAACTCCAAATGATCAGCAGGAGAGAGAGGCCAGGGTGCTGCTCTCCTCCTGGCACCCCCCTCCACTGGTGCCCTTTCTTCTCTGTGTCCCCCTCCCTACTCCCATTCTCCTTTCTCTTCTCTTATCTTTCAGATTGACTCACTGTAATTGATCTCACTTTCGTAGATTTCATGAGGGAACTTAAAGACACAGGATAATTTTTCTCTGCATCCCACTTGGTATGGTTCTGGGCTTCTCCCGCTTGGTAAAGGAGGAAGAAAAACCACCCTTGTTCTTCTAAACACAGCAATCTCTGAAATACTCAGTTTCGGGAGGGTGGGATACAGTTTAAATCCACCGACAAAACCAAATTTTCATTTTCATGATGATCTCAACTCCCTCTCCCAAGAACTTTTGTTATCAAAGCTTTTAATAAGAAGCCAACTGGCTTTGGTTTTACTTTCTTTCCCTTCCCCCTTTCATTAACCAGGAAAGTTCTATAATGACGTAGGAAGTGATTAAATGAAATTGAAAAGGAGGGCAAAGAAGTAAGCACAGTGGCTAAAAATGCCAGATCTGGGTTTGATTTGTGGCTCTGCCATTCACTAGCTGTGTAATCTTGAGAAAGTTGGTTAACTTCTCTGTGGCAGGCCCTCAATCTGTAAAATGGGATGAATAACGGTATCTATCTCAGAATCATTGTGAGGATTAAATAGGTAATGCATATAAAGTGTCTTAAGAAGTACTTAGCATTAAGTAAGTCCTTAGTAAAACTTCTCATTTATTTGCTCATTTGCTAGTAGTGGTCATAATATTAAGTGGGCTTCGTAAGACACCGTTTGGTGCCAGCATAAAGCAGAAGCTCAATGCATATTTCAATCAATCAGTATCAAAACTCTTGGAAAGAATGCTAACGCCTTTCATCCAAGTCTCACTCCTTTTGTTTCATACCCAGCCACAATCTCAATTAGTTGCATGATATTCTCATGTGTAAGCTATTAAAAACACTTTGCTCTCTATTATGTGCCGTAAAATGTTAGTAACTGTGATCATTTCTCCCATTTTTTGTGAGTGGGGAAATAATAATGAATATTTGTATAATTCCCAGTTTACAGATACCTTTTCATGTACATTATCTGTTTTAATCCTCATATAGCTAGTTGGGTTAGCCTTCTTATTTTACAGCCAAGAAAACTAAGACTCATAAGCAATTACATACGTACATAATTTGCACAAGATGACATAGGCAGGATCCACCCCTTGGGTCTGTGGAGCAGGAAGACACGGCTGCCCGCTCAGCACCCAGCTCCTGCCTGTACAGAGGCAGCCCTGGACACAGCCCACTGGGTGTAAGACTTGCTAAGGTCATGCAGGCAGTCAGTGGCACAGGAAACTAGCGGCCAACTGTCTTCAAACCCCGACCACCGTGCTCTCCCTAGGGAATGTCCCTGCCCTTTCATACAGTTATAAAGAACTAAGCTCGCGGCACAACACGGCGTGGAATGGGACTGTATATTTTCAGAAGTTTTCAACAGTAGTTTCCAACTTTGCACTCCGTCAAAAAACAAATAAAAATCCTGGGCTGTTTTCCTCAGCACCCTGGGAAAAGACTGCTGTCTGTTATATGCAGCAGCTGGGCTGGGACAGGGAACCGGCAGTGAAGTCGCGGGAGGAGTCGAGTCCATTCACAGGGAGTCTATTGCCTGCATCTAAGTTTCACTGGAAGCTGAAAAGGGGCCAAGACCCAGCTCTGACTTCCCAGGGCGGGAGGGTGGGGGCGGTGTTCAGGCAGCTCCTTCCCCTTAGCTGCCCTCTCGCCCCACCCGTGTTCTGCATCTCCTTGGTGGAGCTTGGCTGTGTACTGTGTACCCATCATGCCTGCACTGCTCCCCCCGTTAGCACTGGCCCCCTCCTTTGGCCTCATGGGTCTTCAGGAGTCCTGCTAACATGCTTCTGCGCTCAGCGGTTCTATGGTTGGAGTGCTGGTGGGGTCATTGGATTGCTCTAAAGAGGAAACCTTGTACAACCCATTTTCTCTGTACTCCAGGTGCTCTTAGGCAACCGAAAGGTCTTGTGTGAAAGAGTGGTGGCCTTTGGCTTTTGTTTTTTTTGTGAGCGGAAGAGGCCTGGGGGATAACACACTGTGTTGATCACAGGCAGTACTTGGGTTTACAGATGGGCGGTAAGCAGGCAGATTCAGGGCCAAGGGGAGAAGTGGAACTGTCGTCCAGCAGGCCTCTGGACGCTGTCTTTGCACTGACAACTCTTTTCCGAGCACCTCCACATGTCGGCATTGTCTCCCCCGTGTGTCAGTTTGACTCTGGAGCAAGTAGTCTTGACTGAAATGGTCGTGTGCTTCTCTATACAATGGGAATCATGACCATATCCACTTTGCGTGGTTTGTGCACGGAGTAAATGATGTGATAGAAGTGCCTCACTGGCCCGGCACCTGGTGCAGCAGATCCTACTGTCCCTCCTCGTTCCTCTCCAACCCATGAGATCCCAGGACTGAGTGCCTTGCCAACAGAAACTAGCCCTTCTGGGCCTTCTGTTTCGGGGACCTGGGGATGGGGAGAGGGAGTCCAGCTTCTGGATGCCTGGTCAGCCCTTCCTTTCTTCTCCCCAACGCAGGGGGCCGCCTGGACCAGCTTGCCTGCACCCTCCCCAAGGAGCTGAGGGGGAAGGACATGCGCATGGTCCCCATGGAGATGTTCAACTACTGTTCCCAGTTGGAGGATGAGAATAGCTCGGCCGGGCTGGATAGTCCCGGGCTACCCTGCACCAAGGCCAGCCCAGAATCTGTGAAGCCCAAGCCAGGGGCCGAGCCAGAGCCTGAGCCCAGCACGGCCTGCCCCCAGAAGCAGAGGTACCGGCCAGTGAGCGTGCGCAGGGCCATCGGCACAGTGATCATCGCCGGGGTGGTCTGCGGAATCGTCTGTATCATGATGGTGGTGGCCGCCGCCTATGGCTGCATCTATGCCTCCCTCATGGCCAAGTACCACCGGGAGCTCAAGAAGCGCCAGCCCCTCATGGGGGACCCGGAGGGTGAGCACGAAGAGCAGAAGCAGATCTCCTCTGTGGCATGAGAGCCCAGCGCCACCTGGCCCCGGCAGGAAGAGCAGGGGAAGCCCATGGGGATTGCTTCAGGAAGGGCCGGCATACCCTTCTGTCACAGTCCCCAGCTCTGCTTTCCTCCCAGCCCTCCCGGAAACCAGCCACAGTGTGAACTTCTAAGTCTCCGGATTATGCTCTTCTCCGAGCCACCAAATCTTTGGAACACCTGGGGGATTGCCTTCAGTTTCCGGCCACAGGGAAGAAAGAACTGTGTGCAAGTGGAGGCTGCCGGACTGAGTTCTCCCTCTGCCCTTCCTGCCCTGGGTGTGGTCAGAGCTGGCTGACTCTCCCTGTCTCTTGCCCAACCCCCTTACCTGCATTTAGTGGCTGGGCGGGGGGGGGGAGTGATACCGGGCCAGGAGCCCATTTCTGCAACTCTCTTCTAAGCCAGGAAGATATTCTTCACTACCCCTCATTGAAAGTTGGGTCCAGCTTTCCAATGCTGGTACTATTACACCCACCCTGTCATCTAGACACAGCACTTAGAAACACAACGCTGTGATTATAACACAGTCCCTTGGCTGAAGCCATTATGTCCCTATATCTGCTAGAGACCACGCCAATCATCCACACTGCTCCTGGATTCACTAATTTGTCTCACATAAACTCACAGCATCACCAGCGAAATCACATCGATTGAAGAAATCTCACACGTACACACACACACACAGTCACGTGGAGACAGAAGTTATGAGAACGTGGGAAGCAGAAGCATGTCTCCCCCTTGGATCTCTAGCTCTCTGATCACAGAACCTTTTGCTTGCTGACCGCAATCTTCTCAAGTCAACACGGGGAGAAACCAAACGGACAACACGGGATGCCTTTGAGATCCTCTAAAGTGGGCCAAGTGGATGCGCCTGCTCGTCACCATGGTAACCCTCTCACACCTGTCCTGCTGGCTTTTCCAGGGACACCAGCTCAGAGGCCTTGTAGCTGCAGTGCCTGTGGAGAGCACCTCCTAAGAGCCCAGTCTGCCTGAGTGCGTCACTGCCAGGCCCTGTGGGGACACCCACCAATTCCACTCCTATAGCCTGCAGCCCAAGAATCATTGCTCTGCACCTCTCACCTCTCCAGCTTCAGCATCTCTGGATCTGTCACCTCGGGTGGGGACTGGGCCATGCTCTGTGATTGGTGGCGTCTTGGGAAAGCCGGTGGCCTTTGCTGGAGCTCACTGCCTGCCAACATCTCCCGAATAGACCCAGGAGCAGGGCACTCTGCTCAGAGGCTTCGGTGGTGGGGCTCCCTTTCCCAGGGTTTGGTCTGCTCAGTCTGGCTTCCCAGACGTCTTCATTGTACCTGGACTGTGGTGCGAACCAGAGCATGGGCCAGGGGTCCTGTCTGCTCTTTTGCTGGAACCTATACCAAAGGGGCAGAGATACCTGCTTGCAGGGCTGTGGGAGGGGCAGTGAGAAGAGGCCTGTGCAGGGCTTGGGGTCACCAGTCTTCTTTTCTAGGTCTGCCATCCCCTCTTGTGAGTCTGACCCGGGTGACTACTAGTCTCCTTCTGCCGGACACTGGTTTTCCCACGGCTCCCAGAGGGGTGAGATGTATCTGGCGGGGTTCTGGCTCTAAGACAGGCTTTCTGTGGTGGCCCAGGAAGAGGTCGCCAAGATATGACGGTCTGAGGAAGGACAGGGCAGGACAGGGCAAGCCTGGACCCTTCCACCTCATAGAGGAGCTTCGTGGGGGCGTGGGGTTGTGGGAGGAGGAGGAGTGCTTTTGAGAAGGTCATTCTCCAGTAGGGGTACAGAGGGAGCCCCAGCACAGGCTGCTAGATGCCCTCCCTGAGGTGGAGGCAAGTCTTCCTTTTTTTGGTTTGCCAGCTAGAACCGGATCTAGGGATTTCCTAAAGGGAATGGGGGAGGGGTGGGCGTTGTCAATGGTGGTCTCTTCATTCTGAGACAGAAGATTTTTAAAGGCAAAATTATATTTCTGGTTTGTTGTTTCAGAAGACCAATAAAGACTGTATTTTCCTATGTACTTCCTGATTTCCTTGGGTGGGGAGGGTAGGTGGGTGCTGGGAGAGTAGCTTCCTGCCCCTCGCCTGCCAGACAGCTGCCCAAAGTGCTGCCAGATGTCAGCACAATGTCCAGAACCCCTAAGACAGGTGGGGGCCTTGCCTTGGGGCGCCCCCAGGAGAGAGTGAACAGGCAGCACAGCTGAGTGCGTCAAGCTCGCCCACGTGATGGCCTGATGGCAGTATACATGAGCCTCAGGCTGCTTTCACTGGGAAGCAACGGGACTTGTGGAGTGAGGAAGGGGAGCTGGAGACCCGGCACTGCTCTGCCCTGCTCCCTGTGGGGGCTCATGCACCCTAGCTGTCAGTCAAGGGCAAACCCACACTGGCAGTCAGGGCAGATGGGCCCATGTGGCAGAAAGGCATACATGTGTGCAATGGGAGGGAGGGGAGGACTCCCTAAGGGCAGTTAGGGGCCTTCTCTGCGGACTGGCTTTTATCAGCTTCGGTGATGTTGGTGACATTCGCTGACATGAAGGAAGAGCCCCGTGTCACCTCTTACCCTCTTGGGACAGACAGAAGATACTTGGAATAGACAGAAGATACTCGGGGCTTACAAATACGATCTTTCCATAGGGGTCAGCAGGCAGGGAATCAGGATTAGGGACTGGAGGGCTGAGGGGGCAGGAGACCAGGAGAGGAGAGGAGGGAGAGAGAATATGCCCTCTGGGGTTGCTCAGGTACGCCACACCCAAGTGACCCACCTCCAGGCTTGGACTGCCTTCTGACTGACTGTTCATTCGTTTTCAGAGGCCAAGATGGAATTTTCTCCTTCCTAAGAGGCTTCCTTTGGGTAAAACCCCAGAGAGCCAGGAGCAAACCCCGGGGAGAAGTGAACCATCAGGGTCCCCATTCCTGGAGGTCAGCTGGACTCCCAGCAGTATTGGGCTGTTCCCCTTTCTAGGTAGTGATAACTGTGGGGTGTTGCTTTCCTGCAGCCTTAATAGGTATAGCAGACTTGAGGACCACGTCTCCCCCGAGCCCCACTGCAGAAGCAGAGGACAGGGGGCCTCACAAGCCTGGCACAGTTCTGAGCAGTGCATAGATGTGTTATTCAAGTTGCCGTCCTGAGTGCACACAGGTCTGATGGCCCATCCCCACGTGGGCAGGCCTCTGCCTCTGTCCGGGGTGCATGTGTACCGCAGGTCATGTGTTAGAGACACATGCAGATTATAGTGCCATTGTCATGTTTGGCAGTATTCCCCAGCGAGGGCTTAGAGGGCATGGAGAATTGAAACTAGATCCTGATGAAAGAGTTAGATTTCTAGAAACTTTGCATCGACTGTTGATAAATCACATGCTTAGAGATGAAAACGACCCCTCCTCATTTGTCTGCCCTTCTGTACAAACCCATGGCATTACACCCGCAGTTGCCTGGCACATAGCTGGCCTCTGTAGCTGGTCCGACTGTCTTCTCCTTGCACAGTGCACAAAACCACACCTGCAGCCTGCCCATCAGACCCCACGCTCACCCGGTGCTGGAGCTCACATGCACACTGTGCATGTTTCCAAGGGCTGAGACGGCCAGGAGCTCCCAGCCCCAGGACTGGGAAGGCTGAGCCACAGGCCAATGAGAGGAAATGACAAAAGGAGATCAGCAAAAGTAATGGTTGAAGTATAAGGTCTCAGGGCCTTATCCTTTTCCTGTCACATCTTTGCGCCCCAGAGCGTCAGAGGGATTGTCTGCAGTGCGTTAAACCAGAGGCACCAGGACACAGTTTCTATGGCAACACCTCACAGCTCCAATCCAGCTCTGAGTTAAAAATGATATCAAATAATTGGAGAATGCAGGAGAGCACAGCCGGCAGCCTGACCCTGTCTCCCTTCTCTTCCCTAGACTTTCAGGTGTGTAGGAGCTGAGAAGGCCCCTGCCATAGAGTGAGCAGGACAGGCACAGACTCAGGTCTTTAGGGAGACAAGTCTACGGTCAAATTTTGGCCTAGAAATGGGTCTGGATTTGGCCTGCAATGGACTAAGGGGAAAAAAAAACAGCCAAGATGGCGTGGGTCCCTTCCAAATGCTGGAGTGGTGTGTCCTGAAGGCTGTCTGTGATGCAAATGTTTCCTAGCACAGGTGTTGAGCCACGTCAGACTGAGTGATTCTCCTCTAGCTCTTATCCCAGGGCAGGAAGCAGTGCAGCAGCCTGACTCAGGACGTCTCTGTGCCTTCCTTGAGACAGGAAGATGGAGTCGGACTCTCTCTGCCTGACCCCAGCCTGCTCCTCCGTGCCATGGGCCCTAAATTCAGCCTGAGGGGAGGAGGCGCACTGATCCTGCCTGCCCCGTCCCGGTCCAGCTGCCGTGTGGCTAAGTGGTGCCCAGGGAAGCAGGACATATACCTGACTCACGGATGTATGATGGCTGGTGCTTGAGTGCCCATTGGACCGCACAACATTTTAGAACACAGACGGGTCTGAGGCATGCAAGCTGAAACCAGGATAAGCAGGCTTCATCTCCCAGGCCTGATAGCTCTCAGGCAGCGAGGCAGAGATGCCAAGGGCTTTTTTAGGCACCAAGAAACCACAAAGTCAGCGGCAGCTTGTGAGGGTCATTGAGTGCTCTCATCACATTTGAGGCATTGCAACACAGGTTCGTAAATCTGGGCCTTAGAGGGAGGCAATCTGAGTTCAAATTCAGGCTTCGTTAATTATGAGCTGTGAGACTTTAGGCAAATACCTTTTCTGTGTCTCAGTTTCTTCATCTGTAAAATGGAGCCCAAAGCCTGGACTTCACTGCATCACTCTACGGGCTGAACGAGGCTGTGCGTAGGAAGCAGACTCCCCGGTGCCTGGCACACGCTGAACACATGTGCTCTTATTTAGGGTTTCAGTCGCAGCCCCGTCCTCTCATCAGAGGGACACTACCCAGGGTGATGGATGGGGAAGCAGCGTGCAGATGTGGAAAGGAGGTCTGGGTTGCAGTCTCTGTCCCGTGTGAACTTCAGCACATCTCCTAACCATTCTGGGCTTCATTTTACTTACTTCATAAATTCTTTCAGACCGAAGGTTTTACTGTTTCATAACCAAAATGGCTTGGGAAGACTCCACAACCCTCAGTCCCACATTTCACCGGGAAAATGGACAGCTGAGGACGGTGGCCCCAGACCACAGGCAGGGGTCCTCCTGCTCTATCTGTGTGCCTTACTCTGGACATTGACTCACAACTTCCCGGCCTCAATGGCACAAAGGGCAGCTCCTACCTGCAGCAATGGCTGTCTTCTTGTCCACTGTCACGGCTACAGCTGTGCTCACCGTTACCACCACAGGCTCACGTGGACTTCCTGGGGAAAAGAAAATTGCCAAGTCACTTTCTCAGCAGCTGGTGAAGAGCAGTGGTTGGGGTAGGCTGAGAAGACAAGTATAAATACCCGGTGAGGACATTCCTTGAATAACTGTGGGGGGTGTTTCAGGAAGTTGTTGTGACAGCTCTGTTACCACCAACCACTGGTCTTGGCAAAGCACCCCCTGAGGGCCAGGCCCTGGCCCCTTGCTGTGCAGATCTGAACCTGACACATAAGCACCTTGTGGCCCTGGCCACCTGGATAATACAGTGCCATCAGTGGCACCAGGACACTGTGAGTTTGCTCTGTCTAGGGCAGCAAACCTGCCTGCTTGCCGCTGTCTCACTTGAACTCGGGAACCCTGCTGTGACTGTCCTCTTGGCATGTGTTCCACTTAGAAGACGTGCATGACATCAAATGACTCTTTCTAGCTGAAGGACAGGCTGCATTCCAGGGCTTGGTGGTGGCTGATCCTGGATTGTCCTTCATCAGTCACATGAGTCAGGGTGATACTGACAGTCCCTTCAGGAAGCCAGAAGCCAGACGCTGCCTCAGGCACAGAAGGCTGCTGGTGACAGACGTGTCCCAGGCACACAAGCATTCTGGTCGTTGTGGCCCCCCCCCCGCCACCACCACGCCATCTTCCCACCATGTCTTTCACTTGACTTGCAGCTGGTTACTATACTTCTGGGACACCACAGGACTCCTGAAGGGCAAGGAGCTTGCCTTGAGTTGCTTTTCCACCTCTTTTAGGAAATTAGGCCACCATAGGCACAGAATGTAGGTGGCAGTTTCAGCTCTACATTAAAACAGAGCTTTCTGGCTCTGAGGTGGTGCAGGCCAGTCCCTGACCTTGGACATCTTAATTTTCATCCATCCATGGACCTGGATTAGCTTTTCAAAACACTCTCGCCTACGGGTCAAGCTTCATTACTAAAAATTCCAAGAAAGGGGCAAAATTTTATCATGTGCTGTCTTTTTAGAATGTCATTATATCAAATGTTGAAACAAACAGGTTATGAGAATCTCGTGTGGAGATTGTTATTACAGTGTCAGTTGTAATGGAACTTAAATTATCCACTAGTTTCTTGTATCTGCTATTTTGCTAAGATTACCCATCCTACCTTGCTGCAATCAAATATCCCACAGAAATTTAAAATTACTCTGATTCTTGGAACTTACAATATGTGAGGTTGTCTTTGATTGTAGGAATTTGCCAACGGACCACAGTAGACCCAGAAGTCAGCTTCCTCGCCTGGCTTCCAGAAATGTCTGGGAGATATGGATGTGGCTGACCCCATGCAGTATTCTCTGGCCTGCAGGATGCTTTCGGGGACAGGCCTGCCACTGTATGTGTGCTCCACCGGCAAGTAGGAAACACCCAAGTGAGGTGTGGGGCTCCTAATGGCATGGTCTCTGGGGATTTCAGGAATTTCAGCACCTGGTCACCTAGCAGCTACGTGGCCCAGCACCTGGGGTGAATGAGCAGGTTACCAATTGCTGGTGGGGCCAGGCCCAGGGCCTGGCTCAAGAAGAGGTGGGCTGTGGAAGCAGGAGTAACAGGTCTGAGCCACCTGGGCTCTGGCAAAACTCTGCTCTGTGCTGGCAGGTTTCTCCAGCGCCGACAAAAGACAGCTCGGTGTGGGCAGAGCTCAGCCCGCAGGCCCAGGCAAAGGGCAACGGAGTCAGCCTGGGGAGGCAGAGGGAAGCCTCGCTACCCTGAGCCAACTCCTCTGCCTCCTGCGGGGCCCCTCCCCTTACAATGAAATTGTTTTCTTTCTTTGAGGAAGAATGGGGATGTGCAGGGGTGTCCATGTGTCTCTAAGCATATGTAGGAGCTAAGCCAGTGAGCCAGGGTGTGAAGAAGGAGCGCTCTCCTGCCTCCCCACTCAGCCGTCCCCTTTTAGGGTTGCCAGTTTCCCTCTCTTCTCCAGGCGCCTCAGTTCCCACCCACCCGCCCTCCTACCTCACCGCCACATAAAGCTCCCCTAGCAGCTAGCAGGCACACCCCAGTGACAATGCTGGCAGAAGGGAGCCAGTTGCCTCGGGCTGGGGGCAGGGGCAGGGCCTCATCCCAGAGAACCCCCCCAGGACCCTGGGGGAGCCCGTCCTTGGGAGCCCTTGGTGAGGTGCAGATGGTGCCAGGAAGGAAGAGCTGCCTGACTGTGGCTCAGGAGGGGCAGTGAGGGAAGGGCCTTCACCATGGCATTGAGGACCTAACCTCCCTCGGAGCTTTTACAGGGAATGACAAAACCTGCTATCCCCCTCCCCTTCCTGCCTTCCACTCAGTATAGTAAGAGCTTGGGCTTTGTTTTAGGCTGGCTCTGTGGCTCTCTAGCTGTGTGATCCTGGGCAACATGCAGACCTCTCTGAGCCTCAGATTCTCCTGTGTAAGAAGAAGGGTAATAACAGCACTTATCTTACAGGGCTGCACAGATTAAGCGTGTACGAGTAGAAAAGTGTTTTGTAAAGCACATCGGTGATACATCAGTGGGAGGAACAGGCATAGGATCAAGAGGGGGCCTCAGGCACAGCGTGAAGAGGGCATCCAGAGGGTGGACAGGGTTACTTTCACCTGCAGGGTTTAAGGGACTTTCAAAGACACTCAAATGTTTAGAAACAGAAGAATCTTAGAGATGAACTCGTCCAATATTCTCCTTCTTGGAATTTTGGCTAGTATCCCACTCTTCTTGACTTTTGGTCAAATCTTTTTCTTCATTCTACGGATTTTTAACCTCCAGCTTTGACTGCTGGCCAGGAAGTACCATGACTCGCTTACTCCCTGTAAGGTAGAGGTAGAGACCAGCCATGTGGTAAGGTAGAGACCAGCCATGTGGTAAGGCCGCAGTAAGCTTTCTCAAGGCGCTGTCCCATGTCAGGAGGAAGGTAGGAGGGGAACCCGGGGATCTGGATGGCCTGCTCCTAGCCCTAAGAGCACTGGAACAGGGGAGCTCTGGTTCCACCCGGCCCAGGAGCACAGGGTATGGATTACCTGGTCCCTCTGTCAAACGGAGGTTGAAGACAAAGCTGCCAGCAGGTTGCTCAGTGGCCTGGCGGTACCACAGAGGGAAGTGGTCCATGGTGAACACACTGGTTTCATCTTCAGGGGTCAGGAACTTCCTGCAAGGAGAGAGAGATCTGGTTCCTCCCCCACCTCTGGGAACATGTTCATCCCTTTTTCCGTTTTCATACACAGTCATCTTCGCAGGACCAAAACAGTGATTCCCGTTTTGGTGGAGCTGCAGGTAGAAAATAGTAGCTCCTAAATTGGTATTGCCCAGACAATGTCCCCAGAAATTCCTGCCACTTCCAGAATCAAATGCTGTCGCATCTGATGGTGGCACATTCGTAACGAGAAGAGGTAGGGGGCCTGTGTTATGAAAGAATACTTTCCATTTTTATGTACACTTGTTTGTCTGCAGCATTTATTTCTTTTGGGTATAGCCTAATTTCTTTTTGTCTGGCTAATTAGTGTGTCTGAGTGAGGAAATTGTGTAGTAAATTCCATCAGTGAGCTAATACAGGAGTGTAAATTCCCCCAAAATGGTTACTTCAAAAGTCATTGCCTCTAGGTTTTAGAATGCATTATGAGTTTCCTTTTTTTTTGCGCAGCTTTACCTTGCTAATTATGGTTGCAGTTCCTGAACACACACCAGCCGGTAGAAGGGAGTGGCTTACATGTTCCAGAAGCCAACCTGCCTTGTTGCACAGTTCCTGGGCTGTCATCTCATCACGGTTGAGGTGAAGGGAGCCCCCTGGAGTTGTGCAGTGCACATGCACTGTTTGTGGCAGCTGGGTCCATGCCCCAGGAAGTTCTGCCTGTATGAGATTTCCCTCTTCCATTCTTAGGAACCTTTCAGAGAGGGTGCGTGGGAATGCCAAGAGGCTTTCCCCATCACACTGCCAGGTGTGGGTCACCGGTCCAACCTCAGCCTGACACAGACACAGACGTACGATTTTCTGATTGGGGTGAAGTTTAAGGAGATGAGGAAGTACGAGTGGGTGGTGAACTTGAGGAGGAAGATTCCCACACTGTTCAAGGCCTTAGGGTGCACCCGCAGCTCACCCACGAGTCCAGTCCATCTGAGTTATTTGCTGTGTCTCTGACAGGGCCATGGGATAGGTGAGCAAGGGAGGGAATAGCTTCCTTCTATTTCTGCTTCTCAGGGAGTGAGGGGGCTGGTGAGAGGGAAGAGCAACTTAATTTGTTTTCCTAGGAAGCCTCAGCTTTCCAGCGAGCATGGATCTGTCACAAAGTCCTGGGGGAAGCTCAGCCATGGCGCTCCACAGTGAGAGGAGCAGCCAGTGGGGAGCAGGTGAGGACATTGGGTCCAGTCTGCTCAGGAGCCCCTCGGTTCTTCTCCTCCAGATGCCTGGTGGCCCCCCACCTGCTGCCCATTTCAGTCTCAGGGTTTGCAGAACACAGAGGGCTCTTTCCTGCCCCCTCACCCCAAACCCTTCTCTGAGCTCCCACCCTCCCTTTGCTGCAGCACCTGGTGGAGAGGACACTGGGTGTAGCAGGCTTCTCCCACAATTCGGGCTTGGCTTGGAGTAGGGTTTTCAGCCTCAGCGCTACTCGCATTCCGGGCCAGACAATTGTCATAGGGGCTGTTCTGTGCACGGGTCCTTGGCCTCTACCCACCAGATGCCAGTAACAAATCCCCTCCCCCAGCTGTGACAACCAAAACTATCTCCAGACATTGCCCAATGTCCCTGGGGTGGAGGTGTGGAGGGGGTAAATCGCCCCCAGTTGAGAATTGCTGGCATTGGGAATGGGGAAAGTGTCAACAAAAGAGGGGACACAGCCAGAAGATTTAGCATGTTGTGTACAGACCTGTCTCAGGAGGAAAACAATTTGTGGGTTTCCCTCTGGAAGTGAACCTCTGATTAACCTTCCCACTTCAAGGTCGTGGCTGCTCTCTTGCCCCTCTCCTCTCGGGACACCTCCAGGATGGGGCTAAGCCTGGGTGGAAGGGTTACTTTATGACCCTGTAAGTCCCAACCCCTCCACCCTCCCTGCACTCTAGGGGTCCACATCTGTGCCTGCTCACAGGCTGCAGAAGCATCGTACAGGGATCCCGCGCCTGGCACCCGGCAGGACTCACTTGTCAGAGACCTTCTCGGAGCCCACGTACAAGCTGCGCCTGAGGAGGCCGGCCCGGGTGCCGAGGAAGGCCACGTCTGCCACGCGCTCCGAGTCCCTGTGAGGCAGACAGAGCAGGCGTCACCGCCACACAGCACAGTGGCAGGTCCAGGAGGAGGCCGCAGGGAGCCCAGGAAGACCCGAAGGACTTTTCTGGCACCTGGCCCCGACTGGGGTGGGGCTGAGGGCAGGCAGGCTGGTTTCTCAGGTCATCCTGGCTCCCCTGGGCAGCATCTCCCCTTGTTAATGGGTCCCTTGGTCCTCTACATGTCTGCTTTTTTAAAATCTAGTTCCTAATTTGTCTGTTCAGCTTTTGGAGGAATTGGCTCTGGAAGAGACAGTGACTCAGGAAAAGAGATTTTGTCCTGGGACCTAAGGAATAGTAACTTCTCCTGACCAATGCGTACGCAGCACCCACAGTTTCAAAGCCCTTTCACGTGTCTACCTTACTATGACATGGAAAAGGAGGAGGAGCAGACACTGTCTACAGCCACCTGAGGGAAGTCCTGGTGGGCTTCATAACCTTCACAATGAGATTTGAAAAAAATCCATCAGCTAGCTGGAGTCTCAAAGCCACTCGATTATGTAGGTGCACCAGGTGGCCGTCATTACCTCGTTTTTTTGCATTTCAAAAAATTGTATTGAGGTATAATTGACGTAGAATTATAAGGTATTTAAAGTGTACATTGTGGTGATTTGATACACATATGCATTGTGAAAGGATCCCCCAATCTAGTTAATTAACACACCCATCGCCTCACATATTGATCTGTTTGTGTGTGTGAGAACATTTAAGTTCTACTCTCTTAGCAAATTTCAATTATACAATTCAGTGTTATCGCTCTTGTCACCATGTTGTACGTTAGATCCTCAGGCCTTATTCGTCTTATCGCTGAAAGTCTGTACCCTTGTACCAACCTCTCCCTATGGCCCCACCCCCCAGCAACTATTTTTCTACTCTCTGTTTTTATGTTTCACTGTTTTTTTTTTTTTTTTTTTTAGATCCTACACATCTGGCTTATTTTACTTAGCATAATCTCTTAAGGAGGTCCATTCTTGTTGTTACAAATGGCAGGATTTCTTTCTGTCTCGACTGAATAATGTTCCATTGTATATGCATATAAACCCACATCTTTTTTTTTTTTTTTTTTTACATGGGCCTCGTGCATTTTTTTTTTTTTTAGTTTTAGGTGCACAAAACACATAATAATTAGACATTTATCATTTATATCTCCCACACAGTGACAACCCTCCTCCCCGCATACACTACCCCTCTGACATCGCACACAGCCATTACATTTCCACTGTCTCTATTCCTAATGCTGTACTCCGCTTCTTGTAACGATATATATATGTGTATATGTATAAAATTGTAGCTGACATTCATTACTGTTCAGCTTCAGCTTCACGTGTACAGTGCAGTGATGAGGCATGTACATCATCCCTGAGGTGGTCTCCCTAATGAGACAAGTGTCCATCAGATACCCTACACAATCTTTACAACATTATTGGTTACATTCCCCAAATTGACTTTCGTAACCCCGTGGCCATCTTGTGGTTACTGACTGTGCTTTTTAGTCCCCTCACCTTCCCCCTTACCCCCACACCCCCATATAACAACCCTCAGTTTTTCCTCTATGAGACTGTTTCTGATTAGTTCATTCATTTATTCTTTTCTTTAGATTCCACATATAAGTGAGATCATATGGTATTTGTCTTTCTCTGTCTGACTTATTTCACTTAATATAATGTTCTCTAGGTCCATCCATGTTGTTGCAAATGGTAAGATTTCACCCACATCTTCTTTAACCGTTCATCCGTTGATGACATGTTGTTTCCATATCTTGGCTCTTGTGAGTGATGCTTCAGTGAACATGGGGCTGCAGATAATGTCTTCGATATTCTACTTTTGTCTCTTTTTGCCATATACCAAAAAGCGGGATTGCTGGGTCATAACGTAGTTCTATTTTTAATTTTTTGAGAAACCTCCATGCTGTTTTCCACAGTGGCTGCACCAATCTGCATTCCCATCAATAGTGTCAACACTTGTTATCTTTTGCCTTTTTGATAACATTCTACCAGGTTTGAGGTGATACCTCAACATTAGTTGATGTGATAGCTAAAACCTGATGATCAGTGAGGTTGAGAACTTTTTCATGTACTTGCTGGCCATTTGCAGGTCTTCAGAAAGACATCTATTCAGATCATCTGCCCTTCAAGAAAAAAACACTCAGATTGTTGTTTTGTTATTGAGTTGTGTGAGTGCTCTATTTTGGATATTAACCCCGTATCAGATATATGATTTGTACATATTTTCTCCCATTCAGTAGGTTGCCTTTTCATTTTGTTGATGGTTTCGTTTGCAGTGCAGAAGCTTTTTAGTTGCATGTAGTTCCACTTGTTTATTTTTGCTTTAGTTTCCTTTGCTTTTGGTGTCAAATCCAAAAAGTCATTACCAAGGTGTTGTCAAGGAGCTTACCCCCATGTTTCTTCTAGGAGTTTTATGGTTTCAAGTTTTATGTTCCAGTCTTTAATATATTTTGAGTTGATTTTTGTTATTGGTGTAAGATAGTGGTCAAATTTCATTCTTTTGCATCTAGCTGTCCAGTTTTCCCAACATCATTTGTTGAAGAGACCATCCTTTCCCCATTGTATATTCTTGGCTCATATGTTGTTGTAAATTAACTGACCATATATGTGTGGGTTTATTTCCGGGCTCTCTATTCTGTTCCACTGTTATGTGTTTGTTTTTATGCCAATATCATACTGTTTTGATACTATAGCTTTGTAATATAGTTTGAAATCAGGATGTGTGATGCCTCTGGCTTTATCCTTTCTTAAGATTGCTTTGGCTATTTGGGGTCTTTTGTTGTTTCATACAAATTTTAGGATTGTTTGCTCTATTTCTGTGAAAAATGCCATTGGAATTTTGATAGAGATTGCATTGAATCTGTATATTGTTCTGGGCAGCATGGACATTTTAACAATATAAATTCTTCCAATCCATGGGCATGGAATATTTTTCCATTTATTTGTGTCTTCTTCAATTTCTTTCTTCACCATCTTATAGTTTTCAGTGTACAGGACTTTCACCTCCTTGGTTAAATTTGTTCCTAGATATTTTATTCTCTGATGCAATTATAAATGGGATTGTTTTCTTAACTTCTCTTTATGAAAATTTATTAGTGTACAGAAACACAACTAATATTTGTACATTGATATTATATCCTGTAACTTTACTGAATTTGTTTATTATTAATAGTTCAGTTTTTTTAATGGAGTCTTCAGAGCTTTCTATATATAACATGTCATCTGCAAATAGAGTAAATTTCACTTCTTCCTTTCCAATTTGGATTCCTTTCCTACATTTCTCTCTCTCTCTCTCTTTCCTTGCCTAATTGTTTTAGCTAGGACTGCCTCTACTATGTTGAATAAAAATGATGAAAGTGGGCATCATTGTCTTGTTCATGACCTTAGAGGAAAAGCTTTTAGCTTTTCACCGTTTTTACTGCTGAATATGCTGTTAGCTGTGGGCTTGTCATATACGGCTTTATTTCATCACTTCTAACTTTATAAATATTCCTGTCCCTAGCCCAATTTATTGCAGGTTATTACCCAATTTCTCTTAGTGCTTGTATTGGTGTCTTTAGTGAGTGTATAAGGTAGCCAATACCCAAAACATTGACAAGGAGAAGTGTTTCTCTCATCAAAGCTCAGCTGTGTGGCTATTGGGGTTTCCCTAATGGAATTCTGTGATGGAGGCTGCACCATGCAATGTCAGCTGACAGTACCTGGGGCTGGGTGGGGCCTACGCTCCTGTTTATCTCTGAAAAGCTTCCTGATGAAATTCTTTATTCAAAAGTAGAAAGACTAGTCTAATGAGACTACTGCATCTATAACTCAGTTTCAACAATTACCAACCCATACCAATCTTGTTTCTTCTACAGCCTCCCAGCCTCTCAATTAAATTGTTTTAAAGCAAATCCCATATATGATTTCATTGGTAAACATTTTAATTTCTATCATTAAAATATAAGGAATGAAAAAACCCTCAATATCATTATCACATCTAAAAAACCTTCACAATTCTTTAATGTTATCAAATAATCCAATGAATATTTTTAAGTTTGTTTAAATCAGAATCGGACTAGGGTCCATGGTTGATATGTTTCTTCTCTTTTTCATATATATATATATATATATATATATATATATATATATATATGTTATTTATTTACTTATTAAACTCTGATTCATGGACCATACAATTCATCCATTTAAAGTGTACAATTAGTAAATGGCTTATAGCATATTCAGATTGTGGAACCATCGCCACAGTCAATTGTAGCACATTTTCATCATCCCCCAAAGAAAGCCCGTACCTATTAGCAGTCATCTTTAGCCTCTAAACTTTTTCTCTCTTCTTTTCCTTGCAGTTAATTTGCTGAACTAGGTCATTTGTAGAATTTCTCACATTCTGGATTTGGCTGATTGCAATGCTGTGGTGTTATTTAGCATTCTCTCTTGTCGCTATATTTCTTAAAAACTAGCAATTAGACCTCAAGGCCAGATTTGATTCTGGTTTAAGTTTTCGCAGGTGGTGTGTTCTTCATCAAGACGCACACACTATCTGATTGACTAGAGGTTGCAAAATAGGGATAGTCCTTCCTTATTTTATTTTCACCTGAAATACCTGAATAAAGAAAACTTTCTCCTCATCAATGTTTGGTTATCCTGAGGTATAATTTGTACAGGAGAGGCAGGATAAGTAATTGAGTCTGTTTATTTACCAGTTTTCAGAATGAGTTTGTTTCCTAACATCTTCCAAAGATGACTAATAAAGTCATTTTTTTCAGTATCATTATGAACATAGGATTTTAAACATATTTAATGTGTTTTAATCCATTGTAGTTGTTATTATTCTTGCTGCTCTAACTGTCCCATCTTTGGGTCAGTGAGAGCCTCTTCAGGTTGTCTCTGGGGTTCTGTGGGCACAACCTCATTAGTCTTCAGTAACTTATTGCCTCCTGGTATGACAAGATGCTTCCAGCTCATTTTGTACATTTTCTGCCCTTTTCCTGGAATCAAATATTTCTCCAAGAACCACTCACTCATTTTAATGAGGACTTTTTAATGTGGACATTGACTGTCCATAATCTAGATCTGAGGGGCTCACTGAGGTTGGTCCTTTCAGTGGACAGAGCTAGGATATTCTTTGTGTTTCTTTCAGAGAAAATACATCATGAGCTCACTGACATTTCCAATTCCTTTTTAGCATTACATTTAAACTTAACTTCTTTGATTTAAAAAATATGCATCTCTTTTCTTTATTGCTGAAAATATTGGTTACTAATCACATTAGCATAATACTGTTTGCTCTATCAATCGACATAGTTTGAGAATAACAGTGTCAGTATTGTTTTTAGCAGTGTGGTTATTGAACAGTTTAAGATTTTATTTATTTGTTTTTTACAGTTCTGTGTTTTCAAATCCCTTGAAAGAATTCACCTATGTGTGGCTATTTCATGAACAGCTAAGTTTATTTACCTCACTTGCTTTCATTTTTTTTATTAGTTTCAGGCGTATAAAACAATGTAATAGTTAAACATTTATCATTTATATCCCCCCTCACACAGTGGTAAACCCCCTCCCCCATCTACTACCTCTCTGACATCGCACACAGCCATTACATTTCCACCGCCTCTATTCCTAACGCTGCACTCCACTTCTTGTAACTATATATACATATAAAATTGTAGTTGACATTCATTATTGTTCAGCTTCAGCTTCAGGTGTACAGTGCAGTGATCACATTATGTTAAGTGAAATAAGTCAGAGAAAGACAAATACCATATGCTCTCACTTATATGTGGAACCTAAAGAAAAGAATAAATGAATGAACTAATTAGAAACAGTCTCAGAGACATAGAGGAACAACTGAGGGTTGCTAGATGGGGGCAGGGGGTGGGGATAAGGCGGAAGGTGAGGAGATTAGAAAGCACAGTCAGTAACCCCAAGATGGCCACGGGGTTATGAAAGTTAATTTGGGGAATGTAATCAATAATGTTGTAAAGATTTTGTAGGGTATCTGATGGACACGTGTCTCATTAGGGAGACCCCCTCAGGGATGATGTAGATGCCTGATCACTGCACTGCTTTCATTTTTTAGAGCTTATATTTTAAAATTTAATTTTGTTTTATAATGACATAAAGCATTAATATGGCTCCAAAGTCAAATATGCAAAATAAGCCATATTCGGAAGAATCTGTCTGTTTCCATCTCCCTGTTCTTTCACTCTTTGTATAAGTATCCTTTGTTTTTGTTTGTCTATTGTTCCATTAAAATATGTATATACAAAAAGTTGGATGATTAAGTTTGCGAACTTTCCAATGTGACACACACACACACACATACACACACATACATATATGTAATATGTACATATATGGAATGAAATATAAGGAATGAAATATATACACACATATGTATGAAATATATTTGCATCTCCTCTTTTTAGATAAACGGGGGTGGAGGTGTTATATAGACTTCTCCATTGCTGAGATCATTCCATAGCAGTATATGGAGATAGTTCTCATTTTGTTTTCACTCAAACATTTACTTTTAATTTATTATTCAATTATAGTTGACATATTATATTATATTAGTTTCAGATGTACAACATAGTGATTAGACGGTTATATACTTCTGAAGTGATCACCATAAGTCTTGTACTCACCTGGCACCACATATAGTTACTACAATATTATTGACTATATTCCCTGTGCTGTACTTTACATCCCTGTGACTATTTTTATAACTGGCAATTTGTACTTCTTAATCCCTTTCACCTATTTTGCCTGTCCCCCCCCCCAACCTCCTTCTCATCTGGCAACCATCAGTTTGTTCTCTGTATCTATGAGTTTATTTCTGTTTTGTTTATTCATTTATTTTGTTTTTTAGGTTTCACATTAAATAAAATCATGATTTTACTGTCTGATTTATTTCACTTAGCATAATATCCTCTAGGTCCATCCATATTGTCACAAATAACAAGATTTTATTCTTTTTTAATGATTAACATTCCGTTGTATATACCTATGTACCACATCTTTATTCATTCTTCTATCGATGGACACCTAGATTGCTTCCATATCTTGGCTATTGTAAACAATGCTGCAATAAACATAGAGATGCATGTATCTTTTCGAATTAGTGTTTTCAATTTCTTTGGATAAATACCCAGAAGTGGAATTGCATGGTTTATTTTTAATTTTTTGAGGAACCTCCATACTGTTTTCCACAGTGGCTGCACCAATTTACAATCCTAACAGCAGTGCACAAGGGTTCCCTTTTCTTCACATCCTCACCCATCACTTGTTGTTTGTTGATTTATTGATAATAGCCATTTTGACAGGTGTGAAATGACATCTCATTGTAGTTTTAATTTGCATTTCTCTGATGATTAGTGATGTTGAGCATCTTTTCATATGTCTGTTGGCCATCTGTATAACCTCTTTGGAGAAATTTATGTCCTCTGCCCGTTTTTAAATTAAATTGGATTTTTTGTTTTTGATGTTAAGCTGTATGAGTTCTTTATAAATTTTGGATATTAACTCCTTAATGCATATATCATTTGCAGATATCTTCTCCCATTCAGTAAGTTGCCTTTTTGTTGGTGGTTCCCTTTGTGGCACAAAAGCTTTTAAATTTGATGTTAAGTACTATTCATTTATTTTTGCTTTTATTGTCTTTGCTGTAGGAGACATATTTAAAAACTATTGCTAAGAGTGATGTCAAAGAGTGCCTATGTTTCTTCTAGGAATTTTATGGTTTCAAGTCTTACATTTAAGTCTTTAATCCATTTTGAGTTTATTTTTGTATATGATGTAAGAAAGAAGTTCAGTTTCATTTTTTTTGGCATGTATCTGTGTAGATTTCCCAACTATTTATTGAAGAAAGTGTCTTTACCTCCCTTGTATATTCTTGCCTCCTTTGTCATTGATTAATAAACCATATGTGTGCGTTTGTTTCTGGGCTCTCTATTCTGTTTCATTGATCTATGCATCTGTTTTTATGCCAGTACCATGCAGTTTTGGTTACTATAGGTTTGATATCAAGTGGTATGATACCTCCAATTTTGTTCTTCTTTCTCAAGATTGCTTTGGCTATTCAGGGCCTTTTACAGTTCCATAGTAAATTTTAGAATTATTTGTTTTAGTTTTGATATTTTGATAGGAATTGCATTGAATCTATAGATTGCTTTGAGTAATATGGACATTTAACAATATTAATTCTTCCTATCCATGAGCATGGTATATCCTTCTTTTTATTTGTGTCTTCTTCAAGTTTTTTTAAAGCAATGTCTTATAGTTTTCTGAGTACAGGTCTTTTACCTCCTTGGTTAAATTTATTCCTAGGTATTTTATTCTTTCTGATGCAAATGTAAATGGGATTGTTTTCTTAATTTCTCTTTCTGATAGTTTGTTATTGAGGTATAAAGTGCAACAAATTTATAAATATTAATTTTGTATCCTGCAACTTTACTGAATTCATTAATTCCAATAGTTTTTTTGTGGAATCTTAAGGGTTCTCTCTATATAGTATCATGTCATCTGCAAATAATGACAGTTTTACTTCTTTCTTTCCAATTTGGATGCCTTTTAATTTTTTTCTTGTCTGACTGCTGTGAGATATTTCTCATTTTTAACAGCTACATAGTGTTCCATTATGTGGATCTACCATGGTTTGTTTAACTAGGCTTTTACTGATGGATATTTAGGTTATTTCCAATCTTTTATTGTTATAAATTGTGCTGTAATAAATAGCTCATGTGTATATCTTTTTTTTTGTATTTTTATTGGTATATCTTTGGGATACATTCCTAGAAGTGGGATTGCCAGGTCAAAGTATAAAGATATATGTAATTTTGTTAAATATTGTTAAATTCCCCTCCATAGGTTTTGAAACATTTTGTATTCTCACCAACAATATACACGAATGCCTGATTTCCCACAGCGTTGCTCACAGTCTCATAAGTGACAAAAATGATCTCAGTACAGTTTGAATTTGCATTCCTTTTATTATTGAGCTAGATTGAGAATTTTTTCATATATTTAAGGACTATTTGCATGTATTCTCTGTCCATATCTCTTGGCCATTTTCCCTATAAAGTGGTTAGTCTTTTACTTCTATATTTTTGAAGCTCTTTATGTATTACAAATACATAATATAGGGATTGTAACCTTTTATTTGTTTTACCAGTTACAAACATTTTTATGGTTTGTTATTTCTCTTTTCATCTTGCTCATATTTTTATTTTTGCCAAATGAACATTTTTATGTTGTTAAATTTACTAGTCATTCCCTTATTGCTTCTGAATTTTGAGTCATCATTGGGAAAGGTTTCCCCACTCTACATTTTAGAGCACTTGGCTCATGTTTTCTTTTAGTACTTATATGGTTTCATTTTTTTTTTTTACATTTAAATCTCTGAGTCATTTGGATGTTATCCACTGATGTGAAAAAGAATACAATTTTATCATTCTCCATATGGCTCTCAAACCAGTTATTGAAAAGTCCATTTCCCCTCACTGACTTGACATGATGTCTTTGTAATATACTAAATTTCCACATGCATTTAGGTAAATTTGTGAATTTTCTATTCTGTTCCCTTGGTTTACCTGTCTATTCATATGTCAATACCACACTTTGTAAGTTGTAGAGATTTTGTAATATGTCTTAATATGTTGGTAGGACCAACCTTTCTTTGTTCCTTTTCTTTTTCAGGGATTTCCTGACTATTCTTTCCTGTTCTTCCAAATAAACTTGATAATCAATTTATCTGGATATAGAAAAATACTTATGGCATTTTTATTGGGATTGCATTAAATTTATAAATTAACTTAGAGAGGATTAATATCTTTGTGATGTTGAGTCTTCCTATCCAAAAACACTGAAAATTTTTCCCCTTTGTTCAAGTTTACTTTTGTGTCTTTCAGGATTGTTTTATAACTTTCTTTATGCAAGTTTTGGGACATTTCTTATAGGTTATGCTTAGGTATTTTATTATACTTTATATTTAGCACTCCTAAATAGGCCTTCTCACATCATATCTCATATCTGGTTTTTATTTGTATAGAGAAAGATTATTAATTTTTGAATGTTCATATTATAAACTGCTACTCTACTAAATTCTCTTATTGTGTATAGCAGTTTTCCTGTTAATTCTTTTGGAGTTTCCAGGCATATAAACATATCATCTTCTTAAACAGAGATCACTTACATCTTCTTTTGCACTCCTCATTGCTTCTGGGTGCATCCCTCACCTAACTGTATACCAGTGAACACCTTCTAACCTTGTGGAATAGTAGGAGGGAGGCTGGGCCTGCGTGTCTTGTTTCTGTCTTTACTGACGGGGCCTCTAGCCCATTCAGATGTTAACTTTCAGGCTTCAGTCAATTTTAATTTTAATTTTATTGAGTGGTTTTTAAAAAAATCATGAATGGATATTAATATTTATTCAAATATCTTTTCTGCATCTATATGTGACGATATGATTTTCCCCCTTAGTTTTATTAATATGCTATCTATGTTAGTTTCCCAAGTTATCTTTTCTGATACACACCGTTGGTAAGAATATTTGCTCCTCGATGTTTCTCAACATGAAAAAGTCTTTGGCTAATCTCTGAATTTGGAAAGATTAAGGTCGTGCGCCTTCTTTCCAACCTAGAGATCCAGCCCCTCCGTGGGGCAGGACAGTGCAGGGGCTAAGATTCTAGACCCCAGAACCAGGTGGCCTGGTGTTGAGTCCTGCTCCACCACTTGTAAGGCATACGACCTTGAGCAAGTTGCTGATGCCACTCTGCCTTGGTTTCCTCATCTGTAAAGTGGGAACAGTGATGGCACCTATAATGGTCAGAGGGTGGGTGTGAGGCTCAGTGGGTTAATGGACACCAGGTACTAAGACCAGCGCCTGGCCCACGGCGCTCTTTTCTGTTCTTTAGTTTATTTAATTTTGTCTAGGTAACACATTCACATGGTTCGAAACTGTACCAAGAAGTTATATAATGAAAATATCCCTTCCATTTCTGTTTCAGTTGCCCATTTTTTTAATCAGAAGCAACCAATGCGAACTTTTCCTATATAGCCTTCCATATATACTTTATATATATGCACACATATGTACTATGTTTTTCCTTCTTTATACAGAAATGGTAGCACACTATGCACAGCATTCTTCATTGTTCCTGTAAAATTCTGTTGGTGTTTTCATTAAAATATTAGGTTGGTGCGAAAGTAATTGCGGTTTAAAAGGTTAAAAATAATAGCAAAAACCGCAATTACTTTTGCACCAACCTAAGTAGCATTAGTTAATTTATCAAGTGTCTAAGGGAGGTTTGACATCTTCATGGTGTTGATGCTAAGTCCTCTTATTCAGGAACAAAGTGGCCCACTGCATTCTTAACCTCATCAACATCTCACACCCTCCCAACACTCTCTCGCGTGCACTCGCCTTTTATCTCTTCTGTCCACCTGTCTACTAAACACAACAGCACCAGGTAAATATCAGGAAAGGGACTGAGAAAACCTCAGGCTCTGGGACATACCGAGGTCAAATTTGTACTTCATGGTACCTTGACATCACCTGCTGGAAACAAGGCACTGATCTGCTTGGGGTGAGAGAAGGGAGGACGGCAAGACATGCTGTGTGTGGAAGCTTCGCCAAGCCCCTGCTTTAACTGGGGCTGTGTGAAGAGCGTTCTCATTCCCCCACGTCTTCCCACCCTCATCACCGTTCATCTTAGGCCAAAGGACGTGGGTGGTCTCCTGAGCTGCCAGTGGACGAGTGGGAGGGACCCTGACTCAGCCAAGGGAATGCCAGGCGCCAGAACTTTTTCCCTTGCGGGAGCCCTCCACCCCAGCAGGTACGTACTCAGAGCTGTTGAGAACCAGCGCTGTCCAGTAGGCTTCCATGGGCGCCGTCACCACTGCGTCAAACAGCACCTCCCGCACCAGCTCCTCGTCACCTGGGCGCAAAAAGCAGAGGAGACAATCCACTTATTTCCCCCGTGATTATGAATACAGCTCATCTGCCCTTTTTGAGGAACCCTGAACTTCAGGGATCAAGATGTGCCTCATAAATACATCATGTGTGGAGCATGGAAAACCAGGTACATGAGTTTGAGGAGGTCACCCCACCTCTTCCAGCCTTCATGTCCTCAACCCCAAACAACATGGGAGGAGAACTAAATGATTTCCAAGCCTCTTTCCAGTTCTAGTGTTCTGTGAAATTCGGAGGCTCCCTCGGCGATGTCAGACCTCGGTCTGTGTCCAGCTTGCCTCTCCATCTCCACTCTAACCGCTCAACACACTGGCCTTGTGCCAGTTCTGTGAATTTGAACTTGGCTGGGAGTCTCTGCATATGCTGTTCAAATGGCCTAGGTGTTCTTTTCCCCACTCTTTGCATGGGTGGCTCGTTCTTCCTCTCTCCCTAAACTATTTATTTAGTTTAATGAGGTGAAATTCACATAACATAAAACCAACCAGTTTAAAGTACACAATTCAGTGGCATTTCATTCCTTCACAATGATGTGCAGCCATCACTCACCTCTGTCTAGTTCCACGTTTTCATCACCCCCAGAGAAGATTTCATACGCATGAAGCCATTTGGGTGGTAAATGATATGCCTGACAGAGGCCTTCCCTGACCAGCTGTTTAAAGCAGATCCCATTTCCCCCGCCCCATACAGCACCCTATACATGGCACTAACCACTGGGTGCGATAACTTACATCTACACATACATGTTTGTTTCTTTATCGTGTGGTTTCTCCACTAGATCTCAAGCTCCATGGCAGCAAGGGCCTGACCTGTCTGGGTCATCTCTGTAGCTTCAGGCCTGGCACAGAGCACATGCTCAGTAGATTTATTCATGGAATGAATGTTGGGCCCGCATAGGAAGTGGAGTCCTCTCTTGTGGGTGACACTTATGTGACAAAGTGACCTGCTTCTTCTTCCAAGAGGAAGAAGGACCACGCTGAGGGTGTGCCCCCATGGTTTCACCAGTTGCATTAGTGAAGGGGAATTTAAAGTTAGTCTGTGAACCAAGTGTTAGAAAACGATCAGAGACCACAGGCTGTAAGAGTCCTGCAGAATACGCTCTCTGCAGAATAGAGGACTTGGGAGTACAGAGCGTCAGCTGCTGGCCCAGGGGCCTCGCTGCTCGGTGGTGGTAGGGACAGATCAGATGCGTAGGCTGACGTCTTCACACTGTGTGAGGGTCCCTTCAGAACCTTAACGGTGCTCTTGTAAAGAGGCTTACAGAGATCCCGGTCTTTGACATGGGGATATGCTCATATGTCACAGTTCCAGAAACACTCACCAGCTTGGCCCCATAGGGAGCCTGGCTCTGCCAGGAAATCTCTCTGTTCTCCCTAAGCCATCAGTGAGTTCCCGGGACAGAGCTACTGGGCAACTCCCCACCCCCAGCCCACCCTGCCTGCAAAGTCCTGAGCTGTGGGGTCCCAGAGGGAGAGCCCTGACGGGGCAGAGAGTACGTACACTTCAGGTCTGGGTCCTCCCCTGTCAGGAAGCGGACCATGGCCTCCAGCTGGCTGAGCTTTCGGTGGGCAGGATCGATATCCGTGATGCAGTAGATCCTGGAAACGAGGGGAATCCACATCTCCTTAAACAATTCTGCCATTCTCCCTCCCACTCTCTCCTCCTCGTGTGCGGTGACTTTCCCACTTACCAGTCTCTGGCCAGGGTCAGATCCGGGTGGAGGAGGTCGTGCAGGCCTGAAACCAGAGCTCACACTCAGTACGACGTGCTCATGCACTGGTGTGAGGATGTGCACCTGACGGTTTAGAAATAACTGCCAAGAAGCTTCTTCGGGGAAGGGCTGGGTTTCTTCTTCCTGGTTCGCAGCTCAGACTAGGCGCTCAGCCATAGGATGGGGCTGGGATTGCACAGACTGTGCTTTGTCTGTGTTGCCCCCACTTCCTGAAATGCTCTTTCTCCCCATTGCCTCATGTCGTTTTAGGGTCTCCCTCAAAGGAGCTAATACTTTGAAACTTGTGATTTCAGCTTCATTGTACCCAACTGAGCTAAATGGCCAGTCAAATGATGAGCCCAGAGATGAGCATGTCTGTTTTTTGTAATGTCTGTAGCCTCGTGCCCAGCATAGCACCTGCAATGACCATGGGCTCAGTACAAGTTTGTTGATTGAATGAATAAATGAAAAAATGCCCTCCTGAGCAGTTACTCAGTGCTCAAACATAAATAGGTTTATTAAATTGAAGGAAAGGATGATGGAAATGCCTGGGGGGCACCTGTGGTGTCACTAAAAGGGGTACTGGACTGACACAGACACAAGGTAAGTAGCTAACAGGTGCCGCTCCTTTCTCTACCGCAAGCCAGTAAGCCTAGTAGAGTCCATGATTCCAAGCCCCTGGATCACTGGCCAGGCTCACCCGCAGGAGTGGGGGAGGGGTAGCTCCCTCTGTTCGCTGCAGTAATGAACCTAGGAATATCTGGGTAGGGAAGAAAAGTATCAGAAGGAGGAAGACACCTTGGAGGCCTAAGGAGTTTGTTTTGGGACCAGTGGAAAATAGGGAAGGAGAGCATGCCAACGTTTTGGACACATGCTGTGAAAGGGCGAATGCGAGGGTCACAGGGGAACACGTAAGGAGTCATCTAGCCCAGCCTGGGTCAGGGAGAGCGGTCTGCCAGGGATAGCTCCCAGAAAAGTGACATCAAAACCGGGACCTCAAGAGTGGGTCCAAGTTAGCTGGCATAAGGGGGGGGAGGCTGGAGAGGATAGCATTTCAGGGTAGAGTGTGGCACTTGGGAAGAACTTGGAGATTAGCGTGTGGAGAAATGAAAAAAAAAGCAGAAGGACATTGAAGGTCCTTTAGCAGTGACACGATCTGATTTGGCATTTCTAGAAAGATCCTTCTGGCAAAAAGAAGTTCAGAAAAAGGAAGAGGCTGCTGTGCTTATCCAGGAGAGGTGACAATCACTAGAGCGGTGGCAGAGACAGGGAGATGAGATACATTCAAGGGATGGTAAAGGCGGAATGGACAGAATGTGGGCTTGCCACAGAATTGTGAACACAGCTTCCAAGCACTTCCTGAGGTATCCCTGAGTCCTGGGCAGAGGTTCTGTTCTCTCAGGGTGCTCAGGCCGCTGCAACACGAGCAGGTGTGGTTACGGAGGGTGGGACCTTCTCTCCTAGCCTCCCCCACCATTTCCCGCAACTCCTCTCAGGTTCATTTCCTATAAGCTTCCTGTCATGGGCTGAACTGTGTCCTCACAAAAGATATATTGATGTGTTAACCCTCAGTATCTGTGAATGTGACCTGATATGGAAATAGGGTCTCCGCAGATGTAACCAACTTAAGATGAGGTCATTAGGGTGGGCCTAACCCAAGACGCCCAAGGAGGGAAAGCAGAGACACACAAGGGGACACGTGTAATGACGGAGGCAGACAGAAGAGCTGCAGGGCCAGCTAAGGCAGCCTGGGGCCAGCAGGAGCTAGAATTAGTGGAAGGGGTCCTGCCCTAGAGGCGCTGGGGAACTGTGGGAGAAGAGGTTTCTGTTGTTTAAGCCACCAATTTGTGGTCCTTTGTTACAGCAGCCCGAGCAGACTGCTACAGACCTGCTCCCGTAGTCTTCCCGCCTCCTTTCTCGTGCCTTCTGTGTAGTCCTCTGACAGGTGAAATTCCGCTGTTCCGAGACACACCAAGCCACCCAGAAGCTGACAATGCTCAGTGAGGCTCTGTCAGTTTGATGGCTGACTGGCCGGTCCCTCACACTCCTGGTGCCCGGGACACAGACCCCCCCCTCACCAGGCAGCCCTGCTCTGAGAGGCTGCTCTCAAGCCTGCGACCTGGAGGCTCTCCCACCATCTCTGCCCGGGGCTGGCCCTGCTCAGCATACCCCTGGAAAAGGAGCACCACTTTCCCCCTCTAAACTGTCCATCAGTACTTGCCGCCGACCCACCTTCTTCCACAGAAGTGTTTCCCAGGAGGATGTGTTCTCCATGGCCCTGGGACAGCACCACTCCCAGACTGTGGGGAGAGCAGAGAACCCACGTTCTCCAGCAGCCAGTGCAAGTCAACACCCCAGCCCACGTCTGTCCTTCACCAACTCCGGTTATCAGTGCTCCAGGCCCACGAGGAGGGCTATGCATGCCAAGCCCCTTTGTGCTGCTGGCCTCACAGGTTGTCCCCTCGAGAACCAAGGCAGCACTTCTAGTTTCTCATCAGCCTTTCTTCCTGAGAAGGGCCCTGGAAATTCTACAAGCCAAAGTTTCCCCTCAGCTCCCATTTTAATCAAGATGCATCCCGAACCTCTCAGGGACCCCCTGGAATGTCGAAGGGTCTTTATATCTCACAGGGCCCCACAAGTAAGAGAGTCCTTTCCCACCCAGTAAATCCCACCATGCCTTCCTCTCTCTCCTCGTAGAATATCGCTTTTAAGCCTTGGCCGAATATCTGAATCACCTAGAGAGCTTTAAGAGATACTAGTGTCCAGGCTTCATTTTAGAAATTCTGAATAAATTGGTTTGGATGGGGTCTGGGCAGGTATTCTAGTCAACAGTCAGGGCTGGGAACCACGCTTTATTGGAAAATGAGGTAACTTAGAGGTAAGGGCTATTACTTTCCTAATCTGGATGTTACCTAGAGTTGAGTATTTATACAGTTGGAGGAAACCTAGGAGATCTTCAAATTTGATCTTTCGTCTAACAATTGTTTACAACTGCATGCATTAAGAATGTTAAGTAGATTATGTCATTAAATCCTCACAATACTGCCAAGAAGCAGCTACTATTATTACCCCCATTTTACAGATAAGGCATCTAAGGCACAGAGAGGTTAAGCAACTTGGCAAAGGTCACACAGCCTTTAAGAGGTGAAGCTGGGATTCAAACCCAGGCAGTTTGTTTCCAGACTCTGCACATTAGACTCTACTGTCAAAGCAGATCTAGACCTCTCTGGGTCTTTCTCTGTTACCACAAATTTGCCAACTATGAGTAAATGCATCCTTAGACTTGAAAACTGTACCCTGAGTTGTTGGTATCCATGTTCCAGCTACCTGTCTTCCTTATAAATACTACACGGGTTCCTTACCTGAAAGGTGTGTCACTGATGTCTGTGAAGAAGTAGTCATTGGTCAAGAAAATAACTCTCTTCTGAAAAAGAAAGGATGTTTGCTGGAGAGAAGAATGCCTGACTGCCACCCACCTCCTCCACCATGTCCTTGGGGTGTCATCACCTCTGTGCCACTTCCCTCACTTCTGATCCCTTCCCTGACCATCAGCAGAATGCCTCGTCCGGCACCGCAGACAGAATCATCGCAGGCCCAGCAAACTGCAGCCTTGGGGGTGGCCTGACTAAAGGACCAAGGGCCAGACCTGTGCTGTCCCATAACATGGCTACCAGGCACGTGTGACCACTGAGCCTTGAAATGTGCAAGTGAGGAAATGAATTTTTAAATTTCAGTTAAGAGAAATTTAGATTGTCATGTGGCTAATGGTTACTGTATTGGACAGTGCAGGTGCAGACAGTGATTCCAGGCTCACATGGGACCAGAGTTGAATATTTACACAGTTGGAGAGAACCTAGGTCGTGCTAAATGCTTCTGGAGCTCACATGTGTCCGACTCACCACCAACTTTCCCCTCTCTCGAATACGGCCGTGTCACCCTTTACAATTCCCTTTTCCTTCTAAGACTGCCGTCTTTAGGTTTCAGTTGAATTTGCATAAATTAGGACATCAGGTAGTGTATGCAGTGGCTAAGGGCATGGGCTGAGCATTGGACAGAGCTGGATTTGAGCTGTGTGCTCTGGGGGAAGTCACTTCACTTTTCCAAGCATCAGAGTTCTCATTTATAAATCAGGACTAACAATAGCGTCTCTTGCATACAGGTGCTATGAGGTCGTGAGTGTGTTTTTAATAGTAGGGTGTGGGTCTAGGGAAAAGCAAGATTTGCTCTGGGCTCTAAAGTTCTACGGATTGTCTGGTCCACGGACTCAAACTTATGTCATTGGGGAAAGCCACATGTTGCGCTTGGCTCAGGAGTTGCTCTTATTCCCTTCACTTCTTTTCTGGCTTTTTTCCACTTTGGAATTGGAGTAACATGTTGAAAGGGACACAGGGGGAAAGGGACGGAAAAAAAAGGTTAGTTTCTATAGCAAATTGGCTTTAGCCCAAATCCAAATAAACAGTTCTCCGGCACTGGCTTCATCCCAGGTGATGCCCTCCGGCCCCTCTGCTTCAGTTCGATGCTCTCTCCAGCTTCCCTCCCTCAGTAGTCACGGGGCAGTCGGGAGCCAGCAAGGACGGCCATGGGTTTGGGAGCCTGGTACTCTGGGGTGAGGCTGGTCTGAGTGTCGGGACTGGAGAGCGTCTCTTAAATTTTTCCTTTTTTTTATCAATCAAAGAAAAAGGCAAAATGCACAGATCTTAAGTGTATCATTCCATTAGTTTTGGTAAATATATACAGCTATGCAATTATCTCCCCAGTCAAGATATGGAAGGTTCGCAGTCTTTAAAATCTCTTTGCCCCCTTCTAGTCAATCCCCATCCCAGCCCTCCATGGGTGAACTCTGTTCTGAATTCTATCACCATAGATGAGTTTTGCCCGTTTTTTTTTCCTCCTTCTCTTTCTCTTTCTCCTTCTTCCTCTTCTCCTTCTTCTTATGGCTTAGGAGCATTTTACTGATTTTCTTTCAGTTTGCCTGTCCTTATAGTATGTACCCTTTTGTGTCTGACTTCTTTTGCTCAATGTGATGTCCTTACGCTCCATCTATGCTGCTGAGTCTGTCAGCAGTGTGTTTCTTTCTATTGCCGAGTAGTACTCCAATGTGCGAATCCATTAGTTGGCTTTTACATCCACCCACTCATGGGCCTCTAGGGTGTTTCCAGTTTGGGTCTGTAATGAATAAAGGTGCTATAGACATTCTTGAACCAGACTTCTTGTGGACATGTTTTCATTTATCTTGATAAATACCTAGGAATAGAGTTGCTGGGTTGTATGCTAAATGTATGTTTGCTTTTATAAAAAACTGCCAAACAATTTTCCTAAGTTGTTTTATTATACTTCAACCAGCAATGTACAAATTCCAATTTCTCTACATCTTTGTCAGAATTTGGTGTTATCAGTCTTTTAAACTTCAGCCATTGTAGAAGGTGTGAAATGGGACCTCACTGCGGTTTTAGTTTGTATTTCTCCATTGAGTGAGAGCCGAGCATCTTTTCTTGTGCTTATTGGTCATGTGTGTTTGTGAAGAGTCCGCTCAAGTATTTTGACCATTTTTTATTGGGTTGTTAGTCCTTTTGTTAATAATTTGTAGGAGTTCTTTATATATTCTGGATACAGTCTGTACCTTGCTTTTTCATTTTCTAAATGGTGACTTTTTTTTTTTTAACAGTTCAGGCATTTAATTAGGTTCTTCATAATTAATTTGGGACACCAGTTTGTGAGAATAAACCCCATCTGTGAGAGCAAACACAGAGCGGAGGTAGCCCTGGAGCTGAGGAACAGCTTTGGTTTTTGGCAGAATTTGCGAGTCTTCTGATCAGGCTTTCTGATCAACCTTGCGCTGCTCCGTAATCTCGTATTTCTCTTTCTCTGTGTGGAAGATCTCCCTCTCCTGGTGCCTGGGCTTACGCAGCTTCTTCTTCTTGAAGTAAGCATCAGTGAGATGCTTGGGGATTTTCACACCACTGGTATCAATTTTGGTGGAGGTGGTGATGACAAATTTCTGGTGTGTTCTACGCAGAGGAACTCGATGGAGGGACAGAGGTCCAGTCACAAGTAGCAAGTCACTGCTCAGCTGCTTCAGGAAAACCACCCTCTTGCCTCTATGGCGCCCAGTGAGGATCAGGCTGGCCCCAAGTTTTCTCAGGTGCTGACTGAAGGGCTTCTTGCCAGGGCTCAGCAGCTTTCGAGGCACATCTGCAGTGGGATAATATCTAGGCATTTTGCAAAGTTTAACCACTCGGGTGCCACCATTCTTGTCGCCACCAACTGTTTTTGTGACAGTAGCAAGACTCTTCTCCTTTTTCTTTTCAATCCTCACTTTAGCTGCTGAATACTTCCTCTTGTACATGGCCTTTTGGGAACACATAGCCTATTGGGAATATCCCCTGATTCCTCTGACCAGGACAAGGGTTCGGATGCAGTGGGACTTTCCCTTCATAGGTGTTTGGGCCTGGAGGTTACCCTTAACCTTGCACCCGCATCAGCCTTCTTGGCTTCAGGTTTCTTCTCCTTAGTGTCCGGCTTCTCAGCTTTTTCACCCGCCATCTTGCAAGATGGGGAAGAGCTCTTAATGGTGACTTTTGATGTGCAGAACTTTTTGCTTTTGATGAAGTCTACTTTATCAAATTTTATTTTGTGTTTAGCGCTTTTCGTGTTTGTCTAAAAAAATCTTTGCATAATCTCAGGTTGTGAAGATTTTCTCCTATGTTTTCTTGCAGAAGCTTTATAGTATTTGCTTTTACATTGAGGGCTATGATCCATCTCAAATTAATTTTTGTGTATGTTGTGAATGGCTCAGTGTTTATTTTTTTCATACACTTATTCAGTTGTTCTAGCACCATTTGTTAAAAAGACTTCCCTTTCTCCGTTGATTTACTAGTGTCTTTATTGAAAATCATTGATCATATGTGAGTTTATTTCTGGATTCTCAATCCCTTTGTCTATTCTTATGTGAATACTACCTTGGTTGGTTACAGTAGCTTTATAGTTAGTTTTAAAATCAGGTAGTGTGAATCATCCAAATTTATTATTCTTTTTCAAGGTATTTTTGGTCATTTTAGGCTCTTTGCATTTTCATATAGATTTTAGAATCACCTTCTTCTATTCACCTTCTTCTATATCTAGAAGAAGTCTATTCAAATTTTGATTGGGGTTGTGTTGGAGCTATAGATCAATTTGGAGAGAATGGACATCTTAACAATGTTGATCTCACAATCCATAAACATGGTTATATCTTTCTCTATATTTAATTTTTTCTTTGAAAATGTTCCTGCAATGCTCTGTAGTTTTAAATTATTAAATTTAAATATATATGTGTATATATATATATATATATATATATATATATATATATATATATATACACACACACACATACACACACCCCTAAGTATTTTATGTTGTTTTATGCTATTGAAATTGGAATTTAAAAATAATTTCAATTTTCCGGTCAAGATGGCAGGGTAGGTAAATGCTGTGCTTGCTTCCTCTGATGACCACATCAAAATTACAACTAAACTACAGAACAACCATCACTGAGAATTGTCTGAGGTCTAGCTGAACAGGAGTCCTGTAACTAAGGACATACAAAAGAAGCCACCCTGAGACTGGTAGGATGGTTGGAGACCCAGAGGAGCAAGGGGTCCCAGCCCCACACAGGCTCCCCAGCCCAGGGTTTCAGTGCTGAGAAGAGGAGTTCCCACAACTTCTGGCTATGAAAACCAGCAGAAATTGTGGCTGGAGTCCCAAGTGTTCCTTTTAAAGTGTCCACACACCGACTTACTCACTGATGGACTCACTTGCTGATGGACTCACTTGCTCTGAGCTCCAGGTCTGAGGCAGCAGCTTGAAAGATGCCAGGGAAATCCAGGGAGGAGCTGAGTTGTCTGGCTTCAGGGCAAGGGCTGGAGGGACACCTCTCTTCCAGACAGAAGTACTGGTGGAAGCCATTTTTCCTTTGACAGCCTTCCCCCCTCCCAGCATGAAGATACAGACAGCCACCATTCCTGAGTCTCAACTTGGCTAACATCAATCGACCCACCTGATGATTCCCTGAGACCCTGCCCCACCCAACGTGTGGGCCCACTAAAGCTGCTTCCAGTGGCAGCTTTCACACAAATGGCCTGTCTTGGCTCATGCTTCTGACTTTTCTAAAAATCTCTCAGAGGTTCACAAACCTCAAACAAGTAGCATCTGGCTTCAGCATGACCCACACCTCTTTTTTTCTTTCAATTACAGTTGACACACAATATTATATTGGTTTCAGGTATACAACAAAGTGATTAGACATTTATATAACTTACAAAGTGATCACCCCGATAAATCTAGTACCTATTTGACACCATACATAGTTACTACATTATTCACTATATTCCTTATGCTATATTTTACACCCCCATGACTATTTTGTACCTGCCAGTTTGTATTTCCTAATCCCTTCCCCTTTTCACCCCCACCCCCAAACCACTTCCCATCTGGCAAACATCAAAATGTTCTCTGTATCTATGAGTTTGTTTCTGTTGTGTTTGTTTGTTTATTTTGTTCTTTAGATTCCACATGTAAGTGAAATCATATGGCATTTTTCTTTCTCTGTCTGAAGCTCCACTCAGCACAATACCCTCCAGGTCCATCCATGCATGCTGCCACAGATGGCAAGATTTCATTCTTTTTTATGGCTAATATTCCATTGTATATATGTACCACCTTTTCTTTATCCATTTATCCACTGATGGACAGCCAGTTTGCCTCCATATCATGGCTATTGCAAATAAAGCTGCACTGAACATATGGATACACATGTCCTTTCGAGGTGTGTTTTGGGTTTCTTCAGATAAATACCCAGAAGTGGGATTACTGGGTCCTTCTTTGTCTTTTGATATAGCCTTTGTTTTAAAGTCTATTTTGTTTATTATAAGTATTGCTACTGCAACTTTTTTTTTTTCATTTGCATGGAATGTCTTTTTCCATCCCTTTACTTTCAGTCTCTGTGTGTCTTTAAATCTAAAGTGAGTCTCTTGTAGCATATGTAAGGGTCCTGTTTTCTTATCCATTCAGGCCTCCCCCACCACCATGTCTTTTTTTTTTTTTAATTTATTGGGGTGACAATTGTTAGTAAAATTACATAGATTTTAGGTGGACAATTCTGTATCACATCATCTATAAATTACATTATGTGTTCACCACCCAGAGTCCTTCCATCACTCCTTCCATCACCACCCACCATGTCTTTTAATTGGAGCATTTAATCCATTTACATTTAAAGTAATTGTTGATAGGTATGTAGCTATTACCATTTTATTATTCATATATTTGATTTCTCCTCCTCCTCCTTTTCCTTTTTCTTCTTTTTCTTCTTCAGGAAGTCCCTCTAACATTCCTTGTAATACTGGTTTGGTGGTGATGAACTCCTTTAGGTTTTTCTTGTCTGGGAAGCTCTTTGTCTGTCCTTCGATTCTAAATGACAGCCTTGCTGGGTAGAGCAATCTTGGTTGTAGGTCCTTGCTTCTCATTACAGAATATTTCATGCCAATCCCTTCTGGCCTGCAAAGTTTCTGTTGAGAAATCAGCTACCAATCTTATGGGGGTTCCCTTGTAGGAAACTAACTGCTTTTGTCTTGCTACTTTTAAGATTCTCTCTTTGCCTTTAACCTTTGGCATTTTAATTATGATGTGTCTTGGTGTGGGCCTCTTTGGGTTCATCATGTTTGGGATTCTCTGCACTTCCTGGGCTTCTATGTCTATTTCCTTCACCAGGTTCGGGAAGTTTTGAATTATTATTTCTTCAAAGAGGTTTTCAGTTCCTTGTTCTCTCTCTTCTCCATCTGGTACCCCTAGGATGTGAATGTTGGTACACTTGATGTTGTCCCAGAGGTCCCTTAAACTATCCTCATTTCTTTGGATACTTTTTTCTTTTTGCTGTTTTGATTGGGTGTTTTATGTACCTCAATTTGTAAGTCACTGATTCGATCCTCTGCTTCATCTAATCTTCTGTTGATTCCCTCAATGTATACTCTTTTTTTTTGTAATAAGTTAAAGTTTATTGGGGTGACAATTGTTAGTCAAGTTACATAGATTTCAGGTGTGCAACTCTGTATTACATCATCTATAAATCACATTGTGTGTTCACCACCCACAGTCAGTTCTCTGTCCATCACCATATATTAGACCCTGTTTACCCTCTTCTAGAGCCCCCCTCCCTCCTTACCCTCTGATAACCCCTAAAATATTGTCTATGTCTATGAGTTTTTGTTTCTTCATTTGTTTTTCTTGTTCTTTTGCTGTTTTTAGTTTTATATACCACATATCAGTGAAATCATATGGTTCTCTGCTTTTTCTGTCTGACTTATTTCACTTAGCATTATACGCTCAAGATCCATCCATGTTGTCACAAATGTTCCTATATCATCTTTTCTTACCGCCGAATAGTATTCCATTGTGTATATACACCACAACTTCTTTATCTATTGAAGGACATTTTGTGTTTTTCCATGTCTTGGCCACTGTAAATAAAGCTGCAATGAACATTGGAGCACACGTGTCTTTATGTATAAATGTTTTCAGACTTTTTGGGTAGATACCCAGGAGAGGGATTGCTGGGTTATACGGTAATTCTATGCGTAATTTTTTGAGGAATCTCCACACTGCCTTCCATAGCGGCTGCACCAGTCTGCATTCCCACCAACAGTGTATGAGGGTTCCTTTTTCTCCACAGCCTCTCCAACACCTGTTGCTATTTGTCTTGTTGATGATAGCCATTCTGACTGGGGTGAGGTGATATCTCATTATGGTTTTTATTTGCATTTCTCTGATGATTAGTGATGTTGAGCATTTTTTCATATGTCTATTTGCCATTTGTATGTCCTCTTTGGAGAAATGTCTCTTCAGGTACTCCACCCATTTTTCAGTTGGGTTGTTTGTTTTTTGTTGTTAAGTTCATGCGTTCCTTGTATATTTTGGATATTAGCCCCTTATTGGAGGCACTGTTTGCAAAAATCTTCTCCCATTCAGTTGGTTGCCTCTTTATTTTGTCGATGGTTTCTTTTGCTGTGCAGAAACTTTTAAATTTGATATAGTCCCATTCATTTATTTTAGCTTTTACTTCCCTTGCCTTGGGAATCAAATTCATAAAATGCTCTTTGAACCCAAGGTCCATATGTTTAGTACCTATGTTTTCTTCTATGCAGTTTATGTTTCAGGTCTTATGCTTAGGTCTTTGATCCATTTTGAATTAATTTTGGTAAATGGTGACAGATAGCAGTCCAGTCTCATTCTTTTGCACCTGGCTTTCCAATTCTCCCAACACCATTTATTGAAGAGGCTGTCTTTTCTCCATTGTATGTTTTTTTGCTTCTTTGTCAAAAATTGTCCATATTTATGTGGTTTTATTTCTGGGTTCTCAGTTCTATTCCATTGGTCTGTGTATCTGTTTTTCTGCCAATAACATGCTGTTTTGATTATTGTAGCTCTGCAGTACAAGCTAAAGTCAGGGAGTGTGATGCCTCCAGCATTGTTCTTTTCTCTTAGGATTGCTTTGGCTATTCTGGGTCTTTGTGTTTCCATACGAATCTGATGATTTTTTGTTCTATTTGTTTAAAAAATTCCATTGGGGTTTTGATGGGGATTGCATTAAATCTGTATATTGCTTTGGGTAATACAGTCATTTTAACTGTGTTGATTCTTCCAATCCATGAGCATGGAATGTCTTTCCATTTCTTTGTGTATTCTTCAATTTCTTTAAAAAATGTCTTATAGCTTTCAGCATATAGGTCTTTCACATCCTTGGTTAAGTTTATTCCTAGGTATTATATTATTTTTGTTGCAATTGCAAAAAGAATTGTTTTTTTTTAATTTCTTTTTCTGAGATTTCATTGTTAGTATATAGGAATGCAATGGACTTTTGTATGTTGATTTTGTAGCCGGTAACTTTACTGTATTCGTTGATTGTTTCTAATAGCTTTTTGGTGGAGTGTTTAGGGTTTTCTATATATAGCATCATGTCATCTGCAAAGAGCGACAGTTTAACTTCTTTATTCCCAATCTGGATGCCTTTTACAGTGGTACCTCGATTTTCGAACATAATCCATTCTGGAGACCGTTCGAGTTCTGAAACGTTCAAAAACCGAGGCACAGTTTCCCCTTAGAAAATAATGCAAAATGGATTAATCCATTCCAGACCTTTAAAATTAACCCCTAAAACTGCAAATTTAGCATGAATTTTACTATCTAATGATACCATAGATCCATAAAATTTATGGCATTTGAAACTGAAATGTTCATCAATGGAGACGTTCGAAAACCAAGGTACCACTGGATTTCTTTCTCTTGCCTGATTGCTTTGGCAAGGACTTCCAACACTATATTGAAAAGCAGAGATGATAGGGGACAGGAACCCATTGTTCCTGAATGTAGAACAATGGGTTTCAGTTTTTCACCATTAATTATTATATTAGCTGAGGGTTTGTCATATATGGCCTTTATTATGTTAAGGTATTTTCCTTCTATACCTATTTTATTAAGGGTTTTAATCACAAATGGATGTTGTATCTTGTCAAATGCTTTTTCTGCATCAATTGATATAATCATATGATTTTTGGCCTTTATTTTGTTTATGTGATGTATCACATTGATGGATTTGCATATGTTGAACCATCCTTGTGCTCCTGGAATGAAACCCACTTGGTCATGATGAATAATCTTTTTAATGCATTGTTGCATTCGATTTGCTAGAATTTTGTTTATGATTTTTGCATTTGTATTCATCAGAGATATTGGTCTGTAGTTTTCTTTTTTGTGTGCTGTCCTTACCAGCTTTTGGTATCAGGGTAATTTTGGCCTCATAAAATGAGTTAGGGAGTACTGCCTCTTCTTCAATTTTTTGGAAGAGTTTGAGCAGGACAGGTATTAGATCCACTTTGAAGGTTTGGTAGTATTCACTAGTGAAGCCATCTGGTCCCGGACTTTTGCTTTTGGGAAGGTTTTGGATGACTGATTGAATTTCCTTACTGGTGATCGGTCTGTTTAGATTTTCCAGTTCTTCATGGTTCAGCCTAGGAATTCTATATGTTTCTAAGAACTTGTCCATTTCTTCTAGGTTATTGAGTTTGGTGGCATATAGTCCTTCATAGTATTCTTGGATGATCCTTTGTATTTCTGTGGCATCCATGATAACGCCCTGTCTTTCATTTCTGATTTTGTTTATTAGTGTCTTTTCTCTTTTTATCTTAGTGAGTCTAGCCAAGGGTTTGTCAATTTTATTAATCTTTTCAAAGAACCAGCTTCTTGTCACATTAATTTTTTCTATTGTCTTTTTGTTCTCTGTTTCATTTAGTTCTGCTCTGATTTTTATTATTCCTTTTCTTCTGCTGACTTTGGGTTTCATTTGTTCTTCTTTTTCTAGTTCTTTAAGGTGTAACATGAGCTTATTTATGTGGGATTTTTCTTGTTTCTTGAGATAGGCCTGTAATGATATAGATTTCCCTCTTAAAACTGCTTTCGCTGCATCCCCAAAATTTTGGTAGGATGTATTTTCATTCTCATTTGTTTCTATGTATCTTTTGATCTCTCCTCTTATTTCTTCTTTGACCCCGTTGTCTCTGTCATTTAAGTCAGATATTTCTATGTCTTTAAGTCCATTTTCTGGAGACTTTTCATTTTCTTCCTGAGCTGTCTTGTTACCTTGGTTATTCGTGGTAATTCGTGATTTATTATTTCTCGTCCTAGACATCTACAGGAGTGGGTTCTGCAACAGGTTGATAGAAAGAGGTCTTTCTTTTGTTTTCCAGTACTTGTTGGTGGAATGTTTTATTTTCTCTCCGGTTGCAGCCTTTTATTCTGTCTCACACTAGTATTACATTTTCTCTGCGCTATTCCAGCTTCTCACACAATGGGGGGATTCCCTGGAAAGCGGGCTTCTCCTCTGTTAACAGTTTGCCTGGGTCATAGTCCCTGTGGGGATGCGGAGAGCTTTTGAAGTTCCAAAGTGCTTCCTGCACCAGATTCAGAGCCCATGTGTTTCAGCAGTTCTGTTTATTCCTGCTGGGATCCACCCACACAGGTCGGGATAGGGGTTGGCTGAGTTATGAGAGATGGCCCAGAGCAATGGTGGCGACCACCACCACAGCCAGTCCTGCTTCCACAGCTCCCTCCCCTTTGCCGGAATTAGTTGGGCTGCGAATCTGTGTCTGTGGTCCACAGTTCTCAGAACAGCAAATATTCTGTTCTTTTGATCTGACACTGCTACTGTTCCGCTTCTAGCACCGGCCAGGTGGGGGCGGGGCGAGCTCTGGGAGGGTAGGGAGGGGGCGGCTAGTCTCAGTGCCTAAGGCTTCCGTTCTCTGCTGGGCAGTGAGGGCTTAAACCACCGTTTTCAGCCTTCTTCCCTCAGTCTTTGCTCCGAGGTCTCTTCCGTGAGCCTTGGGTTCAGCCGTGTTATATGCAGCCCCCTCAGCCCTGTGGGCCATAAGCGGAGCCCTAGCAGTCTGAGTTCTTCCTTCTCCCGCAGCTGCGGTAGTTCCGGGATGCAGCGAGCTCGGAGCACTGAGCTAGGTCTGTATCCTGCGCCCGCATGGCTCCGTCTCCGCACTTCTCCCTTCCCTCCTCCCCCGCTCGTGCGATTCGCCCACCTTTAGGTGAATTCAGTAGTGAGCCTCTTCTTCTCGCCTGTCTGCTATGCAGGGAGTCCTTTGTGGAGTTTAGTTGTTCGATTTGTTGTAAATTCCAGGGGAGAGTTCAAGAGGCTCACCTCACGTCGCTATTTTATGACGTCATCCTCAATGTATTCTTTTTTTCAGTTGTTGTATTCTTCGTTTCTGACTGGTTCTTTTTTACTTTTTCTATCTCATTTTTATGTTTCCTGTCTCTTTGTTGAAGTTTCACTGAGAAGTTTTCATTGAGCATCCTTATAATCACAGTGTTGTGAACTCTGTGTCTGGTAGATTGTTTGTCTGCATTTATTTAGTTCTTTTTCTGGAGTTTTATTCTGTTCTTTCATTTGAGACATGTTCCCCCCCCCCCCCCCATTTTGACTGTCTCCTTGTGTTTGTTTCTATTTATTAGTTAGAGGTGCTACGTCTCCTAGTGTTAGTAGAGTGGCCATATGTAGTAGGTGTCTTGTGGGGCCCAATGGCACAGTCTCCCAGTCACCTGAGCCTGGTGCTCCAGATATGTCCCTTGTGCCAGTCGTGTGTGCCCTTTTATAGTTGAAACTTGGTTGCTGTTTGCATATCAGTGGGAGGGACTGACCCTCAGGCTGATTGGTTATGAGGACTGGGTGTGACTTCAATGGAGGAGCTGTGGTTCAGGACCGGACTATAGAGCAGGATTTGCTTTAGCAGATCTCTGGTGCCTGCCCAGTCTGCCCTTTGGATGTGTCGTTTATGGAAGCAGCTGGGTGGTGCTCTGGCTTGGTCTGAAGTTGGCCAGCAAGTGTGCTGGCCCTGGGAGGGGCTCCACTGCAGGGCAAATCCAGCAGCCACCTTTGCCCTGCCCAGGGTCACCTGGCATGAGCCACAGAGTGATATGAAGATGTCTTCCATCATGCTGGGCTTGCAGGTACCTAGGAGAGGCCAAGCCACCAACCAAGGCCAGCTGCCTGTAGCTTCTTTTAGGCTCTTCCCTTATCTTTGATTTTTTAGCAGGTGTACTATGATGTACCTAGGTGTAGCATTTTCTTTTTCTACTGCTTGGGGTTTGCTGATATTCTTACATCTGTTGGTTGATGTTTTTCTCCAAATTCAGGATATTTGGTGCATTATTTTTTCAAACACTTGTTTTCTGCTCCACTCATTCTCCTTTCTTATGGGATTCCAAAGATGTAGGTTAGATCACAGGTAACTGAGAATAATTTTTTTCAAAAATTGTTTTCTGTTCTTCAGATTAATTTATTTATATTTGTCTGTCTTCAAATTCACTGCCCCACTTTTTCTCCAATCTGCTCTTAAGCCCATCTAGTAAAAATTTCATTTCAGATATTGTGCTCCTTAGTTTTAGAAATTCCATTTGGTTCTTTTGGTGGTTTTATATTGTGTGAAATTAACAAAGCTGGAACTACACTTCCAGACTCACTTTCCTGTATGGTTGCAAGTTAGAGTTGGCCAAAAGAGGAGTTTTCATGAGATTTGTAAGACAGAAGTGAAGCAGCAACCATCACATGCTAAAGGTAAGTACCAGGCACTTGCATCTTGCTCTGAGCTTACCTTCTTGGCATGGGGCAACAGCTAGAATAAAAGCTTCCTCCTCCTTCAGTTACTCTGAGATCTGAGCCCAGTGGCTGTAGCTCCATGAGAAGGGCACTGGCTCCTTTTGTAGGTCACTGCCATCATGTGGTTGGAGGTAGTGAGAGACAGGTATAGATCTTAGTTTTTCCTCATGGGTTTCAGTTTGTTCTTGCTTTCCCCCACATGTCATCCAGCTAACCTTCCCAACTGCTGGCCCTGTTGACCTATGATGACTTCAAGCCCACCACTGGATGCAGAGACACCAGCCTTCCATAGACTTCTTTACCAGCTCCCACAATTTCATAAGGTCTAACCCCTAGAATAAAATCCTATATTCATATCATTTGTAGTGATTCTATTTCTATGATCAAACCCTGATCATTTTTTTCTGCTGAGATTCTCCATCTATTCATTTATTATGATCATCTTTATAAAATCCCTGTGCATAGTTATCATATCTGTTTTAAAGTCCTTCTTTTAATTCCAACAACTAAGTCATCTCTGGGTCAATTTTAAGCCTGATTTTTCTCTTAATTATGTATCACATTTTCCTGTTTCTTCACATCTGATAATGTTTATTGTATATTGGATATTGTGAAGAGTAGGTTGGAGACACATTGTCTTCCTCTGAAGAGCATTGATTTTTAATCAGCTGATAAATGATTGGCTGGTCACCTTGAGCTTATGGGGGATGGGATTTACATTTTGGTTAGGGTGGTTCTGTGTCAACTTCGTCTTTAGATGCAGGGTGAATCCCTGGGTCTTGACACATAGTCTTTACTCCTAAAGTGTAGCTGTTCTGTGCTTTCAAAGGAAATTCTTAGGTGTTTATTAAGCCTCTCTACCTTGGTGTGACTCAGACTCCAAATTTTATCACCATAGGAAGCAGCTAAATTCCCCTTCAACTCTTGTTTCTGCCTCCTTTTGGTCATCTTCATGTGTCTTTAAACTTTTTTTTTTTTTTTTTTTTATGTTTTGTCCAGATTTATAATTGTCATCTGCTGGAGAGGTCGTCTAATGCATGCTATTCCTTCATGACTGAAATCAGAACTTTGAGATCATCTTTTAAGACTGAAGCAAAAGGAAGAGAGAAGGAGGGGATGGGGTATTCCTGAATCCTATTAATCCTATTAACAGAAAGAGAGCTGAGAGGTTTAGAGGATGAAAGTAAAATAGCTTCCTTTGTTGGAAAAGAAAATTTTGTGTGTGTGTGTGTGTGTGTGTGTGTGTGTACGTGTGTATGTGTGTATGTGTGAGAGACAGAGCGAGAGAGAGCCACAGAGCACTCTAATCCCATTTTCTTGAATCCTGTGCATAAGGATTAAAAGGTACTGGAGGAACATGAGGGGAAGCTGCCCTAACTGCCTGTGCCATCTGCTGCTGGTGTGTGGTGGGGGAGCTGGTGGTGGAGCTGGTGGTGGTGGTGGTGGTGGTGGTGGTGGTGGTGGTGGTGGTGGAGCTGGTGGTGTGGTGGTGGTGTGGGTGTGGTGAGCTGGTGGTGGTGGTGTGGTGGTGGTGGTGGTGGTGGTGGAGCTGGTGGTGGTGGTGGTGTGGTGGTGGTGGTGGTGGTGGTGGTGGTGGAGCTGGTGGTGGTGGTGGTGGGGGGTGGTGGTGGTGGTGGTGGGGGTGGTGGGGGTGGTGGTGGGGGTGGTGGTGGTGGTGGTGGTGGTGGTGGGTGGGTGGTGGTGGAGCTGGTGGTGGTGGTGGTGGTGGTGGTGGTGGTGGAGCTGGTGGTGGTGGTGGTGGAGCTGGTGGTGGTGGTGGAGGTGGTGGTGGTGGTGGTGGGGGTGGTGGTGGTGGAGCTGGTGGTGGAGCTGGTGGTGGTGGAGCTGGTGGTGGAGCTGGTGGTGGTGGAGCTGGTGGTGGAGCTGGTGGTGGTGGTGGTGGAGCTGGTGGTGGTGGTGGAGCTGGTGGTGGTGGTGGGGGGGGTGGGGGTGGTGGTGGTGGAGCTGGTGGTGGAGCTGGTGGTGGTGGAGCTGGTGGTGGAGCTGGTGGTGGTGGAGCTGGTGGTGGAGCTGGTGGTGGTGGTGGTGGAGCTGGTGGTGGTGGTGGAGCTGGTGGTGGTGGTGGAGCTGGTGGTGGTGGTGGTGGTGGTGGAGCTGGTGGTGGAGCTGGTGGTGGTGGAGCTGGTGGTGGAGCTGGTGGTGGTGGAGCTGGTGGTGGAGCTGGTGGTGGTGGTGGAGCTGGTGGTGGAGCTGGTGGTGGTGGAGCTGGTGGTGGAGCTGGTGGTGGTGGAGCTGGTGGTGGAGCTGGTGGTGGTGGTGGAGCTGGTGGTGGTGGGGGTGTGTGTACACCATGCCCCCAGGGCAGCAGGGCTAGCTTGGAAGAACCTGAAGGCTAGTAAAGACACCATGTCTCCCTCTTCCTCCCCACTGCTAATTATTTCGTCCAAACTATCAAACAACACGGAAATGATTTAAAAAAGTGGAGGCGGAGTCCTGGATAATATGCTCCAGGATACTCTGCTTTTGTGATTTGTTTTTTTAAACATGTCCCAGGATATCTGAGCAGGATGCTACTGATGGGTTAGAAATCATGACACCTGTTAAAGGTCCACATTTTGGGGCAAACAGCCTCCTATCTTGGCGGCAAGTAGGAGGCCTGCAAGCCAAACCTAGACTCATTACAAATGTTGTATCCTAGACAGGGGCCCAGATTGTGCTTCTAACATGTTTGGAATTATTATAGTTGTACACATTTGAAAATGTGGATTCCTAGCTGTCTCCCTTAGATGGCGAGTGTACTCTCCCATTTGCCACAGTTCCCAGCACCTCTAGGGCTGAAGCTTGTCAGCTTCTCTCACTCTCACTCCTGAACATGGCCTACCCTGGCCTCATAGGTTTTTGAGTTTGTGAATCCTGCTCTAAATCAATCTGGGGGTGCTGGTATTGTCCTTGGCAATGTCACCATAGTTGCCTGTCTGCAGTTTAGGGGAGAGGTAGAAAGGTCTGAATGGATCCACGGGAAATAAGGATGCTTGTGAAATCCTGGGAGGACAGCAAAACAAGTTCCCACCTGCCTGGAGGATGGCTTGAATGATAACTGGTATCGCTGCATGCTTTAAGAAAGCTTCCCTGGGCCTAGACCTGAAGACTGCTTCTAAGGAAGAACAAGCTTGGCAGGTGAGTCACACCACCAAGCTGGGATTGATTGGCAGGCAAGAAAGCAATGGGACTGCCTGCGACTCTGTGAAAAAGGGAGGGCATATAGGGGAGACAGAGCAGTTGGTAGTGAGCAAAATGGGACATCATCGGGAAGAGGGGCATTATTATAGATTAGAGAAGAGAGAGGCTGGATACCAGCACCAGAGTGGCCTTTGTACCAGCAAAATGTCCTACACACAGTGCAGGTGCAGTAGCTTCTGGACATGGGTGTAGAGATGAACGATTAAAGGGGCAGAGTTTTGATATGATGGGGTAGAGGGAGAGGAGAAGACGATGAGTTTTAAACATAGACTAGAAATGCTATTCTGAAGAGACTTGGGAAATCGCTAGCACTGGAGAATGAGCTGAGGACTCAGGCCCAGTCCTAAGGACAGGCCTTATACAGTAGTGGTCAGGGGGGTGTGGTCTAGAATCTGATCCATGTGGGCTCAACTGTTAACCATCTAGGTGACCCTGGGCAAGCTGTCAGCCTCTCTGTGTTTCCTCATCTGTAACACGGGATAAGATAGTACCTACTTCATAGGTTTGTGAGTGTTAAGGGAGTGAATATTTATTAAGTGCTTAGTCCCGTTTCTAATAAATGTGAGCTGCTATTGTTATTATTCATAGTACTGGCAGTAAGGCATGAACAACTGTGTGCTATAAAATGCCCATCATGGTTGTGATCATTCCCACCAGCCCCCTACTTACTTCCTTTTGTGTAAGCACCCATGTGTCAGGAAGCGTTTGTTACATTTACATTAAGCTGGACGGTTTGTTAGCAGCAATGAACAAATTTCGAAGGGATGGGCAACATTTCAGGGGAAGTTCAGACTGCTCAGATCTGATTAGGGCTCTCCCTTGGTGGCGTTGAGAGGTGTGAAGGCAGCATGAGAAGGAAAGGATGGAAGACAAACTATACAACCTTCCTAAGTTAGCCTGAATTACATGTGGTCTAGCCATTCTCAGATCTGTCTTAAAGTTGCCGTATGCCATGGGCATGCTACATTTTTCATTTTAGCATGAAAGCTACTCCTACCTGAACTGCTCTGGCAGGGCTGGGCTAGGCGAGAGCTCCCCGTGCATGTGAGTGGGAGTCTGCTTGGGATAAAGGCAGAGGGCACGGGAGAAATCTCTATTCTTTTGGATCAGGAGAAACAGGTACTGAAATTGATGGCCTCACATCACTGGTATTACCCAGTCTGTCTACAGGAGGCTCTTCTCAGCCCAGAACTTAGGAAAAGCAGGCAGATGCCACAGAAATCAGATATTGGTCCTAGTGAGAATCAGTCCACGCGTCTCAAAGGAATACAATAAATGGCTTTTCCTCCAGTGTTTTCTTGTTTGGCTTCCGTGGAGGTCTGTGTTTGTGGAGGAACTTGGGTCTAATTGTTGCAGACAGACGCCTGTGTTCTTTTAGCTGAGGCAGATGGGCAACAGGCGGAGAAGGTGGGGGTGGCTGTGAGGGGGGAGGTGACATTTGTAAATATGTCAAGGGACAATGAAAATTCCCTGCACATGCATTGGAACCTTTTAAACGAGCAGATGAAATAATCTTTCATAAACGATGTGGGTCTGTGAAGAGCGTACGGTGTCGGTGAGGGTGTTGGTTCCTGATCATCCGTGGTTACAGGGGAGGAAAACCAGCCGTAGGGGAGAGCAATTATTTTCAACCTCGTCCCATGGAACACGTGTTACAGGAGCTGCTAACAATTTGCAAAATTAACCGCCACTGTCCCCTTTTTCGTTATAAACAACAAAAGGGCTAAATGGCAGGCAGCAGAAGGACGAAAGAAGAGTTGTAAACGACTTGGACTAACCTACTGCGTCACTCAGTAGTCGCCAAAAACCAAACCCTGGTGTGAGCGATAGCTCCTTGGCCAGATGCTTCTTTGGGGCTGACGCACACACTCGGGTATGCTCTCTAATCAAGCTACACCAAGCTCCGAAGTCTTAAGCTCTAATCCAGCTGAGTGCAAGCTCCTTGTCACCACCCCAAACCTCCACTGCAGCAATGCTGCCTCCCGGGCCCAGACCCGGCTCTTCCTCCCTAGGACCTTACCCCTGTGTCCAGTGGCACCTTCACATCCATAGAGAGGAAGCCCGTCTCCCCATTGATCATGGCTGTTCTCAGCTTCAAGAGGAAAGATAATGGAGTTAGTTCGTTGGCTCACACTGCGGGGAGGAAGGTATTGAGCTTTACCGACCAGATTGGAGGTGGTTCCCCAGGAACACTTTGGGGTCTTCCCTCTTTCCTCTGAGCAAAACACCAGGATGAAATAGAGACCTGATTCTAGGTTCCATTTAGCTTATAATTCTGGAAATTCACCAAGATAATGTTCCAAAGTGGACTGATACGTGAGGGAACATAGTGTCACTACCAAGACATAATTTCCTCTAGGATGAGCTACTGACACCAAAAGCCAGACTGCAAACGTCACAGAACTCAAACTTTGTGGCTTATAGACACGAGCTCATGCAGCCTCAGTAATCCTTACGATCTAGGAAGATACCGTTATGTTTTTCTCATCGTTGGAAGAATTGCCCATTATAGGAATTGCTTCTGGGTTTGAGCTTGGAAGTCTCCACTGAGAGGCATAGTGTGACCTCAGAGCTCACAGCCACGCAGCTGGCCCGTGTGCTGGCTGTAGAGCTAAACCAACCCCTCATTCTCCCACTTTCCCCACTCACGACTTCAGCTCGGTCTTCCCACTCCACTTCAGAGAGATCCACGCTGTTGTAGTTAGGTTTGGGTTTCAGTTTCTTTCCCTCTCTGTACTGGAGTGGGCAGGTCAGGAAGAAAAATACGTGGTTAACATAAGGCATCCAGCTCAAGTTTCATGTCTTTTATAAAGCCTGCTGGGTATATTCAGAAAATCAAAGAATCTCGGTGATTCCTTAAGGTTATCTGGGCCATCTTTCCAGCCAGTGCAGAGCTTCCCGGGTCAACGTTTGTGACAGGTGGTCTCACGGCCTCCGAGTGAATATTTCCCATAACGAAGAGCTCCGTATTTTTGAGTCACAGTTTTGGACAACTCTAATTGTTAGGAAGATTTCCCCTCAGACCGAGCTGAAATCTGCCTCCCTGTAACTTTCACCGTTGGACTTAGTTCTTTCCCTGGAGCAACACAGAACAGCTTCCACCTGACAACCGTTGTCGTTCCTAAGACTTCCCTTCTCCAAGTTAAACACTCCCCGTTTGCAGATGCCTCAACTCTCTCTGAATATGTCCCACTTGCTCAGTGTCACTCCCGAGATGGAGTGCTCAGCACAAAAGTAAATATTTCCAGTGGGGTCTGACCAGTGTGGTGTGGGGTGCAAATTGTGTGGACCAAATATCATATGGCTCTGATGGCTGCTTCTGATTTTCCTGGGCTCCCAGGACAGCGACGCTGCCCTGATAGCACAGATCGAATTTTCAGTCCCGTGAGTCCCCGGGCCTTCCCCACGTGATGCACTGTTAAATTCCATGTTCATAACCTTATGCTTGAGCACTGAGTATTTTGCAGAACTTCCCATGCATCCCTAATATATTTCATCTTGTTAATTTCAGCCCATTATTTTAGAAAAGTACTTTCTGAATACTAATGCTCTGTCTTAAAGTATTAGCCATACCTTCCAGACTTTCTGGCATCTGTCTTCTGTGTTTTCATTTTGTTGAAAGAATTTTTGAATGGGGTAGAGCCAAGGACAGACAGATTCTAAGTGCCTAATAAAGACCTCTTTCCAGCTTGATGTAGAACCGTGAATCAACACTTTGAATGTTATTATTATTTTCTGGCCCTGACTTCTCTCTCTTTCTCTCTCTCTCTCTCACCAAGAATTTACCTGCTATTAGGTCTGCACCACTTCCGAGGTTTGTTTAGTAATAGATCGAATAAAGGAAGAGAATAGTTTTTCATCAGGGGAAAGTAAGAATCAGTCAGAAGTTTTCCTTTTAGGAGAATGAGGCCCCCTGCAGATGCTTGCATGGTTGAAGCTCCCTGTCATTGTGTATCTTGCTTCTGCCAGGTTTTCTTTTTCCAAGAAAGCCGCATCCTTATGTCTTGCCTGTGCAGGAGGTCTGTGGTAAATCTGCCTCCACATTATTTCCCTTCCGTTCTTCTCTTTCTCCCCTTGCCCGTGCTTGGATGATGTTCCTTCTTGGCCGTATGGATTGGCTTCCTTTGAGTAAGGTGCGACACTCCTTACTCATTGCCGTTTCCTAATTCCTGACAATGCCTGCAAGATCTTGTCTAGCTCCTCATACTAGAACCGTAACTCCGCTTTGTTCATTAGTCATGCTTTGGGCACTGACAGAGAGATTTCAGGCCCAAAGTGTGGCTCTCGACCCTCTCTCAGTTTGTTACTAAGCATACCCTCTATCACTTTCCTTTTTAAACTTAGCTTTTGTTCCCCTTGATACCGATCACACCGCGATAGTGCTGTCTTTAGGGATTTCACTGAACTGGTTTCACCATATCTTTTTTTATATAATAATGTTCTACCATGATATTATCCTCTCATCGTTTCATTTGTGTAAGTCTATTTGTGAATAGTCTATTTCCTTAATTAGACGATAAACTTCTGTTTATAGCATTCTCAGAGCGTTGTAAGGTTAGGCACATAGTAGGTCCACAACATGCAGCGATCAGTTGAAGTCTTGTATGCATCTAGATTACACAGGTGCTGATAGATGGGCTTCTGACCAACGCCCCTTCATTCTACAAGTCAGCTCCCGCGTCAACACATTGATTATGTCTCTAGTGACTCATTTGCTGGCACTGAGGGGCGTCAATCACCCGTTATGGTCAGATTCCCAGCAGAGTCTGAATTGGGAAGACAGTGTGCTTTCCAGTGTGTCCTTCTCTCTTTCTACTCTGAACCTCTATAGCTTGCCTTAAGTAGCTCAGTCAGTTGCTTACGGACACAGTATTTATCTGAACCAAATGGAATGGAATGTGACTTAGACTGATCTCTCCAAACGGCACCTGGGACAGATGAGCCCCTTAGTAAGGTCCTGGAAAGGTGCTCTGCAACTGTCGTCAGGGGCTACTTCAATTCAGTATGAGACTGGCAGAGGGGAGAGGGTTATGATTTCTCTAGGACTCTACCTCCCCTCTTCCTGACTCTGCCAACAATCACACTGAGAGGTGTGTCATTGTTGCCATGGAGAGCGGCCAAGTGCATGGCCAGAGGTGGGGCAGTAGAGAGCCCCTCGCCCTGGAGGCAGAACTTTTAGATCACATGACGAAACTTTCTCCCTTGGCCATCTGCCATTCAGTTGATTGCATGTGAAAATGCCCGCCTCTCACCAGACAGCAACTCTGACATTTTTATTGTTAACTCAACATTCACACCCCCTGGGAGATCTACTGATGCCACCGTCAGTGGCTGGGTCCTACAGGGAGACTGCACACTTCATCCCATGCATTCCAGACTGTTCCTCAGTTAGTTCATGTAGTTTTGCCTTGTCTCTCCTGCTGGATTATACATAGTTTGCAAACAGAAACCGTGACTTAAATTTTTTTTCTCAGGCTGCCCATTGGGTCCTTAAATGGAGTCCAGTGTCTGTTCATTGCTTGAACTGTGTTTATGAGCTACCCCAAATCCCAGAGTTAAGATCCCAAGACAAATAAGATCTGTGCTTACCAGGGGTCGGAGGTCAGGATGTGAGAGAATGTAGCCATTGTTGGTGTTCAGAAAGGCATATCCATGCACTCCGAGCTAGAGACAAGTGGAGGGGCGTTACACCTGCTGTTTGTGTTGGAGAACTGCCGGTAAGAAGGGGTTTGGGGTCACAAGGCGGGTAAAAGATGACAGCGCACAGCAGTGAGTTTTCAGATAGGAATATAAGTGAGCCAGTGCTGTGCTTCCAGCCATTAATTCTGCATTCCTTTGCAAATGCTACTGTTTACGGCAGCCATAATAATGTATACCTTTACCTGGCCTCTTCCCACCACACGCCCTAGGTGCTTTGATGATATAATCTCACTCGTTCTGAAATAGGATTGCAGGGCATGGAGGAGCAGATTGGGAAACTGAGGCACCAGGAAGGGAAAAATTTTGATAAAGTCCACAGAGCAAGTCAGAGCTGGTGGTGACAAAGGGCCCCAGGAGTCTAAGCCACTGCTCCCATTGTCAATGCCTGCACTTCTCTGGGATTAGGAGGCAGGGCCCATCCCAGCTCTGGGCTTAGCTGTGCTGCCTGCAGAGAGGCTCTTCAGCCTGGCAGGGTGACTCCTGGGAGCCTGTGACCCCCAGTCAAGGGCCTGACCCAGGCTCACCTTGTACCGAGGCGCCAGCTTCATCAGCTCTCTCAGGGCCACGTCAGAGCCCATCACCCCCAGGAGAATGCCGTGGGAACGCTGGAAGGAAGAATACCAGGGTCAGGGAGACCTGGCTCCCCTGAACACAGGGTCAGACTAGACCTCGGCCTTCCCAGAGCCCGGAAGAGGAAGCCACATAGGCCTGGCATGGTCCTTCCCCTGCATTAGATTTCAGGCTGAGCTCCCTGGAATAAAATCTAGAACCTACCAGAGAGGCTCCAGGAGTAATCTCAGCTGCTGGGAAGATTAATATCCAAAATTAATATTTAAGCTGTAATATTTAAATGAAATACAAAGTTGAATGAAATATTAATCTTCATAGCAAAAACAGAAGGACTTTGATCCCTGGAACCCTAATCTATGAGTGCTCTGACACACACAGGGCCTATCGGGAAACATTTCCTGACCAGATGGAGGATGGAAGGCTCTAGAAATTCCCTCACCAGAGGCCTTTACAAGCAAGTTAGAGTCTGTCCAAACTGGTAGGTGCAGTGTGGTTTTGCTGGAAGGCTGGCAGGCAACACTTTTAGTCCTATATCCCCAAGGCAGTGGCCCCAAGGGCAGAGCAGAGGGATAGCCCCAAGCCGGCTGAGCAGAATCGCTAGGGAGCTTGGGGGAGTCTGGACCAAGACCCACCATTCACCGGCATCCCCTGCCAACCAAAAGACCCTGATGTAGTCAGTTGGGCACAGGGCCTCAGATCTGCATTTACAGCCCTCTCGCGGTGGCTGATGCCCAGCCAGGCCGAGGACCCTTGGTCTACAGATGCCAGCGGTGGTTCTAATCCCTGCCGCAGCGACTCAGGGCGCAGCCACTCACAGTTTCATTCTTCTTGCTGAAGACCGGCATGGCCACCGTGGTGAGGAGTGTCAGGCTCTGTGCCTGTGAGCTGAAGAGCTGTCAGGAAGGACAGAGCCAAGGAAAGAGGGTCAGAGTGCACTGAGCGGAGGACCCACAGTCACTGACCTCAACTACTCAGGGTCACCTTCCAAGGGAGGAGGAAATCCCAGATGAGGTTTCCCTTCCCTGCATGGGGACAGCGGGCAGAAAGGGAGAGGAGCGAGGTGGGCTGGGGACGAGGACCAGGCTGACCTCACTCAGCAAGGGCAAGTCTCAGAATCACAGAGCCAACCGCCCAGCTCCCAAGCACACTCACTCAGCCCTCCTGACTCGGATGAGTTTGAACAGGCCCATCGGGCATCCCAGAAACAAAGAGGTTTAGCACAGTAAGAGCTCTTCCAAAACTTTCTGCCATGGACCCAACGTTGGTACAAACTATAGCCCAAACCAGTTAAGAGGGAAAGGGACACTGACGCCGAATCATCTGCAAACCCAAGTGTGTGTGTGAAAGACCACAGCAGGAAAGCAGGCCGCAGTGTCGTGGTAGCCAGCCCTGGGTCACCCCTCCCACGGGATGGACCCACAGCCTCCTCCCCACTCAGAATGCCAGAGCCACGTCCTTCCCTCCCAGCCTCTGAGACGGCCCTCCTCCGGGCTCCTCAGCCCCCTTGGAAGGGACTCCACATGTGCGCCCACTTTACCACGAAGACGGGCCCTGAGAATTGGTGTGTGCAGAGCTGTCTGATAAGTCTGACCTCTGGATCAACTAAACAAGGTTGCCTCGTCATGGAAGTTCACATGAAGAACTTTTGAACCATCAAGTGCCCTCCCCCTTCCTCATCTGAGTTTTCAGGTTAGAGTTTGGAAGTAAGATTTTCTGAAAGCGAATGGTTTCGGTTGACTAGAGTTCCACTAGCCACTTGGACCAGGAGGTTCGTAGGGATGGCCAAGGGGACAGCAGGAAGGGGTCTGGGTCCCGGGTGACCTGGCTCCTCATCAGCTCTGGGCTGTCCACCTCGAGACTTCTTTTACATGAGGGAGGAATATACTTTTATTTAAGCCACTATTTTCAGGTCTCTCTTAATCTCAGTCTGATACATCACCATTGAAGCAGGGGTCTGTGTGTGCGACATGATGTGAGAGGTGCCAGGAAGTTCCCCGTTCCCCCAAACATTTCATCTGACAGTCTACCTTCGATATCTCTGCCTTTGTGTAAATCATTGTTGCCTGAAGGGGGTCTCTGATAATTCAGGGGCCAGGAAGGGGGGCCATGAAGATATAGTGTCTTGAGTTACTGGTTAGACTCCTTCTTTTCTACACCAGGTGGGAGAGAGGACAATGAAGGAGGTGAGAACAGCGAGAAGGAGGGAGGAAGCAGCTTGGAGCAGATGGGCTCTGTCCACGGAAGGCAGCCCTGGGCAGTTCTGCTTACAGGGCTTTCGGGCCTCTGGGCAGCACACGGGTAACAGACCTCCTAGTGGGTGAATGTTCACCCCCTCACAATGCTTCCCAAGGAGGTGCTCTGCTCACTCCTCTCCTCAGCTGGGAAGTCACCTCTTACACCCTGGGGTCCCTAAGTCTGGAGCAGGGTCCGGGCCCCACCTTGCTGTCCATGTAGGCTTCTGTCCAGGTGACGTCGTGGTTGTGGTTGATGACCATGGGGCGGCTGAGCACGTGCAGATACTCCATCACGTTCTCCTGGGCGTCTGCCAGCGTGGAGATCTGCGTGTAGTAGCCTGGAGGGGGCACGTGGTGTGGAAGGCTGGTGCTCACGTGGAACCCCTCTGCAGGGCCCACGTACTCTCCCCGCTACTGACGGCTCACAGCTGGGCAGTGGTGCACATGGGCGTTCCAAGGCCCAGCCCCAGCCGCAGCCTCAGCTTGGGAGAACTCTGAGGAGCCGTCCCAGCGCCTCTGCTGCCACAGCAGCAGCAAGGGCCTGGGGGTCAGCTTCTCGCTCTCACAGCGCTGCCCTTCTCACTTCCTCACAGGGTGTCTCCCTCCTGCATGCAACTCTGTCCCAGGGTCTGTTTCCAGGGACCCCCATCTAAGACAGCGGTCACAACCCCCCACCTCTTTCTTCCTCTGATTGCTGTCCTTCCTCAGTTAGGGAGAGGGGGCCCATAGCTTCTTCACTGTAGCCACAGTGATATTTAAAAGAGCAAACGGCTTGCAAGGCTATGAATGACTTAGCACATGCTTACCTCTCTGGTCTCACTGCTTATCACCTCCCACAAAACATTCATTCCACACGCCAGTAAAGTGGGACAGCTTTCAGTTCCCAGCGTGCCTCTTTCTCAAACCCTTTCAACATGTTATTCCCTCTGTCTGGAACACCCGTCCCTGCTCCCTGTGTCTGGCTGATTCCTACCGGATCTTCCTCCCTTCCTTTCTTTCTTGTTTTCTTCTTTCTTTCCTTCCTCCTCTCTCTCTCTCTCTCTCTCTCTCTCTCTCATTACTTTCAGGTGTACAAAACAACACAGGTGTACAAAACAACACAGTGATTAGACATTTATATACCTCACAAAGTGATCACCCCAATAAGTCTATTACCCATCTGACACAGTACATAGTTACTACAATATTATTGACCTTATATCACGTGACTATTATTTTAAAATTATAGTTGACATTAAGTATTATTTCATATTAGTTTCAGGGGTGCAGCATAGCTCCTACCAGTTCTTTATGTCTCAGCTTAGACCCCCCTTTCCTTTAGGAAGCCTTCCCTGCCAAACGGGGGAAGTGCCTCTCCAGTCCCGCCTCCAGGGGTACAGTCTGTACCCCTCCACCCTCACAGCACATGGCAAATTATATTGTCATTGATGGTTCACTTGTTTGTGCCCCAGCTGGACAACAGCAAGAGCAAGACTAGTCCATCCTGACCACAACCTGGAAACTGCCAGGTACACAGTAAGGGCTCAGTTAAGTTTGGATGAATCAAACCCAGTTGGCACCTTGAGGCCCAGGTCTTGGGTTCTGGCCAGAGGCAGATGAGGACTATTTTACACAAAACAGTATTCTAAAGAAAATGATGACCCTCTGCTTTTTGTTTGGGAGTAGAGTCAGAGTAAACGGGCTTCACCTGCAGAAGAAGAATGGAGGCTGGACACCAGAGAACTTAATTTATAACTTCAGTCCCAGCCTTCCTCACTCTGTCTACACTGCTGTTTCCCTAAGGCTGTATTTGAAGAGACAGTTCTCTCTTCTGAAAACACTGGCTAAATGGCCTCTAAGTTTCATTTCAGGTGACTTTATGACTTAGAGTCCCTGCAGGAGTAAGCAAGGCTTTATGGAGCCGTCTGCATTTTGTGTTGCTTTTTCCAAGTGCCAGGAGAGGCAGATGCTGTCAGGTCCACACAGCACCGCTCCTCCGCCAGCCCCACTCAGGAGCCATGGCTCAGCACCTGCGGCGGCGGGGAATGCCGGTCCACCTGTGCTCAGGTACAGGCTGCCAGGCACTGCCCACGTGTCACCTACCTTTGTTGTTGCACGCGATCCACCTCATGCGGTCAGCAAAAGTGACTTCTCTCCCGATAAGGTAAGTGAAAACTCGGACCTAACCCACAAGAGCAGATGGGCTCAGCAGCCAGAACCCCTGGCCGTGCGTGGTGCTAACATAACTGAGGGCATCTTCCACGTCGGGTCAGGCCCTTGGCTGACTGGGATTCTCCTCTCTCACTCCTTCGGATCAGAAAGGACCCTGGGGCCTGGCCGGGCCAGGGTGAGTGAGGGGCAGGTGCGGGGGGCCGTTTCCACGTCTTACTGCCATGTTCCGGTCTCCCACCCCGAGCCCCCGCCCCTCAGCCCCCTGTGCCCAGGGCTTTAGGAACGCCCGTCTGGGCCGAGTCAGACCATTGGAACCCAGGTTCCTCTGGGCCGCCCCATCGCGGCAGCAGAACGCTCCCCTGGCCCTGTCCCTCACCCCTCGCCCACCACCAGGAGCGTAACCTTGCGGTCCGGCCAGTTGTACTTCTCAAACACTGGCTCGTAGTTCTCCACGGCCCCGTCGGTGACCAGCATGATGGCCTGATTGCAGAGGCTTCCTTGCCGGGCCTCCTGGCACTGTGGGGGGGGGGGGGGGGCGGCTCCATGATGACAGGCTATGCACCGCCCCCCACCCACGCCCCGCCTGTCTCCCACTCCTCCACCCTCCTCAGCTTCCTCAGGTGCAGTACCTGCTTCAGGATCTGAAACGCTTCCCTCAGGGCTTGGTCCACAACCCCCACACCTTTAACCATCAGCTTGTCCACCAGCTGTTTAAAATGCTGTTGTGGTTAAGAAACCAGAGGAGGGTCAGTGGAGTGAGTGGGCCACAGCACCTTCGTCTGAGGTCTACATCTCAGAGGCTGTTTGGAGCTATTTGCCCAGAAGGACATGATCGTGGGAGCCATCTCTCCTCCGTCCAGCTAACTTCATGCTGGTCCCCTACATCAGATGTTTTTCAAATGCCACCAAGATAAACTGAGAGCGTGTGAGGAGCTGGGTGCCAGTCTATCCCTACTACTGGGAGGAAATGCCAGTGTGAGTCCAACCAGAGCAAGAAGGCCAGTCCAGGCCAACGCCCACGTTGCCAGGTCCCCAGCATGCCCGCTGTTACCCACAGCAAGCATTTCACAGGAAAAACTGTGGAGGCCACCAGGGCCTCCAACTCAAGGGTAGGATTCAAGAGGAAGCCAAACCCAAATTCTCTAGCCACGGAGGGAAGGATCTGTGACATGCAAACTCTCCCTTGAAAAAAGTCACCACATCTTCTCCTTGGCCTCTGAAAAGGACTCAACAGAGTGGGTTTGAATTTCTCCTCCTTTTGGGGAAGCTCCTCATGAAAGCTGACACAGTGGGAAGGCCCATGGGAGAGGCAAAGAGGGAAACTGAGTTCTGGATAATCCACAGAATAAAAAAGCAGTCCTGAAGAAGTGAGATTTTCCTTAGATTGGAGGTCTCTCTCTGCCCTGTTTGCTGTGATAGGCAGGCAGCGTATTCTTGGGGGCAATTTCCTGGGCGGATCTGCATGGGTAACTGCGACCTGCTTTGCCCCTTTCCAAGGGCATGAGAATGAGGTAACGGGGCTGGGTGGCAGCTGCACAGAAGACCCCCAGCCCTCCAACCAGAACCGGGGCTCAGAAGATCCGGTACTCACCTCACGGTTGTCCCGATCTGCCTGGACAAGGGTCCCTTTAAAACAAGGCTCGACGTAGTGGATGTAGTCATTGTACTGCAGTTGCAGAGGACAGAGGGGAGGGGAGAACAGACTGGGTCAGTGCCGGAGCTCAGGCTACTCACAGGGTGCCAGGGCTGGGGTCATGTAGGCAGCTGTGTAGAGGATCTTGGGGTACCCTAGATCCTTTCGGCAATTTCCTGAGTAGAGAGGTGGGAGTACAGAGACCAGCAGGGCCTTAACTCTAAAAATCCTCTCAGATCCTGGTCTTGGGCCAGTTTCTTGGGTGGCTGTCATGTCTATCTCCTGAGGCACACAGAGAACCACAAGTTTGAGAGAATTCCTCTGGTCTCTGCCACCAAAACCAGACAGAGTGCCCTCCACGGGACACCCAGAGCCTTCCAAGTACAGACCCCTCCCCAGGGCCTGGGTCCAGGGATAAGAAACTATGCTCTCTTTCTCTTCACCCTGCATTTCTCTTCCTCCTTCAGCTATCAGCAGGGACTGGAAAGGAAAACGAATTATTACTGCCCCTTTTCTTAATCACCCACTTCCCTGTAGCTAAGATTCAAATCTTCCCGGTGCCCTTAATCCACTTCTGTTTAAATAAGAGAGGATGAGAGGGGACCTGGTGGTGGCATCATGGTAGGACTATATGCGTGTCCTAGGGAGACTGTTGGGGTGTGCTGGGGGAAGGCTGGGAGCAAATGCTTCCCCTCATTGCTACTCCCTAAACACCTGGAGAACTGGGGTGGGGGTGGGTGGGTGGGAGGGAGGCCCAAGCAGGCTTCAAGGGAGGGCAGGAGCACACCTCTACCCCCTGGAGTGGTAGGATCTGCTGGTGCAGCCATCCTGTCACTGCTTCCAGTCAGGGACAGAGATGGAGAGGTGGTAAAGATGGGGAGCACAGGGTCCAGGAGTGACACAGGTGAGTAAGTAACACAGGCCTCAGGGAGCAGCTCAGGGATGAGGGGGCCATTTGCACACCCCAAGATGACTATTTTGAAGTTAGACCATGTAGCCTTGGTATTTCTTTACAGGATAAGGACATTCCCCTAAAGATAAACATTTTCAGCAACATGACAGGGGAGTAGAGGTAAGTTTTGGAGCAGGTAGCCTTCAGAATGACACCCCTAGGGGGCTGTCAGCTCTGCCTCTGGGGAGGGCTGCACCCGCCCCCTCTTTTCATGGACTTGAAAGCATTCACCTAACTTGTCCCCTTTCCTTCCTGCTCGCTCCTCTCCTTCATTATCTTTCTGGGGCAGCAGAGCTAGCCTCAGCCTCAGTATGAGTTGCTGTGAAAGCAACGAGGTGCCCCCCACCTCTTTTCTCCCACTGTGTCTGGGTTTGGGTCGATGAAGGAAGTGGGGGAACTGGGGTTCTTGTAAAGCAGGAGCCCAGGGATCACTCATCCTGCAGAATGGTGAGGTGATGGGTGCCAGTCAAGCGCACATGGATGGGATGCATCAGGTATTTGCTCAGGGCCAGTGCTTCTTAATCTTTATTAGATCCAGACCCAGCTGAGAAATTGATGAGTTCTACAGACTCAGAAAAATGGATTACACATAATGGATTACACATAATTTCAGAAATCCTACACGGACCTCTTAAGGTCCATCCTTGGTTCAACCTTGGGATGGACCCTGGCTTAAGAGCCCTGGCTTCAGACGAGAGAATCACTCTACAGTCTGAAGCATCATGTGATTGTAAGTATAGGTCGTTGCAGTGCAGGGAGAGGAAAGGTGTTTTAGAGCAGGAAGGCACACTTACCGCAATGATATTAACAAAGTCGTTCTCTCCCAGCGTGTCCAGGATGGTAGAGACGGTGTGCTTGGCGATCGTCATCCGCAGCCCCTTCATGCTGCCACTTGTGTCCACCACGATCACTATGTCCTTGGGGGAAGTAGCGGCTTGTATGTACCTTTAGCAGAAAGCAAGGGACAGGCCAGCAATGGGAAAATGAAAGCCAGAACAACCACCCAACCGAGTCTCCAGTTATTTTTGTGCAGATTCTGGCTCAAGTGCATCCAAAGTTCAGGTCGGTGCCCCATCGATACCAGGTTGTATCATGTCCCGTAACCACTCAGCAGAGTTCTGAAGCCATTCTGGGGCAACAGTTAGGCAGGTGCCCATCTAATGGGCCTGTCTGGTGGGAAAAAAGTAAAGTTCTGGGGGGAACCTTGTCCTCTTTGGAGATCCAGCCAGAATCCCGGAGGGACGGGCAGCAGGAAGGGAGAGCACGGGATTCCACCTTCAGATTCTGTTACAAATCTGCCAGAGGAGGGGTATGGCAGGAGAGGAGAGCCTGGCAGAGGGTTGATTTGGAGAAAGCTCAGTGTCCTGGAAGGAGCTTTGGGGCGAGAACGACAGATGTGATCAGTCCTGGAGCAAGGGCAGCTGTGGAGAGACAGGAGGGACACAGCTTCTTCCTACTCCTGTGTTGTTGAAGTTCTACACACCTGAGGCCCTTGGGTTGAGGTGGGGGCAGGGACTGAAGGAGATAAACCCAAAGGTGATAAGAGATGCCAGCACCAGAGGCCTTCCCGCGGGAGCGCTTACCAGCCACGGTTCCGGCAGTCGAAGGCAATGACTCCGTTCTCATCCGGCGTCCATTTGATGCCTGGGGAAATAACGGCTGCTTCTTTAACCAGCTCAGTGAGGCTGCGCCAGAGCCCCTGACCAGGTGCTGCCATCCAGGCTGGCCCGGGCCCCTGGGGCAGGGCCAGCTGTGGACCTGGGCATCAGGGTGTGGGACCATGAGGGCACAGCCTGTAAACTGAGGTAACAGGCCAGGAGGGAGGCCAGCTCTGTGGAGGAAACGCACAACCCACACTGGCCAGATCCAGAGTTGAGGCTCATTTCACAGACAGGACCCCGTATGTTGTGCCTGGGACTCATCTGTGAGCTAAATAAACCTCACCTCAAATTGTGGAAGGGGAGGCTTCAGGACGGCATGACTTTTCACATCCATTACCAGCAAAAGCCTGACAGAGTGGCGGGAGAGCCAGGTGCTCTGATGTCTAGCCCACCTGCCTCTAGTCAGGTGACCTGGGAGTTCTCACTATCCTTCCTGCTAGCTGGCCGAGGGACACGGTTTGGCTGTAAGACTGTAAGCGCTGTGAGGTCAGGAATTACCAGCACAGGCAGACCTCATTCATTGTGTGTTGCTTTACGTGCTTCGCAGTACTCTCCACCAGCAAAAAGAGTATGGCTCTCTTTACTGAGAAGTTTGCGTTGATGAGATGGTCGGGAACCGAACCCGCAAAGTCTCCGAGGTCTCCTGTACCTGGCACAGCGTCTGACAGCACCTGGCAGAGTCAAGGCTTCATAAATGTTTGTTATATGAACTAAAGAACGAATGAATGAGTGTGAAAGATTTTGCCTTGACCCACTAATAGTGTACTGGGGTAGATTTTACTGAAAAATTTGGATAAAAGCACAGATAACACTCAGATGATCGATGATAGAATCTCTATTTGAAAAGACTTCAGTGAATGGGAAGAGTGGGTTCAAAATAAGGAGTTTAAAAACAACAGGTGAAATTTTATAATGTTGTATTTTGGCTAGAAAAAAAAAGTGGCAATATCACAAATGTCTAGAAGTTCCAAGGGACCTTCCTGTTCCACAGCTGTTAGGCTTCAGGTGAGATACACAGTTTGAGGCATTATTGGACTCTCAAACGTAGGAGAGGTTTTCAGGGATCATCCCCCCCAAACCAAACAAATGGGAACAGAGTTCCAAGGCTGAGGAGCAGGGGCCAGGGCAGCCAGGAGCCAAGGCCTGGAGAGGAAGCAGGGCAGAGCCACGGGCCAAGCTGGTGCGGTGGGAGCAAGAGGAACATGGCTCTAACGTGGACCTGCTGTGGCCGCGAGTAGCTGGGTCTCCGAAGGCCACATTCCTATAGCAGCATGGTTGTAAGGAATTTGATCCTCAGGACAGTAAGAAGGAGGAGAAACTGAGCCGGGGGTTCTTGGCTCTGAACCAGACCCTTGGAAGACGGCTTTGGTGGACCTGGGTGAGGGTACCCTCAGTTCTAAGCAGAACAAATGTGATTCCCTTGAAGGAAGTTTCCCAAGTCAGGCCTGCAGAATTCCCACAGATTACAAGCAGCGTGGCACCAAAAGCAAGGATTACCAAATATACTAGAAACAGGCCCCTATGAGTGAGAGGCCGCTGAAGCAAGAACCACCAGAAGTATCCTCCCAAGGATTACAGTGTTGGAACTACCAAATACAAGGTATAGGATAGTTACGTCGGTGAGAGCACAGGGGAGAATATACAACAAGAAATGATTAGGAACAAAGAAACAGCCTTAAAAATATGGAACTTTTGTAAATGACGTGTTTACGTTGAAAAATATAAATGCATAGTGGATTATTCACAGGTAAAGAGAAAATTCAGGCATTTGAAGGATTTATCCAGAATCCAGTGGAGGCTAGAATGAGAAGGTCAATATATGTCTGACTGGAGATGCAGAGAGAGAAAAGGGGGAGAACGAGGAAAGACAATGGTTACAATGACAGCAAATGTTCTAGAACTTATAAAAAACACGAATCCACAGATCCAGGAAGCACAGTATACCCCAGGCAGGATAAATAAAAAGATATTCACATGTACACAGGAGTGAAACGGCAGCACTCCAAAGGCAAGTAAATAAAGATCGTGAAATCATCCAGAAAAGTTAGAACATTTGCTTACAAAGGAATAGCAGTTAAGCTGATGATCGATTTTCTCAACATCAGTGGAAACCAAAAGGCAGCGGAAAAAGAGTTTTAAGGTGTTGAGGGAAGATAATTGTTAATTTAGAAGTGCAATCCGAGCAGAACTATCATTCAAGAATAAGAACAGAACACTAAGGTTATTTTCTCAATTCTACTTGGGGTTTTTTATTTCCCCTGAGCTGTTATTTATAGTAAAACATTTCTCAGGGTGTGTCATTAAATGAGGCTTAGTCAGTCATTTGTATCCAAGAAAAAAAAATAGGATTTGGCCTTTTCTGCTTAAATAAGATAACAACAGGAAATGATTTGTGCAACTTGAAAAAAATAAAAAAGAATGAATTTAAAATTTAAGAAAGAATAAGGATAAAATAACAAAACTGAGCCCTACTATAAAGGAACTTCTGGAAGGCTTACTTCAAGAAGAAGGAAAAGGATCTAGGAAAGAGATTGAGATGTTTGAAGGAATGGTGAACAAATAAAATGGTTAACAACTAGTTATTTCCAAACAAACAATCTTTGTATCAGATAGTATCTAATTTGTGGGGATAAAAAAGGGAAATATTAGATGACAATACAATAGAAATCAGGCTGGAAGCAGGAAATGTGTGAGAGTTCTAAAGTCCTTTTTTGACTGAGAGGAGGGTAAAAATGTTATTTAATTTTAATATCTTGTTAAATATGCCTAATAAGGAGTAATTACTAAAAGAATAAAAATGAAGGAATAAGTTCTAAACTGATAGAGAGAAAGAAAGAGAATGGCAGAGTTACATAAAAAAAGTTCAATCATTTAAAAAAACAAAAAAGGATAAAAAGGAAACAAAAATAGTGGGACAAGTAGAAATTTTAGAAATAAGATAAACATGTTTAAATATAGCAATACAATAAATGTAAATGTGCTTAACTTGCCAACTAGTATAAGAGATTATCAGTTTGGATAACAATTTAAAAGCTACAAGTTATTTTCAAGAGATATGACTAAAACAAAATGACATAGAAGGTTGGAAGTAAAATGATGGAAACAATATATGTCAGGATAATCAAGAGCATATTGGTAGCACTTATGAATATCAGACAAATGGACTTAAAATACAAAGTGTCACAGGGGCTAACAAGGGTCAAGCAGATATAAAATCAGCAAAGATACAGAAAATTTAAACAATACAATTAACAAGCTTGATCTAATGACATACACAGAATTTTCCATCCCACAATTAGAGCACACAAATTTTTCTCAAGCACACATGGAATATTTACAAAACTGATGACATACCAGGTTATTAAACTAAATCACAACTAATTTCACATAATCAGTACCATATACACCATGTTCTTTGTCTACAAAAATACTTCAATTAAAAATTTATAATAAAAAGTTAAATATAAAGTCCCTATATTTTTGGTTACTTTATTTTATTTATTATTTATTTTTTTGGTTACTTTAAAACACACTTTTAAATAACCAAAAGATCAAAGAAGAAATCACAGGAAAATTTAAAAATATTTAGAAACAAATGATAATTAAAAACTACTATAACACCAAAAACACAGGACATAAATTCTGTGTATCAAATGATACAATCAACAGAGTGAAAAGGGAACCCATGGAATGGGAGAAAATATTTGCAAATTATATATGTGATAGGAGGTTAACATCCACAATATATAAAGAACTCCTACAATTCAACAATAGCAACCGAAAAACAAACAACCTGATTCAAAAATGGGCAAAAGACTTGAATAGACATTTCTCCCAAGAGGATATACAAATGGGCAAAAAGCACATGAAAAGATGCTCAACCTCACCAATTTTAGGGAAATGCAAATTAAAACCATGATGAAATACCACTTCACATACAGTAGGATGGCTACTATTAAAAACAAAACAAAACAAAATAACAAGGATATGGAGAAACTGGAACCCTTGTGCACTGTTCATGGTAGTGTAAAATGGTGCAGTCACTATGGAAAACAGTATGGTAGTTGCCCCCAAATTAAAAGCAGAATTACCATGTGACCCACAAATTCCACTTCTCAGTACATACCTAAAATAATTGAAAGTAGGGTCTCAAAGAGGTCTTTGTTAGTCCATATTCATAGCAGCATTATTTACAATAGCTAAAATGTGGAAGAAACTCAAGTGTCCATTGATGAATGAATGAATAAACAAAATGTGGTACATTCATACAATTACACATTATTCAGCTTTATAAAGGAGGAACATTCTGACATGTGCTAAAACATGGATAAATCTTGAGGGCATTACACTAAGTTAAATAAGCCAGTCATTAAAAGACAAATACTGTAGGATTTCACTTATATGAGGTACTCAGAGTAGTCAAATTCATGGAGATAGATGTTTGAATGGTGGGTGCCAGGGGCTGGGAGAGGAGAGAGTGATGATTATTTTTTTAATGGGCACAGAGTTTCAGTTTTGCAAGACGAAAAGAGTTCTGGAGATGGATGGTGGTGATGGTTGTATAACAATGTGAATGTACTTCATGACACTGAATCATACATTTAAAAGTGATTAGGATGGTAAATTTATGTTATATGTATTTTACTATAATTAAAAATTTTAAAAATCCACTACCAATCCTAACTTGTGAGATGGAGCAAAAGTAGAGTTTCTATGGGCAAGGTAGAACGATAAACTCCTGTTTTAGAAACAAAGAAAGGCTAAAACTTAAAGCTAAGGGTCCAATTTAATAAGTTAGGAGGAGGAACAACAGAATAAATTCAAAAAAGGTAAAAAAATATAAAGTTAGAGCTAAAATAGATAAAGTAGAAAACAAAGAAATAATACAGAGCAATCAACAAAGATAAATGATCATTCCTGAAAAAACTAACAAAATAGAGAAACCAGTGGTAGTTTTGATATTATTATTTAATTTTAACATCTTATTAGAAAAAAATGAAAAATATTATTAATAAAAAGGGGACATAATTATAGATACAGCAGAGATTAAAAGATAATTAAAAAATAATAGCTCCATGGAAATAGATTTGAAAACTCAGATGAAATGGGTGGATTCTTAGAAAAAAACATTTTACCAATTAAAGAAGACATAGAAAACCATAGTAGTCTTACAAATATTAAAATAAACTGAAGTGGTAATTTAAAAATCTTCCCATAAACAAAATGTCAGGCCTACATGGTCTTATAAATGAATTCTATCAAGGTTTCAAGGGAAAAAATTATTCTAATCTTATTTAAGTACACCCAGAAACCAGAAAAAAGGGAGTAGTTTTTCTAATTTATTCAATGAAGCTAGTATAATTTTGCAAACCAGACAAGTAGAGTGTACAAGAAAAAAAATGACAAGACCATTTCACTTATATAGATGCAAAAAATTCTAAACACAGCAGAATATTAGTAAACAAAATCCAACAATGCATAAAAGACTGATTTACTATAATCAAGTTAGGTTTGTCATAGGAATGCAAGGATGGCTTAACATTAGAAAAGTCAATAGATAATTAGGCAAAAGACATAATAGGTTCTTCACAGAAGACAAATGACGTATAAAGAGATGCTCAGTTTCACAAGTGATCAGGAAATGCAATGCCAGATCACAGTGAAATACCATTTTATACAAAAAAAATATTAACAATTTTTTAAAATTTACCAATACCTAGGGTTTGAGAAAACGTGAATCAACAGGAGCTCCTATTCATTGCCGGTGGGAATATAATTGGTGCAAGCATTTTGGAAAATAATTTGGCATTCTCTTGTCATAGCTAAACAGTCACATATCTTAGGACCTAGCAATTCCATTCCTAGGTATATGTCCAAGAGAAACTCTAATACTATTACTCAGGAGAAGTGTATAAGAATGTTCATAGCAGCATTGTTGATAAAAGTAAAAAATGAAAACTGGAAACAACCCAGATAGGATCAGGAGAATGGATAAATTGATATATTGACCCCCCAAAATATGATACAAGAGCAAAATTTACGAAGAACAGCTAGCTGTATGTGACAACCCAATGAATCTTGTAAGTATAATAGTGAATGAAAAAGCAAGTTCTAAAAGACTATATCAGAAAACAGTTTTATAAATTTCATAAACAAGCAGAACAAAACAATATATTGTTTAAGCAGATGTGTGTGTATGTGTGTGTGTGTGTGTAAACATAAGATAAAACTAAATAGCTAAACAAACAGCTCAAAAATTCCAAAGAGAGTGATAAGCTCATAATTCAGGACGGCTATTACCTGGTCAGGGGGGATGGGAGAGGCAGGATAGAGGAGGAGCACGTATGTAAATAGAAGTTATTGGTAATCGAGCTTTTGTGTTGGTGATGTATATACAAGCATATTATGTTATAAATAAAATTTAAGATAAATAAAAACAAATAACAATGGGACTGCATGGACCCATGGGGATGGTATACCATGATCAAGGATTATGGCCAACTCGATACTGTCCAGTGGAGCGCTGATATGAATCTATATAAGTGAGTGTGTGAGAAACAGTGCCTCTCTGCTAACACTGATGGCTCACATGTGGACTGTGTTGTTTGCACACAAGTTGACGTCTCTGGAAGCCCTGATGTGACAAGAATATTTACAGGAATTCTACCCTGGAGAAGACTTGAGGGTACTGTGAGTTGTCTTTAAGCATTTGAAGGGCCATTACAAGCAAGAGGGATAAACTTGTTTACTGAGGCTCCAGAGAACAGAAGAAGCAATGTCTACTTGTGGGTTTGGACAGAGAAGCAAGAAAGAGTATACTAACAGGGGACCCCATGAGCTCCAAGATCCCTTTGTACACCTAGAGAGGGATTGGATTTCCAACCTGGGGACACAGAAGGGTCCTTTAGGATCTTTCTGATTTTCTGTCTCAGAAAAACAAGGCAACATCAAGACTTTGGACAGTGTGTAAAATATAAAAATGGGTTGGACTAAAATTTGGAGGTGAATTATTTTAAATGAGAAGTTTTAAAAAAGCAGAACTCTTGCAAACTTTGTGGTAGATGTTTTTGTTTTCTATTTTTTTGGGACAAGGGAGCTTTCCCCATCCTATTTGTTAGGTTGGTCACTATTCACATAGTGATGTGTGACGTCTCTACATTGCTGTTGAACATGTCAAGTGAGTATGCCGCATTTCTCCAGTTAAGATATAAACTTCTTAAGATGAATTGTTTTATCGAGGAGTGACGTCATAGGAATGGCGGCAGCAGGGCGCACTTTCTGAGTTCTCCTCCGGATCTTATTACAAACGGGACCTATAACCCATCAAAGAACTCTTTGCTCATCACACAGAACAGCTAAGAGACTCGTGGATTACTTGAAGCTCAGGATTACTTGAAGGTGCGCTAATTGGGCGAGCAGGGGAAGGAAGGAAGGGAGCGGAGTGAAAACGCACGGCCGGCGACGGCGGCGGGAAAATCCCAGCCCGCGGTGGAGTCTCAGCCGGTGGCGGCGAAAACTGCAGTGGCACACGCAGTTCCGGGCACGCACGGGATCCCAGGTCGGAACGGAGAGCACAGAGACCAGGAGGGCCCAGCTTAAGAGGCACAAGATTCAACATATCCAGAGGCCAACTCCAGACCAAACCAGAGTACTACCGGGTTTGACTTACAAGTCACACACCCAGAGGGAATTCTCTGCAGGCACTAGAGCCCATAGAGGCCAAACCACATTTACGTGGTCAACCCTCACGCAGCAGAACGCCCTGCGGGGGGCAGAGCCAAGTCTCACAACGAGTCAGCCCAGGAGTTAACCCCACCTACTCACAAGCAAAAAGCAATTAAAGATCTTCTTGAACAGGACAATATACACAACACAAGAGTCACCTTTGGAGCACACGCAGAGGAGAAGAACGACGTAGTGCAAGTCAAATATAAAGGACACATACTACATAAGATAACCTAGCAAGAACTAAGAAGTCTAGGGGATCTACCTAATACATCAGAACAAACACAGAGAGTCAGCCAGAATGGGGAAACAAAGATACACGTCCCAAATAAAAGAACAGAAGAAACCTCCACAACTGCAACCAAATGAAGCAGAGGTAACCAACCTTTCAGAGACAGAGTTCAGAACACTGGTGATAAGAATGTTTAAGGAGCTTAGAGAAGACATAAAGAAGGATGTAGAAATCATAACGAACAACCAGTTAGAACTAAAGAACACAATTACCGAAATTAAGAACTCACTTGAAGGAATTACCAGCAGGTTAGATGAAGCAGAGGATCGAATCAGCGATTTAGAAGACAAGGTAGCAGAGATCACCCAAACGGTACAACAGAAAGAAAAAAGAATAAAACACAATGAGGATGGCTTAAGAGACCTCTGGGATAACATCAAGCGCAACAACATGCGCATCATAGGAATACCAGAAGGTGAAGAGAGCAAGCAAGGGGTTGAGAACATATTTGAAGTAATAATGTCTGAAAACTTCCCCAACCTGATGAAGGAAATCAACATACAAGCCCAGGAAGTGCAGAGAGTTCCAACCAGGATAAACCCAAACAGGTCCACACCAAGGCACATTATAGTTAAAATGGCAAAGCTTAAAGACAAAGAGAGAATCCTAAAAGCAGCAAGAGAAAGACAGAGGGTTACATACAAGGGAACTCCCATAAGACTATCAAATTATTTTTCTACAGAAACATTGAAGGCCAGGAGGGAGTGGCAGGAGATACTCAAAGTGATGGAAAACAAAGGCCTACAACCTAGATTGCTTTATCCAGCAAGGCTATCATTTAAAGTTGATGGAGAGATAAAGAGCTTTCCAGAAAAAAATAAGCTAAAGGAATTTATTACCACCAAGCCAGCATTGCAAGAAATACTAAAAGGACTTCTGTAAATAGAAGAAAGATCAAAACAACCTAACTACAAATTTAAAAATGGCAATAACTATGTACCTATCAATAATCACTTTAAATGTAAATGGATTAAATGCTCCAATCAAGAGACATAGGGTGGCTGAGTGGATAAGAAAGCAAGACCCTTGTATATGCTGTATACAAGAGACTCACCTCAGAACAAAAGACACACACAGGCTGAAAGTGAAGGGTTGGAGTAAGATATTTCATGCAAATGGAAATGAGAAAAAAGCTGGAGTTGCAATACTTATATCTGACAAAATAGACTTTAAAATGAAGAACATATTAAAAGATAAAGATGGGCACTATATAATAATAAAAGGATCGATCCGACAAGAGGACATAACCCTAGTAAACATCTATGCACCCAACATAGGAGCACCTAAATATATAAAACAGGTACTGACTGACATAAAGACAGAGATCAACAGTAACACTATCATAGTAGGGGACTTCAACACACCTCTGACAACAAGGGACAGGTCTTCCAGACAGAAAATCAATATGGAAACAACAGCCTTAAATGATACATTGGACCACTTGGATTTAATCGATATTTTCAGAACATTTCACCCCAATGCTGCAAAATACACGTTTTTCTCAAGCGCACATGGAACATTTTCCAAGATAGACCATATGTTAGGCCACAAAACAAGTCTTGATAAATTTAAGAAAATTGAAATCATACCAATTGTCTTCTCTGATCACAATGCTATGAAATTAGAAATGAACTACGGGAAAAAAACTGGGAGACACACCAATTCATGGAGGCTGAATAACTTATTACTAAATAATGAATGGGTCAAGCAGGAGATCAAGGAAGAAATCAAAAGATATCTCGAGACAAACGAAAATGAAAACACGACGACCCAAAATCTATGGGATGCCGTGAAAGTGATCCTAAGAGGGAAATTCATAGCTTTGCAGGCCTACCTAAAGAAACAAGAAACATCACTAATCAACAGTTTATCTTCACACTTAAGGGATCTGGAAAAAGAACAGCAAAATAAGCCCAAAGGGAGTACAAGGAAGGAGATAATAAAGATCAGAGCAGAAATAAATGAAATAGAAACCAGAAAAACAATACAAAAGATCAATGAATCCAAGAGTTGGTTCTTAGAGAAGATAAACAAAATCGACAAACCTTTAGCCAGACTCATTAAAAAAAAGAGAGAGAGGACCCAAATTAATAAAATCAGAAATGAAAGAGGAGAAGTGACAACGGACACCGCAGAAATACAAAAAGTTTTAAGAAGTTACTATGAGCAACTATATGCCAACAAATTTGACAATCTGGAAGAAATGGACAATTTTCTAGAGGCGTACAACCTTCCAAGGCTAACTCACGAAGAAACAGAAAACCTGAATAGACTGATTACCACCACGGAAATTGAATCAGTAATCAACAATCTCCCAACAAACAAAAGCCCTGGACCAGATGGCTTTACAGGTGAATTTTACAAAACGTTCAAAAAAGAATTATCACCTATTCTCCTCAAGCTCTTCCAAAAAATCCAGAAGGAGGGAAGACTCCCAAACACTTTTTACGAAGCCACTATCACCCTGATCCGAAAATCAGACAAAGACACCACAAAAAAAGAAAACTACAGGCCGATATCTCTAATGAACATAGATGCAAAAATCCTCAACAAAATATTAGCGAACAGAATTCAGCAATACATTAAAAAGATCATACACCATGATCAAGTGGGATTCATCCCTGGTATGCAAGGGTGGTTCAACATCCGCAAGTCAATTAATGTGATACACCACATTAACAAAATGAAAAATAAAAATCACATGATCATATCAATAGATGCAGAAAAAGCATTTGATAAAATCCAACAGCCATTTATGATAAAAACCCTTAAGAAAGTGGGAATAGAGGGATCATATCTCAACATAATAAAGGCCATATATGACAAACCCACAGCTAACATCATACTCAATGGGGAAAAGCTAAAACCATTCCCCCTAAGATCAGGAACAAGGCAAGGTTGCCCACTATCTCCGCTTCTATTCAACATAGTGCTGGAAGTTCGAGCCACAGCAATCAGACAAGAAAAAGAAATAAAAGGCATCCAAATTGGTAAGGAGGAAGTAAAATTATCATTATATGCAGATGATATGATACTGTATATAGAGAACCCTAAAGACTCCACCAAGAAGCTATTAGAGCTGATAGATGAATTTAGTAAAGTAGCAGGATACAAAATTAATATTCAGAAATCAGTTGCATTTGTATATACCAATAATAAAACATCAGAAGGAGAAATTAAAAAAACAATCCCATTTACAATTGCTCCAAAGACTATAAAATACCTGGGAATAAATTTAACCAAAGAAGTAAAAGATCTGTACTCAGAAAATTATAAGACACTGAAGAAAGGAATGAAGGAAGATATAAATAGATGGAAACACATATCATGTTCATGGATAGGAAGAATTAATATAGTTAAAATGTCCATACTGCCTAAGGCAATATACATATTCAACGCAATTCCTATCAAACTACCAATGACGTTTTTCACAGAAATAGAACATATAATCCTAACATTTATATGGGACCATAAAAGACCCCGAATAGCCAAGGCAATCTTGAGAAATAAGAACAAAGTGGGAGGTATAACAATACCTGACTTCAAATTATACTACAAGGCTACAGTAATCAAAACAGCATGGTATTGGCATAAAAACAGACACATAGATCAATGGAACAGAATAGAGAGTCCAGAAATAAATCCATGCCTATATGGCCATTTAATCTACGACAATGGAAGCAAGAATGTACGATGGGGTAAAGATAGTCTCTTCAATAAATGGTGCTGGGAAACCTGGACAGACACATGCAAAAAAATGAAGCTGGACCACCTCCTTACACCATATACAAAAATAAATTCAAAATGGCTTAAAGACTTAAATGTAAGATCTGAAAACATAAAATACCTAGAAGAAAATATAGGAAGAAACTTCACAGACATTACCCGGAGTAAGATTTTTACTGATATATCCCCTCGCGCGAGGGAAGTAAGAGAAAAAATAACCATGTGGGATTATATCAAACTAAAAAGTTTTTTCACAGCAAAGGAAACCATCAATAAAACAAAAAGGGATCCTACTGAATGGGAAAAAATATTTGCCAATGATATATCTGATAAGGGATTAATATCACAAATCTATGAAAAACTCACTCAACTCAACTCCAAAAAAACAAACGACCCAATTAAAAAATGGGCAGAGGACTTGAAGAGACATTTTTCTAAAAAGGACATACAGATGGCAAACAGACATATGAAGAAATGCTCAACCTCACTAACCATCAGAGAAATGCAAATAAAAACCACAATGAGATACCACCTCACCCCAGTCAGAATGGCTATCATCAGTAAATCAACAAACAACAAGTGCTGGCGCGGATGTGGAGAAAAGGGAACGCTTGTGCACTGTTGGTGGGATTGCAGATTGGTGCAGCCACTATGGAAAACAGTATGGAGGTATCTCAAAAATCTGAAAATGGAACTACCCTATGATCCAGTAATTCCACTCCTAGGTATCTATCCGGAGAAATCCAAAACTCCAATTCAAAAATCTTTATGCACTCCTATGTTTATTGCAGCACTATACACAATAGCTAAGACATGGAAACAACCGAAATGCCCATCGGTAGATGACTGGATTAAGAAAATGTGGTACATTTATACAATGGAGTACTACGCAGCCATAAAGAAGAAAGAAATCTTACCATTTGCAACAACATGGATGGACCTAGAGAACATTATGTTAAGTGAAATAAGTCAGACAGAGAAAGATAAGTACCATATGATCTCGCTTATATGTGGAATCTAAAGAAAAGAATGAGTGAATGAACTAATCAGAAACAGTTTTGGAGACAAAGAGGAAAAACTGAGGGTTGCTGGGGGGGGTGGGGGGGTGGGGGTAAAGGGGAAGGTGAGGGGATTAGAAAACAATCAGTAACCACAAGATGGACACGGGGTTTTGAAAATTAATCTGGGGAACGTAATTTAGTGGTTACCAGAGGATAAGGGGATTGGGGGGTGGGAGATGAGGGTAAGGGGGATCAAATATATGGTGAGGGAAAGAGAACTGACTCTGGGTGGCGAACACACAATGTAATTTATAGATGATGTGATACAGAATTGCACACCTGAAATCTATGTAATTTTACTAACAATTGTCACCCCAATAAATTAAAAAACAAAAAACAAACAACAACTATAAAATAGAAAGTGAAAAAAAAAAAAAGAATTGTTTTGGCCTCCTTTGCATCTTCCACAATGCTTGTCATAGGACAAGAGGTCAATGTGGGCATTTATTGGCTGGTTAGCACGGTGTTTGATGGATTTATTAATAATTAATTCACTCATTCATTCAACAGCTATCTGTTGAAAATGTACATATTATGTTGTGAAGAGTGTCAAAGTGTGGGTTGGAGGTGTCTTTGGATAGGAGGGCCAACCCTATTCACCATCTTCAATGGTGTCAGGGTACATCTTTAATGCCTCTATTACCTTATCCCCAGAGAAGAAGCCCAGATGATCTTGGAGATGCCTCCCAGGTCCTTACCTGGATAGATCCTAAAGAATCCAGTTGAGCTGCCAAAATATTGCCAGGTCAGTGTCGGGTCTCTCTGGAAGTTCTCCACAAAAACAGGATTCAAGGCTTCAGACATGTAGACTCCATTTAAAATATCTGGATCTAGAGGATAAGATTATAGAAGGAATTGCAGGGGAAACTAAATCAGGAGCCACAGTGACCAATTCTTCACCTGATGAACACACACACACACACACACACACACACACACACACACAGCCTGCAGTGATGTAGTTTACAACTTCCCTTCACACTTCACACCCTCTAAGCCGGGAACACTGATTTTCTCCCAGCCCAGACTTGTGTAGAATGATTCCTCTTCTCAGTCAAGGAGGTTGGAGAATCAGTTTACACCCTGCAGGGCTTCTCAGGAAAATGGAGGCAAATCATTAAACTCCACCAGCACCACCAGCCCCAACCTATCAACTACCAGGTAGTTGGGAGCCTGCTGGGCCATGGGGTGGGCGGGGTCTACCTTTGTTGTACACGTTGGTGGGTAGCTGCACATTGCTGAGGGACGTGTTCACCATCAGGTTGCTGAAGTGTGCATTGGACTCAAGGACAAACTCAGCCCCCAGCTCCACGTAGTTGCCATTTGCATCTCTCTCGTTGATCAGGACTGAGTTGTAATAGTCAAACTGGGGGAGACGAGAATGGGCCAGGCAGAGACAGTGCAGACACAGGGACCCGCAGAGTGAGAACGAGAAAGAAATGGTGCAATCAGATGACTCAGATGCAAGAGATGGTCAGATGGACTGACAGTCTGCATACAAGTTCTGTCTGTGTAGGATTCAGGAAATGACCCACAGGATTTGGGCCAATACATACCCAGATAATTAGAGCGGATGGTTGATTTGATTGGGTTTTGATGTAAATTGCCTAGATTACTGCCCTGTATCCCTCTGAGGATCCAGCAGTCTGCTCTCTGCTCTTACACAGTGTTGGAGGGTCTGCTTGGATTACCACACTCTTCCCTCACTCCCCCCACATCACCTGGTGTGTTCAGGCTTGAACAGCTTCCCTCAGGCCCCCGTCCATCCTGCCCATGTCACAATACTGCTGCTACAAATCCGGCTGTGTTCCTCCCTGCTCAAAGTCTTCAATATGCACCATGCCGTCTGAATAAAGGCCAGTTCCTACCTTTACCACCATCACTTTCTGCTTCACCAGCCCCTGGACACACGGAATGGATCACTGGCAATTTCCTCAATTTTGTATTTCTTTAATTTCTTTTCCCTCAGCCTAGAAACCCCTTCTCCATGGCCTCAGCTACTCAAATTCCCCTCAGCCTGGGCCAGCCCTGAGGTCACCTGTGTGTGGGAGTTTCTGAGCTCCTCCCCTGCCCTCTGCAATGTGGGAATGCTCTGTTTACCGTTTGTATGGATGTGTTAAAAGCCTCATGCTAGAGTTATTTGGTCTATGAGCTTGACTTTGCGCAGAGGCTAGCACGTTGCATTGGGTAATAAATGTCTACAGAAAAGTGGATTGCCGCTCTACACCCCAGCCCCAGGTCCTGGCAGCTGTCTCTCCTACCTGTCTCATAAATCTCTTCTATAAAGACTCCAGGGCATTTCAGAATCAAACTGTTGTAGGTTCACATAAATCCTGAGCACATTAAAAGATAGCTCTGGACCTCAACACCTCCACTCTTCCATATCCTGTCCTCAGTGGCCCTGGCCATCGCAGGGGTAGGAGATTAGCCAATATACCCTCTGAGGACTCACCACCAGAGATTTGTTGAATTCATGGTTCAGGTCAGCCTCCTCAGCGGCCTCTACCAGGTTCTGAGAGATGGGAACACAAAAGGGAGAATGAATGGGCAAAAGGTGGCCAGTGGGTCTGCACTTCCACTCCTAAGAATATGCCCCAGAGAACTGAAACGGGGACTCAGAAGAGAACTTGTGTACGAATGTTCACAGCAGCACTATTCACAGCAACCGGAAGTGAATGCATGTTCCTAAGTGAAAGAAGCCAGTCTGAAAAGGCTGCGTACTGCATGGTTCCAACCACATGACACTCTGGAAAGGCAAGGCTATGGAGACAGGGAAAGATCAGTGGTCGCCAGCGGTTTGTAGGGAGGGAGGGAGGGATGAATAGGTGGAAAACAACGGACTTTGAGGGCGGTGACACTATTCTGCATGATCTGTGATGGTGGATACATGTCATTATGCATTTGTCAAAACCCACAGAATGTACAACACCGAGAGTGACCCTAATGTCAACTGTGGGCTTTGGGTGACAAGGATGTGTCAATGCAGGTTCACAGATTGTTACCAATGTACCACCCTGGTGGGGATGTTGGTAGTTGAGGAGGTTGTGTGTTTGTGGGGGCAGGGGTATATGGGAACTCATTGTACATTCTTCATAATTTTGCTATGAACCCAAAACTGCTCTAGAAACATTCTATTTAAATGTGGGTGAATGTGTATATAAGCATATAAATTTTAATCATTTTTAAATTGTGCAATTCAGTAGCAGAAGGCACATTCACAATGTTGTACAACTGTCATCACTGTCTAGTTCCAGAACTGTTTTCACCACCCCAAACGGAAACCCTGTGCCCACTAAGCAGTCACTCTGACGCCCTTCTGTCCTTGGCTCCTGGCAGCCACTCATCTGCTTTCTGCCAATGGGTTTTCCTATTCTGGATATTTCACATAAACGGAATCATACAATATGTGACTTTTGTATCTGGAGTCTTTCACTTAGCATGTTTTCAATGCTGATCCATGTTTTAATGTGTATCAGAACTTCATTCCTTTCTATGGCTGAATAATATTCCATTTTACAGATATTTCATATTTTGTTTATCCATGCATCAGTTGATGGACATTTGGGTTGTTTCCACCTTTCAGCAACTGAATATAAATATATACAATTTTTGATTGTCAATTATACCTCAATAAATCTGGGGGAAGCAGAAAAGAAGTCCTGGCTCCTATTCTGGCTTTGTCAGGGGCAAACCATAAAGCCTCTCTGGGTCTCTACTTATACAGCTGTAAATTGGGTAGAATAGTCCTTGCCTTCCCTGCTTACAACCCTTCCCTACTCCTCTATTCCTAGGATGTGATGAAGAAATTCCCCAGAGCCCAGATTATTTCAGCAATGTTTTGCAGGAAACTTTCCCATGGGCACTCCCATAGAAGGGTCAGTGGCTGTGACCCCCACGGAACCCCCAGCAGGGAGCAGGGGCTGATGCTTGGAGTAGGAAGGTCTGCAGAGAAAACGCTCATTTGATTGGTTTTTCGAAGTTGAAGCCGTGGGAAAGCCACAGTGCAACTGGAGGCCCAGGGAGCCCAGAGCCGGGCCTCTGAGGGGAGCCAGGACTGTTGTGCTCTAACACCACGAGGACCAGCCCCTGGAGTGGTGCATCCCTGCATCTCAGTGCCTGTGCCCGCTCAGGGAGGCGGTTTCCACAGCACTGCAGACTGAAGGAGGCAGGCGGTACTGCTGTGCTGGTGGTGTGGGAGGTCAGTGTACCCCTGCTGTGGCCCAGGGTGGGCTTTCCAGCCCCCAAGTATCTTCCCATTGGTCCCTGATGCTAAGATCCTTTGCCCCTAAACTTGGAAAAAAGAGGCAGCAAATTGTAACTCATGGGAAAGAAGGCACCAGAAACTTTACACAGGATCCCTCCCAGATAGTGCTTTTGATGGGCGTGGGGTGGGGTGGGGGCGGGGAGACAGACTGGCAGGCTGGCCAGGCTGCAGTTTACATTCCCAACACTTCCCACCCTCAGCACTGGCCTCAGCCTCCCCTCCAACAGCCTACCACCCAGCCCCATCGCCTTTCTCCTGGCTCCCTGAAAGAATTCCTTTGGGAGACAACATTAGTGTTGAACGGTTCGATTTCTTGCTGGGTGGAGCAGGAACTATGTCCCTCCATCCAGCCAGGTCCCCACAGCACCCAGGTAGGCATTTCAAGCCAGGGAAGTGACACATTCTGTTTCTACCAGGCCAAGCTGGGCTTGGTGGGTGTGCAGTGACGAAACCACTGAGCACAAGACCAAACACTATAAACCCCTCTGCTGTCTGGGCAGCCCTCAGAGCACGTGGATGTCATGAAGGCTGGGTCCACATGGCAGGAAGGGAAAGGGTTGGGGGATGAGTAGTGGGAGGAAAGAAGGGGAAAGGAGAGAACAGAGAGAAGAGGAAGGGAGTTTTCCTTTGTATGCTCTCTATCCCTCTATACTCCCACCCACCCACCTCCCACCCATCCATCCATCCACCCACCCATCCACCCCATCCTTTCATTCAGCAGGTGACTCCTAAGTCCTCATTCTATAGCTGCTCTGCACCCGTCACTGAACATGAGGTTGTGATGCAGAGTTGCTGTTAAGACTGCAGGTTGGTCCTATTGCATCGGTCATTGTTCCCTAAGGCAGAGCTGTAATCTCAGCCCTCTCTTCTCCCCTTGCTTTCCATCATTTCCTCCTTTGCAAGGATGTTTTGGCTCATGGGGACACAAGGCAGACACTCATGTGGTAGGAAAAGGATGATGTGGGTGAGAGGATGCAGGGCCACGCCATCGGTAAGGGTCATTTCAGTGTGACAGGGTCTGGGGAAGAAAGCCCCCACAGATCAATAGGACCTGGAGCACCTTGATGGCCTCCACTTTCCTGTGGAGCATGGTCTCCATGTCCTCTGAGAACTTCCGCACCAGCTCCAAGCCATTCACCTCCTGGATCCTCAGACTGGGCTCCACATCCTTGTATTTCTGTTAAGGGGAATGTGGGAGAGATGAGTACCTGTTATCCGGCACCAGGATGTTTGGTACCTGATGACACGTGGCCTCCATCCTCTCAACTGTGTATTCACATCCATGAGGCTTTGTTTACTCAACAGGGGCAAGGACAGACCCTCCCCTCCTCACATAATCTCCCCCACTAACAGCAATAGCTGCCTCTTATCAAACATCCTCTCTGTTCCAGGGGCTCTGGACACAGTTGGTTAATATCCTTAAGGGGGAGTAGACTGGGGCTCAGAGAGGTCAATGAACTTGACCAAGATCACACAGCCAGGTCTCCAAGGCTTCCACATTGTCTGCAGCCATGCCTGCCGCGCCCTGGGGCTGCTCGTGACTGTGACCCCTCCCTGAGCATCGGTTCATTTTTCCCCACGCCCCGTGAAGTCATTATGCTCCTGCCCACAGCATGTCTGGTCTGAGCGCAGCAGAGGCAGGTATTGATGCTGCCTGAAAAAGTGCCAGGGAGCCTAGAAGAGTTCAGAGAGCTGGGTTCGAGTTTACTTGCTGGGGCTACAGGAGACAACCTTTCCCCAGGTGTGCGCATCACCAACGTTTAATGACCCAGTGTGGCAACCTATCGGCCATGTGACCGTAGGTAAGTTTCCTCATCGGCAAGATGTGGCATTGGCATGGCTTTAGAGAATGCTCTAGAATGCATAAGTTAGAGAATGTTTTTACCCCAACAGCCACATATTATTGCTCTTTCTCACCTGGAGTTGGAGGGCACAAATGGGAAAGTTGAATGAAAGGCTGCTGTGCAGTGTAGAAGGGTGGTGTGAGTGGGAAGTGGGTCTGAGCTGTCATTCTGTAGTGGCCTGTGGACAAGCTGCAGCTCATGGTGGCTCCTCCCACTTCCTCCAGCCGGAGGACCTGTGGGCTGTGGGGAAGGGACGGCAGGAGGGGGCCGCAGGGTGGTCACGTGCAGGCATAAAAACCTGCGATTGGCATTTAGCATCATTCAGAAAATGGCAAGGATGGTAGTCACCTCATGAAGCTGTGGTGAGAGTTAAATCTCAAATAGAAAACTCTTAGTGAATGGTAATACTAGAGAATGGCAAGCTATTATTAAAACTGGTCTGGGAGTTATAAATATCAGAGGAAAAAAGGGTTGTTTATAACCTACTAAGAAGACAGGTGAGGTGTCCATCTGCACATAAAGCAATTGATCAATAAAGGGCAGGGGAGCTGGTGCGTCATCCTGTCCTCAGGCCCCACATCCTGCCCAGGAGCCGGCACAGGCCACGTGGGCTCTGCTGTCTGGGCAAGGCTGGTGCTCCTGAGAGCTGGAGGTCTGGGAGCTCTGCCTGCACAGAAGGCCACGGGCCAGCTGGCCAGCTTCTGCGGCCTAAGCAGATGCTGCAGGATTTCCCATGTCCGGCTAAGGCCCCACTTACTGCTTCTCCTCTCCCACCCCTTTCACAGGCGCAGCCCTGCACCCCAGTCTGCTCGCTCCTGCTCCCTCTTCCCTCTGTTCTTCACAGCCTTCCCACCCCATCTAATTCCACCTTGGCGTCAGCTTCCTGGGGTTCTGAGCAGGCCCTATGGTCTTGGCCACCCCACTGACTTGGGCAAATCGTTCCCTCCCTGGGTCTCAGTTTCACCCCCTGAAAATGAGGGGATTGTGTTAGACGATGTCTGAGCCCCCTCACAGCTCCTCTCTCTGGGAGGGCTCCCTGGTGATTGCCCTCAGAACACCCCAGGAGCTCCTGGAAGAGGGTTACTGACCTTCTGCAGCAAGAGGGAGCCCGAGTATTTGGTCACCGTGTCATACAGGTCCCTGCCGAAGGTGTTTGCCCACAGCTTCACTCTGCAGAGCCATGACAGAACATGTGTATACACACGTGTACACACACATAGATGCACACGTACATACAAAACAACTGTCCACACACACAGATACCCACTGATCACATACGCACAAACACAGAGACACACACGATACAGAGATTCGCACTGTAATGCACATACACACCTGGACATACGTACACAGACATACACCCAGAAAAACACATATAAGGTCCTCCTGTCCCTGCTGGCCAGGGCACGAGACCCCGAGGACCCACCGGGGTCTCAGCAGCTGCACTGAGTGTGCTGAATACCCTTGGTGGGGTCTCCCACTGAGGGGCGAGGGTCAAGGGCTGATGAGCTGGAACCAAAGCCTGACCCCAAACACCCACGGGCCGTGGTTTGTGGTTGGAGAACGGACAGGAGAGGAGGGAAAGAGACTATGGACAGTGCGGACCGGGGTGGAGAGGGCTCTGAGGACAGACCCTGGGGTTGCTGGGCCACAGCTGCAGCTTCTCAATGAGTCGTTCCCGCTAATGTTCCCTGCTCATGGTCACCGTGGGCTGCTGCGTCCTCTGTTGAAATTTCAGAGGGAGCACGAAGCAAGGGAGCAGAGGACCAGGCTGTGAGCTGCTGGTGCTGAGGCTGAGAGCAGGCCGGGCATTGAGGGAGGGAACCACACCTCACCCTGGTGCACGCAGCCTGGGACAAACCCTGACCTCTGTGTGTCCCCAGAGTGCACCAAGACCCCACCACCTGGGCCGTATGGTGGGGTCTTGGGGTGTGCATGCAGGACTGTGTCTGAGCCTCTCCAGATGGAGCAAACGGAGTTTGCCCACATGATCATTTCAAGATCAGCGTTCTTCAGTCAGTCCACCAGTATCTACTGAGGTCCTATGTGCCAGGCATTGTGCACGTCTTAGAGCCACATCCTGTCCTCACCTCTGTAACGCTCAGTTAGAGGGATGCCCCTTCATATACAGGAAGCATAATGCATGTTTGAAGAGACACCAACAAAGCTTGGGGAGTGGTGGCGAGGGAAGGCTTCCCGGGATGGGGGCAGGGGTCTGCATTCAGTGTCAGAAGTTTGGGAGAGTTTAGCCTGACAAAGAGTTTTGGAAGAGAATTCTAGTTGGAGAGCTCAGAAGAGCTGGGGGGAGTCAGGCATGACTTCCAGGTTTCCAGCTGGGTGTTTGAGCTGATGGTGGTGTTATTAAGTAAAGTTAGCAACATCAGGGAGATCAGGGAAGCACGCTGGGGAGGGTGAAAGGTGACAAGAGTAACTTGGGATGTCTAGAATGTAAGATTTCCGTTGCAGAGTGACATCAGCTGGTTGTGCATTGCACAACTCTAAAAAGCACCAATTGCTTTGTATCTTGAAAGACACAAACTTGAATTTAAAACTTCACATGATGTTCAGGAAGAGATATCTATAGAAAACAGATATGTGAGTCTAACAGGCAGAGGCACGGCTAAGAGTCATTAGTTCATGGAAATTCTGGGGGTAGGACATTGGGGGCATGAGAAAGTCTGAGTGGATGACAAAGCCTGGAGAACACCAACAATCTTAAGGGCAGGCAGGGGGAAAGGAGCACTTGTGGAAGGCAGAGAAGTAACAGGTGCCCAAGGAGACCTGGAGAGCACAGCATTATGAACATTGAGGCATTGAGACTCAAGGAAAAGGGAAAGGCTAGTGTCTAATACAAGAGTCCAGGGAGAGGGCAGCCGGGTGGCTCAGTTTGTTAGAGCGTGAGCTTTGAACAACAGTGTGGCTGGTTCGATTCCCACATGGGCCAGTGAGCTGCGCCCTCCACAACTAGATTGAAGACAACGAGCTGCTGCTGAGCTTCTGGAGGGGCGGTTGGATGGCTTAGTTGGTTAGAGCGCAAGCTCTCAACAAGTTTTGCTGGTTCAATTCCCCATGGGATGGTGGGCTGCGCCCCCTGCAACTAAGATTGAAAACGGTGACTGGACTTGGAGCTGAGCTGCACCCTCCACAACTAGATTGAAGGACAATGACTTGGAGCTGATGGGCCCTGGAGAAACACACTGTTCCCCAATATTCCCCAATAAAATTTAAAAACAGAAAAGAAAAGCAAGCGCCCTTTAAAAATAAGAGTCCAGGGAGATAAATCCAGAAGTATCTACCAGGTTGGGCAATGAGGGCCTTTGGTGACTCAGGTGGAAACAGCTTTGGGAGGGCAGTGGAAGCCAGAGCCAGGTGGTGGGGGCTGAGGGGGTGGGAGGGCGTGGCCTCACAGGAGAGAGATGTGAGGTCTTTAGGATGGGAAAGACTGAGACAGACCCAGTGGGAGAGAGGAGGGGAGGAGCCAGGGTCCCAGACAGTGGTTGGGTGCAGATGTGGGTGGTTTGGGGACCTTAATCTCAACGACTCTCTCTGGAGGTTTCTTTGTAGATGGTCCATTCTGCAGTTCTTCTCAATCAAGACCTGGATCCCAGCCATCTTGTCTCAGCACTCAGCCTGTTCCTAGAGTTGGCCTTCTACTCTTGGGTGGTGTGTGTCCTGGGGGTGAAAGCTATTCTCGCTGTCTCCTCACCAGTAGGTAGTTTTGCAGGCTCAGGGGTGTAATGGTGAAGCACAGGCCCAGCTGAGTTGAGTCCAAGCTCCGGCACTTCCCTTTACTGGCTATGGGAACTTGGGAAGTGTCCTGAACTGCAGAATCGGGATACTGTTACCCCCTCAGCACCTTTTTGCAGGCCTACAAAAAGCAGAGACTATACAACCAGCTGGGAACAGTGCTGTTCAACAGAGCACATGTAAACATTTGTGCTGTTCCAGCACTCTGCCCGCTTCCGCGGACACGTGAGGTTGACAGCTGGCTCTGGTGGCCTGATCTCATGCTGCACTTGAGAGGCCGGACTGAGCAGGAAACCCCCGTTAGTCTAGAGTGCTCTGCTCCCCACATTTATTGGAAATTTCTTTAATAGGTCCACCAGAGCCAAGGACTAAAAAACAGACAGCCCCAGAATGGGCACACAGCAATTTAAATTTGTAGGAAAATATAAATGACTGACACCTGGTCTTAATGACAGCGTGTACAGCTGCGGCCCGGAAGGAGGCAGAAAGGCACAGAGTGGAAAGACTCAGACCAGCAAAGTCTAATCTGACCTAGTTTCTGGTTGCGGGAGACATTTTGTCAATTTAGAATTGTTTTACCCCTTCAGACTGTCGAAATGAATTTCCTAACAAATCCCTCGAGAGCTGCAAGGATCATTTTGAACCAAAGTAGCTCGCAGTCCATCACCTGGTAGCAGCAGTCACCATGGAAGGAGCAGCGCCCTGCAGGTGTCCCAGACCCGCTAGCCATCTGGGTGAACTGAGCTCTGATGATCAGGTGTCTGCGCTGGGCGGGTGGGACTCCCCAGGGCAGGAGAGGAAGGTGAAGAAAAGGTCTTCACAGCAAGAGGAGGAGAACGGCAGGCGACGTCCCCAGGGGAGAGCCGAAGGGAGGGCAAAGGGGAGTGGTGCAGAGGATTGTCTGCCAGCCAGAAGGAGGGGAGGAAAGGGTAAAAGAGTTCATGGGGTGGGGCGGAATTTGGTGCTTACGTTTCCAGGGGAATCTGGGCCTGCCCCATCGTGGGGGGCAGGGCTGCGCCTGACAGCAGCAGCAGGCACAGGATGGCTGCAGTCTTCCGCATGGAAGCCCAGGTCGTTGGCCATAGGCGGGAGGGCATCCTGCTGTGGGTGCAGCTGGCGTCCGGCTGGAACCTGGGAGGTGGGGGTGAGCTGCTCGCCTGGTGTCAGGGCAAGCAGAGAGGAAAGAGCTGCCTGAGGCTGTGAGCTCTGTCTGCCAGTCACCCAGATCTTTGGATGTCCCCAAGCTTTCTGCCTTTCAGGTCCTGGCAAGCCTGGGGTTCCACAGCTTTCAGTTGGGTCCTGGTTGCAATGCCTGGCCGGAGAGGGGGCTTCTCTCTCTCTGCTCCACAGTGAACGGCGACAGAAGAGCTGCTTTCCCTCAGCAGCAGGTTTCCAGGAGAGAGGCTGAGTGTCGGGCAGGGCAGGTTGTGACAAAATGAACCCCTTAATCCATTGGCCTCTCCTCTAATCCCTCGGCTGACAGCAGGGAGAAGGGGGTGACAGCAGTGACCTCAGCAGGATTACCCTGATTTCAGAAGACAGGGTTTGCTTCTCTTGGGTGTCACTGTCATGCGGGGTCTCAGCTCCCGCTCCCCACATAAGAACGCAGGACATGGTGAGGCCAAACAGGAACACCCACGGAGCCATAGATGGGGGAGTCATACCACTATATTCTCGCTGGCGGCTGGGTTGGAGACACAGGAAGCAGGAGCCACACAATCCACAATCCTCCTTCTGCTTCTCTGCCAACCAACCAATCAACCCCCTACTGTAGCCACTGCAGTTATAGTAGTGGCCAATGGCTAACTGGTAACAGTGGATGGCCACCCAGCCACCGCGGGTGGCCATCTGATTACAGCTGGTGGCCACCGAATAACTGAGCCAGCACTTTTCCACGTGAGGCCGAGAGCCTGGAAACTGCTCTCTGGGACTGTCCCCACAGTCATATCATAGCCCTCCTGCTTTAAAGAGGCAGACTGCTCCTGGACAGCCCTCCTGGACCCAAGGGGAGAAGGACACTGTGACACTGGCCCAGGACAACAGCTGACGTTTGCCTAGTGCTCAGATTTACCAAGAGCTGTAACAAATCCTCTCTCTGAACCTCAGAGTGATCCTGGCAGGTCGGTGGTGTCATCCATGTTTCAGGGGCTCTTGAGGCACAGGGAAGGTTGGGAACAGAGACCCTCGTGTGTCCAGGCCTGCTGCCTCTGGTCAGGTCAGATGTAATGTCAATACCCTGTGGCCCCCACACCCCCCATGTCTCAGCTGCTCCTGCTTCTAGGCCAGAGATACCTTTGCTGGGAAGCTGGTAACACTTCAGGGCCCCTCCCTTGCACAACAACATGTCCCTAATGTATGCAAAAGGAAGACAGTTCAACCACCCCTGGGTTAAGACCTCTGTTTCTTTCCATCCTTTCTCTGATTTCCCCTCGGTTGGGTGATATTTAGTGGCTGTGTGCGTTTGGGGGATCCAGCTAAGAGAAAGATGAGTTGGGGAAGCATTTAATTTGGGCTCATGGGATATATTTATGTAGCTCACAGTCACGTCCTTGTAGAGATAGGTTATCTCCAGCCACCCCGGTGCAGGAACACTCATGACCCACAGTGCCGACTCAGCCTGTGTCAGGACACCCCGGTGCCCTATGTACAGCACTCCCCGCTGGAAGTACGCGGGACGTGAAGAAAAATAAGGTCGAAATACTTGGAGCCAGAAGCTAGTCTGGAAGATTCTTTCAAATATCAAACTAATAGAATTGCCAGCAGGGGATTTGGTTCTCATCAAGACCTGGCCAGAACAGTTCTCTCCCCTTAGAAAAGTAGTTGATACTGAATGTCTGTAATTATAAACATGTCATGCATTGTCTTTTCTTCCAATGGGAATTACACGAAACAGAATTTGATCCAAATTCTTGTGGTTGTGGGTCCAAAGCAGTGATGGGACCACATGGGTACTGCACGTGATGTCGCAGTTTATACATTCCATGTGTCAGAGTGCTTCCTGGTGTATCTGATGCATCTGGTCCTGACAAAATCTGCTGGTTGCTGCAAAATGGCATCCAAATTGCCACCAATGCAGAGAAATGTCTGAAGAGGTGAGTGTTTTAGTGAGAGAACTCCTACACATATTTATCAATAAGTCAGTGTCGTTGTACCCGTCATCTGGCCACACAATTATGTGGCTCAGTACAACTGACATAGGATGTTGCTTAGAGAATGCTGGGGTTCATAGTCTCATGGAGCCGAAGAATGGATACACGGACCAGGAAGAGGCAAAGAGTGGCACAGGAAGCAAGCAAAGAGTTACAGCTCCCGAGCGGGAGGGGGTACCCGAAGCTGGGATGCCCACTAGCTAAGGCAAAAGCTTGTGTTTATATACCTTTGTTTTTACCTGGGAGGGGGATGTTGGGATGTGGGTGCCCATGGATACAATGTTTCCCAGGCTCGCTCTACTGCTCAGCTTGAGGGGAGACCATTGAAACAAACCCATTTGTCACCAAGTAGGATTGATGATATTTTTGTCCTGGTACGTTTGTCCTGGGTTCTGTTTTTGTTCTGTTTTTGCTCAGTCTACCAAGGAGTCTCTCACTGCCTGGTGTCATACTAACTAACCTGTCACAATGGGCAGTGATTTCTAACTGCATTGAATTTTTCCTACAAATGCCTTCATTGCAGATGGATTTGGTATATTTTTCAGGATTACAAATCATACCAAATTTAGAGAAAATACCACAGAGGTGTGTGTGGCAATTAAGAAATAAAAAGAATGTGTAATTTTTGTAGGTTTTGTGATTTTTGTGGTATTCATCAACTTCTTAAAATTTGTAATTTGGAGTGATTCTTTTATTATAAGTAAATATTAACTTTTGTATGTATTTTTGTATTTGTAATTTGTATTCTTTTTCTACTATAGATGACCACCCCCAAATTATGCAAGCTGCCAACCCCACGGAACCTGATCCAACCCCATTCTAGCATCTGCTCATCGAAGACATTACTGCTCCAAGGTCCTTGTGCCGCACAAGTCGAAATGCCAAAGGTCAAGACGTCAGAGTTTGGAGTAAGGAAAGGTTTATGGATTAGGAAGTCATCAATGGAGAAGATGGGGGCCCTAGTAGTTCCTCAAATCCGTTTTAAGAAAGTACAGAGTTCAAGCTTCTTTCATGTCAAGGGAAGAGGAAATGGGCGGGGCTGTCTTTGCAAAACCTCAAGCCCCAAGCAGAATTCCTGTAATGACTAGCACGTGTAAAGCAGGAGCTATGAGCCTGAAGGCCATGGGGACAACCGGGCTTAAACAAGGTGGAGTCAGAGCACTGAGCATTTCACTGTTCCAGAGGCACTGGCTCACTCAAACGTGCTGAGCAGGGGCACTGCTTCGAAAGCCACCTGTGCTCACCGAGCTCACTTCTCAGGCACAGTGGTAGCCTAGGTCCCACTCAGCTCCTTACAGCCCCTCAGGAGCCTTCAAAGTACTTGTAAAGAAAAATAAATATTGATATTATAATGGTGGGTAAAGTAACATGTCTTTTCGAAGACTATTGAACAATGTACCACAGTTTCTTAATCCAATCGTCTACCGATTCTTGGCTATTGTGAATAGTGCTGCAATAAATATAAGGGTGCATACATTTTTTTGAATTAGTGTTTTGGATGTCTTTGGATAGATACCTAGGAATGGAATTGCTGTATCATAAGGTAATTCCATTTCTAGTTTTTTGAGATGCCTCCACACTGTTTTCCATGGTGGCGGCACCAATCTGCAATCCCACCAGCAGTGCACAAGGGATCCCTTTTCTCCACATCCTCGCCAAGAAGTGGAGTACAGCATAAGGAATAGAGACAGTAGAAATGTAACAGCTCTGTGCGATGTCAGAGGGGTAGTAGCTTGGGGGAGGAGGGTTATCACTTTGTGAGGGGTATAAATGTCAAATGTCTAACTATTACATTGTTTTGTACACCTGAAACTAATAATAAAAAAGAATAAAAAATAAAAATAAAAAAAGACTATTGAACAAAAATTTAATCGAATAAATTTGAAGATCTAGTGGGCTTTATTAAGCAATTCATGAATCGGGCAGCATGCCATCCAACAAGTAGAAGGGTGCTCTGAGCAGTTTTACAAAACGGAAGGTTTTTCTAGGCAGGAACTGGGCAGGATAAGAAAGTTATTAGTGAAAGAAAAGAAAGGATTTTTTCTGGCAAGGTTACCTTCCCTCTGGGGAAGGTGGGGGTTCTTATCAGGCTGATTGCCACAGCTTCCTTTGGTGATAGATTATCTCATTGGTACTGACCAGAAAATTCCTGACTGACGGATTAAGATTACATTCCTGGAGAAGGCTGAAACTTCAGTTACGTCGGTCAGGTATCAAGTCTAGGTTCCATGCATGTCACAAGTGAGTCCATTTTGAGCCTGTAGTTGTCTCTTTAACAACACCCACTAAAATATTGCACCCTACTAGTGTGCCCTAACCAGGTATACAGAGAAAAGTACCTTTTAAGTAACTCTACAATACATTTTGCTATGTATGCATTGTTGACTTGGCTATATTAGGACCGTAAGCCCTCTTCCTGCTGTGTGCTGTGAAACACTGAGGACGATGGCAGAGGGTGGGAGAGGCGGTGGCGAGGGCAGTGAACTTTAGCACCAAATACCTTCAGAGAAGGGATTTCTTAGCAGGAATAGAATGAAGTGAGGGAACAGAGCAGATAGCTAAGGGAGCTGTCAATCCTTAAGAGAGATCTTTGAAACTCAGAACTTCAGGGGCCCATCCCTCAGCTGTAGGCCACGGTGGTCTATCATTCATGCCGGTTAGGAATGAACCTACTTTGTGGCTTTATTTTTAAGGGCTCTGAGAGAAAGAGTATTCCAACTTTCTCTCAGTCAGTCTTTCATCTCAAATCCCTTAAATGGGTCGACGTAGGAAATACCAAACCTGTAGAGAATTTTAATGAGTTTATTTGAGCCAAACTGACAACAATTGCTGGGAAGCAAAATCTCAATGGATTAAGAAAATACTTTGGAGAATGGCAGTTTTGCAGCTTATTTTATATATTAGAATCAAAAGAGGAGATAAGGAAGGTACACGGAATCCATTGGTGGTAGACGAAGGGGCAGGAGAGAGCAAAGTGGGGGGAAATCTCTGGAATTGATTTCCCAGTCGTCTACCGATTGGGAAAGTAAAATGGAGAGATGCATACTTTGTTTGCATTGGTGAGTACAAGATAGTTAATAATTAACTTAATAATTAATAATTAACAATAATTAGCAACTAATAATTAATAATTAGTTAATAATTAACATTTACAGTACAAATAGGTGGTATGTGGGCAACAACAAGAAGGGATTTTGAGCTCTCGTGCTCTGGTGTGGTCGGCTGTGCCCTGAAAAAGGGATGACTCTGACATTCCAAGGGCATGTTATCTTAGATACAAAAAGACAATAGACAGTCTCACTTAAGGTAAAGATTGACCTTTGTCAAGGAAGCTACAGGCTAAAGATATGACTACCTACCATGACCTGCTTTTAATTAGGAATTTTTATGTTCAGACCATCCTACGTGGTTAATTTCGTTCTCTGAGTTTGTAGGATCCACCATACTGGCCTCCCCTGAGCTTGTCAAGTTCAGTGTGTGGCTTCTTTTTCATCCACAAATGTAATCCAACCCAACCCAACACACTTTTCTAGGGCATCCTCTTGGTGTCAACCTCCTACCAGGTACTGGAGATGTGATACCTAGAGTTGGAATGGAGGTTGGACACAATGTTTGAGATAGACACTCAAAGTCTATCTAGGGAGGCTGATCTCAAAAAACACCCAGCTAAAGCAAGCTCAGTGCTGTTGTTACAGATACCAGGACCGGAAAGAACCCAAGCGGCACTCAGTTAGGAAGCTCAGCTTTATTACGCCGGCGGGCTCAGCAGGATCCTTCCCAAAAGACTGAGCCCCTAGCAAGGTTTTGAGCAAGTTTTTATGGGTTGGGGACTTCCTTGAGTCGGGGAAGGGGTAGGCGTGGTCTGGTGATTGGCTCGGGGTGTGGCTTGGAGGGGGTTATGCGGAAGTGGGCTGGGGCTTAGGCTGGGGACCTCTCTCTCTGCTCGGGCCACCATCTTAGGTCAGTTCCCCCAACACTGTGACGCATAACAGAAGCATTTGGCAGCATAGTGGAGGGGGCAATTATTTTTCCCCTTGGTGGGAAAACAAGGAGGTACATTTCAGGGAAGACTTCACAGTGAAAGGGACATTTGAATTGGGCTTTAAAGGATGAATTGGAGTTCACCAAATGGAGACTATTGAAGGAATAGTTATAAGGAACAGACAGTATACAAGGAACAGAAAGAACAAGAGTAGGAAGCCACAGGGAGTTAAAGTGTACATATCTTTTGTGGAATGGTGAGAATATTGGTGTCTATTACTGCATACTAAGTTACACTTAGTGGCTTGACATAAAAGCAATTATTTGCTTAGTTGCTGAATGTCTATTTTTGGGCAGGGCTCAGCAGGGATGGCTCTTCTCCATTCCAGGCAGTATCAGCTGGGGGCAGCCAGAGGAACCACATCCAGGATGGTTTACTCGCATGACTGGCAGGTTGGTGCTGACTGGGGCTAGGAACTCACTGGGCCTGGGGGACTCCAGTTTCCTCCAGATGGACTACACTTGGGTTTCCTTACATCCTGGTGGCTGGGCTCCCAGAGTGACAATCCCAAGAGAATACAGTGGAAAATGTAGTGCCTTTCACGGTCTGCCTGGGAGTCACCGAGCATCACCATGGCTGTATTCTGTCGGTTAGCCAGGCTCCAGTTTGACTGAGGCTCAAAGGGAGGAGCCAGGCCCTACCTCTCCATGGGAGGAGTGTATAAATTTGCAGATGTGTTTAAAAACTGCCACAGTGAAGCTAGTGGCATCAGGGCTAAGGGAGGATGGTGACAGGTAAGGGCAGACAGAAAGAAGTGGTAGGAGATGAAGCTAGGGGAAAGTTAGACTATACCCAGATTATGAAGGGATGTATTAGTCCTTCTAAAATCTAACTTAAATATCACTTACTGCAACTCCGTAGCCATTGAAAAGTATTGATTTATCAGTGTGGCAGAACAGGGGCACAGAAGATGGGAAGGAAAAAAACCAGGGCAGTAAAAGATTGTATCTAAGCTAAGCAACTTTGTGCACAGACCACAAATTCACATTATTTCCATTGCTCAGTGAGCACTGGTCAGTGACAGTTTTCCCTAAGCTCTACCATTTAGGGAGAAGCTTGGTGGGAAAAAGTATGTGTGCATCACCCTCCCGATGTCCCCCTCCTTCCTGGACCCCTTCCACCCTCCCCCTGCAACGATCCCTCTCCTTCCCTCCCCCTGACCCTGGTCCCCCTCCTGCCCTCCCCCTCTCCTCCACAGCCCTTGTTCTGTTTCTTGATGACTGTCCACGTGCACTGGGTTCTCAAGAGCTAGGCTTAGGCTGGAGCTCACTCATCTCTGAGCTTTCCCTGCCTGAGCAACAGGACAAAGAGAATGGATCAGAGCTTCCGCTTATTCTGCAGCAGACTACAACAAGTCTGCATTTCTCAGCACTCCGTGCCATTTTTCTTCCGTTCCTGAACAGACAGTATGAGCACACACAAAAATGCATTTGAGGCACTGTGTCTGGGTCTAGATTCCCCATTGGTCATCCAATGCCTGCCCCACCTGTTTCAGGGGATAGTGAGGCTCCATGAGGCAACGTAGATATATTTTGTTGACAAACGTAAAATATTTTATCAGGGATTTCATAATCCTTTCTTTAGCAATCGAATCCTTTCTTCCATAGAAACATTTGCAGAGCCAAATAAAGCGATTTCAGTTAATGGCAGCTCCATCCATCTAGTTGCTCAGGCCAAAAACTTTGGCGTCAGTTGTGACTCCTCTTTCTCATGCCTGCTCCATCCGAGCCATCAACATGCTGCCTTACAAATGTATCCAGAATGCAGCCATTCCTCCCCGCTCCCTGCCGTGACCCTGGCCAAGCCACCACTGTTCATTCCCTGGGTGACGGCAGCAACCTTCTTACTGCTTATGCTGGCTGTCTTCTGCTTGCCTCTCCACAGCGAGGCGCTACCCTCTGCCCTGCTCCGTGCCCTTGGAGGCTTATCTGTTCAGATCCCCTCTGCGGAGCCCTATGCCCTCTGGCTTCCATTGAGCTCAGCCACAGTGAGCCCTGGCAGGAGCCTGGAAAGAAAGCAAGATTACCTCTGGTTGGTGGTGGTCCACAGCCCAACGTCACTGCTTGGCCCCGTCTGCATGACTTTCTCCCTGTGTTAGTCAGGGTTCCACAGAAACAGAACCCATACGATGTATATGTAGAGAGAAAGAGATTTATTACAAGGAATTGGGTCATGCGATTTTGGAGGCTAAGCCTCAAGCGCTGTAGCCAGGAAGCTGGAGACTCAGGAGAGCAGATGGTGTAGTTCCAGTTGAGTCTGAAGGTGTGAAAACCAGGAGACATGATGGTGTGGTTTCAGACCAAATGTGGCAGGCATGAGACCCAGGAAGAGTTACAATGTTTCAATTAGAGTCAAAAACAAGGAAAAAAACTGATGTCCCAGCTTAAATACTGTCAGTCAGGAGGAGTTGTCTCTTACTTGTAGGAGGGTCAGCCTTTGTTGTCTTCAGGCCGTCAACTGATTGGATGAGGCCCACCACATTAGGGAGAGCAATCTGCTTTACATGAGACTATAGATTTTAATGTTAATCTCATCCAGACACACCCTCACCAACATGGCCAGAATAATGTTTGACCAACTATCTGGGCACGATGGACCTGTCAAGTTGACAGATAAAATTAACCGTCACATGCTCTTTAGACTTCAGTAGTAACTGCTTCCTCTGTGACTTGGAAGGAGATGATAGCTCAGCAGCTCCTAGCCCTGGGTTAGGTTAGGTTACCCTGTGTTTCCTCTGCATCCATACATTTGAAAGAAACTTTTCTCCAATTATCCCACAATGTGTGTCCCACCTGCTGGGCCTCTGGCTCATAGTTGTTCTCCCTTCCCTGCTCCTGCCCCTCTCAGCCTATTCTTAACACAGCACAGGGCTCCTTCTAAAATGTAAGTGAGACCATGTCACTCCTCTGCCCAGAAGCGCCCAGTGGCTGTCCACCTTACTCGGAGTAGAAGCCAAAGTTCCCGCCACAGCCCCCAAGGCTTCACAGGCCGGGACCTGACTCCTCCCGGCCGGCCCCGCTCCTGCCCTCACCCAGCGGCTCCTCACTGCCCCTTGAGCATGCTAGACCTGCCCCCACAACACGGCCTGGAGGCGGACAGTCACCTCCGTGGCTCTGCCTGTCCTGCTGCCCGTCCGCGTAGCCAGCTCCCTCATCTCAGCCAGGAAAAGATGGTAAACTTGAATTAGGTGACTTGTGAGAAGTTTAATAAAGGAACTATTTGCAGAGGTATGGACAGGGTATTTGGGGAAACCACAGGGACGCTGCGGTATCCTGGGCTGGAAACAGTGGGGAGTCGATCCCAGGGCCTGAGGGGATGAGGGGAAGGGAAAGTCACTGGAGCCTGTGGAGAAGGAGCTGTATAGACAGAGCTGTCCCACAGGAATGAATGGTGGCCTCAGGATGCATCCTGTCGGTGGCAACCTCCCCCCACAGCACTAGATGGGGCTGCCGATTAAATGTCCCCTCTCCTTCCCCTTCTCTGTCAGATCTCCTGGTGGTGCTCACATCTGGTACAGCCACCTGGAAGCCTGAGAGAAGGAGCCTGTGGACAGAGCCACCCAAGTCCACTTCCCCGTGGAGAGAGCTGGTGGAGGGGCAGATTGAAGACATCCGGCATAAGATGTTCACTCAGAAAATCACCTTTTAGGATGGAAATGTTTCTGCAGTGAGATAGCACAGCTGATGCCCAACTCTGCACATACTGAAAACTCTGAACTGTGCACTTCAACAAGGTGAAGTTTATGTGAATTACATTTCTAGTTTTTAAAAATGCTTTTTTTTAAAAAAATAAATTTTATTGGGGAATATTGGGGAACAGTGAGTTTCTCCAGGGCCCATCAGCTCTAAGTCATTGTCCTTCAATCTAGTTGTGGAGGGCGCAGCTCAGCTCCAAGTCCAGTTGCTGTTTTCAATCTTCAGTTGCAGGGGGCACAGCCCACCATCCCATGCGGGAATTGAACCGGCAACCTTGTTGTTGGGAGCTCTCGCTCTAACAACTGAGCCATCCGGCCGCCCCTCTGGAAGCTCAGCGGCAGCTCGTTGTCTTCAATCTAGTTGTGGAGGGCGCAGCTCACTGGCCCATGTGGGAATCAAACCGGCGACCCTATTGCTCAGAGCTCACGCTCTAAACAAATGAGCCATCAGGCCACCCCTAGAAATGCTTTGTAGGAGTTGCCTTTTCAATGATGAAGTCTTCCCTGGCTGTGGGGTCTAAAACTATACCTGCCTCCAACGTTTCATATCCCTCTTCCCAGCATCTCTTCCTCCCTTACTGGTTGCCATCAAACATACCACATGCAGTATTTTCCTTATGTCGTGTTTGCCTGTCCTACCTTCTCCACTAGAGTGTAACTTCTGTGAGGGCAGGGACTGTGGTCTGATTTGTTCCCTGCACTATTCCTACCACCTCCTAAAACAGTGCCCGGCACCAGTAGGTGACAACATGTGCAATGAATGAGTGGTTGGAAGTGGAGTTACTCTAGCTGGAGGTGAGGCCAAGTCCTCCCTGTGCCCCTAGCCCTCCCAGGGCCTTTGCGCAGGTGCCTGGGCGTCTGTGCTCAGTCTGGACCCCCTAATGGCCACGCACAGGCACTCATTTCCCTTTCATTTTGCGAATGTGTCTTAGGCGGCTCGTTTCATCTTTAGATGACACAGAGGACCTCACAAAGGGCATCCACCATGTTCACAGCAGCATTATTCAGAGTAACCAAAAGCTAGAAGCAACCCAACTGTTCACCGAGGCATGAATGGATGAGCGGAATGTGGTCCATCCGCACAATGGAACATTATTCAGCCTTAAAAAGAGGCGATTTTGACACGTGCTGCAATATGATGAACCCTGGAAACATTACACTGAGTGAAATACACCAGTCACAAAGGGTGAATGCTGTGTGATTCCTCTTATATGAGGCCCCTCGTGTAGTCATATTTATAGAAACAGAAAGCAGAATGGTGGTTGCCAGTGGCTGGGGAGAGGTGGTAAGGGATGTGGGAGACGGGAGCTAGTGTTTAATGGGGACGGAAGTTCAGTTTTGCAAAATGAAAAGAATTCTCTGGTGATTGGTCACATAGCAACGTGAATGTCTTTATACTATTGACCTTTACACTTTAGAAACAGTTAAGTGGTAAATTTTGTGGTTTTTATTTTAAATCACATTTTTTTTTTTTTTTTTTATTTGGGGGAAAGAATGAGGATGTCCTGGGTAGAGACAGGAGTTTGGACCCTGGCTCTGTCTCCAAGAGGTGCTTTTCCATTTTTAAAATTTCCATTGCTACAAAATGCCAGTTCCAGCTGGATTCTAGAGCTTTCAAAGGGAGAGTAATGTTTAGGTTCTATGCCTTTAATCATGGTCCTGACAAGTTTTACTCCTCATAAAGGAAGACGAAGGGGAAACACGGCTAATGAACAACATGCTGTGGCCTAACTCACGCACACCTCTTCCAATCCCCCGCTACACACTCACCTCCTACACCCCCAC